>NC_091793.1:15671363-15974393 GCF_041296235.1 Equus asinus | reverse complement strand
CTGGAGGACCCCCTGCCCCCACCTACCCTGGACTGTCCCCTGGAAGCAGCCAGGCCTGGACACTCAGAGGCCGAGGGAAGCAGGCGCAAGACACACAAACTGGAGGCGCCCACCAGCCACAGGGCCTGAGGTTGGTGACGTCTACTCCCCTCCGTGCTCACAGACTGCCCTGCACAGAACTCGCCCTGGGGCAGGTGGAAACGGGGCCAGTGAGGACACAGCCACCATGCTCAGCCCTGCCACCCTCTAAGAAAACACCTAAAGGCCCGCCACACACTTCAAGGGGAACCCAAAAGCAACAAGCTCTGCAAATCCGTGCATATCCAGGTTCCAGATTCTCGGTAAATCAGTCAGAAGGCATCACTTGGGGTCTGCCCCCTTTTTTTCTTCCCTTCAACTTACATTCCTCTCTCTGCGCGGGTTCTCCCCGTGCGTTTCCACTCAGACGCTCTAAAGCAGCCCGTGGAGACTGCGTGCACAAAGGCGTCTGGTCCTTACGAAGCGCTCACATTTCTACAGCCTTTTAACCTGCTGCAAACAATTCCTCATCGGGGAGGCTGATGGGGGCTCGATTTCAAACGCTGGATGGGGGAAGGCGGGGTGGGCCTCGAAACCAGACACCAGGAGAGGGAAGTCTTGGGAAAGAAACAGATTGACGCTCTGCGTCACAAACGATTAACCGACATTCATATCGAAGAATTCACAGATGGCTGGACCTTAGGAATGTCACAAAGAGTCAAAATGCAGCCTCGGACACGTACTGTGCTGTCACTTCTCAAACTCAGTGGGGTTCACACCTGACGTGTGGGCTTGCCAAACACAGCCCTCCAGATGGCAGCGGCCCCCGGAAATGTGGACAAGACCCAGCCGGTCCTGGCACAGAGGCGGCAAGCCCTCCCTCGGAAGCAGGCAGGGCATTTCTCCGAAGCCACTTGGGTGGACAGGGTCACAAGGAGAAAGCATCCGGACAGACACACGCTTCTAGGATCCAAACCGATTCCCCAGGAGCCTCCAGCAGGACTTCATTGGAACTCCGACACCACACCCAGTGCGGTCTCCCCGGAGACCAGGCTGGGCCTGGGAGGAGCTCCCACACGGCCGGCAGGTAAGAGGACACGCTCCAGCGGAGACCACTCCCTGAGCCTCAGCTTCCCTCCTGCGCTCCAGGCAGGCCAGGCCCCTCCCAGGACCCCGCTCTCTGGTCAGGCCTCCACTCAGGTGTTTGGGACCCCGTGATGGTGACTGCTGACCAGTCTACGCCCCATGTATGGAGGGATTCACCCTCAACGCCATAAGAGAAAGAGCCAGAGAAGGAACGCAGGAAGGACAGGGTAGGGGCACGGCAGTTCATCCTGGAGCTCCAACCACTTGCTGTCACTCACCCCTGAGTCTTCCCGAGGCACTTACACGGCGCCATCTTCCTCATCTTGACTGCCTTGTCCCCGCTACACCCACCCCAAATAACGCAGGTCCCTGCAGCAAGGACCTCACCTGCCCACTCACACTGAACCCCAGGGCCCGGGACAGGGCTCGGCCACACTGGGGCAGGACGAACGGACGCCATGTCTGTCAGATTCACCTGCACTCCAGATCGGCTGCGAGGTAAGAGCTACACTGACCAGACTGGCTTCTCCAGGGCAGTGAAACCGGCCAGAACTCCACACAGAATCCACAGGACGAAACGGCTCATCAGTGAGCACCGGGCTGCCTCTCAGTGTGGGGCTGCGGAGCTGTGGCTGTCACGGGCGGCCCAGGGCCTGCAGGGGTTCTGGAGAACACCTCATTCCCCCGTTCCACCTGCATCTGCAATCGGGGTCGGGGCCTGTTCAGCAGCACTGAAAAGTCACTTTGCCTCCTTCAGTCAACTAGGTTCCCAGCAGAAGCTCAGTGCTCCCCAAAACTAAGCTGTAAAAATACTTACTTCTCTTGAGTTTAACATTAAGGACAACAAAAGCCCAGATCTTTCTTGACCTTCTTCCTTTAAGACATTGGAAACCTATATCCTGGGAAGGACACAGCAACTCTCTTAGGGTGTGGGCAGCAAACCGCTGCATGGAAGCCAGATTGGGCCATCAGGCCACTTACCAGCCGCCAGAGAGGGCGGACAGCTCCGAGTTATCCCGTGCGTGGCTCCGGCTGAGAGGGGTGCTGGTGCTCCCGACCCCTCACCTGCCTGTGACCCGGGGCAGGGTAGAGACCGCTCCGAGCCTGTGCAGCCTCTTCCAGAGAGTGGGTAAGCTCCTAGCTACCAGCTCTAGGGTCACGTGGGACAAAATGGAAGAGTAGATCTGAACCCCTTTGCAGAGAGCCTGATGCCGGGCTGGCTGGGCTGTCACGCAAATGGAGGGGCCCAGCTGTGAGGGGATAAGGCCAGCAGGGACACAGGACAGCAGTGTCCACAGCCTCCAGCGAGCATCACCTCCCAAAGGCCAAGACTCCACATCTTGACCCCACTTAGGAAAGTCACTTGACTTCACTGCACATGAGGACTCATCTGTAAAATGGGGGCAAAAATGGCACCACCCTGGGGGAATTAAATGCACAAGGCACGGGGAGGCCTCGGCCCGTGCCAGCCATGAGGGCCATCCCACAAGAGCTTGCTGCTGCCGTGCCATCAGCAAAAAAGACAAGAAGAAAAGCCAGAAAGTGTGCAAACGGCTGTCCTCCCTAGATTTCTGCTGTCTTAGTATTTTCCTACAATAAAATGACAGGACTTCTTTTCACACAGCCTTAAAGAAAAAAGGAGCGACCAGCAGCTCCTGCGTGACTGCTCCTTCACGGGCTTTCCTCCCGGCCGTGGGCGCAGTGCGACCCGCAGCTTCGGTGTCCTTCACGCTCAATCAGCCGGGAAGTGCTAACGACTCTTCTTATTCTGGGAGCCTTAAAAAGAAAAGATTTTCAACAACGACACGAACCAATTGGTCACCTTAGAGTTTCTTAAAAAGAAAACAACACACCAAAGCCTCTGTCTCTCAGGCAGGTGGTTAATCCGGGGTCACGACAGTTCCGGCACAGATACAGTGGGAGCTCCACGCTTTTCTGATGGTCGCACGAGATGCTCAGAACTGGAAGAACCGAGGGCTGCAGGCACAGCTCCACTTTGCACTGTCCGTGTGCTTGGCACTGTGCATAAAGGAGCATCTCCTAACGGCCCCAGGGATCTCCGTGGGGATGACTTTTGTTCCGGAAAAGATCCATGGGGCACAGCGCCAGCCCTCCCTGGGCCTGGCCCTTCACCAGACAAAAGGTCCCAGGGTCCATAAGAGGGAGCCTGTCAGCTGCTGTCCCTCCCGGGCCCAGCCATCAGGTCAGAGACCACTGTGTGGCCGCAGCCTGGCAGGCTCCCCGGGCATTCTGGGAACCAGGCAGTTTATGCAGATTTTCTCAGAAGAGGTCTTTTCTCCAGTGACAAGCGAAGGGCTCAGAATCGAGTTCCTTAAATTTATACAGCACCGTCTTAGAAAGCTGGGGGAACGCATTCCTTCTCTTGGGGGCTTTGTAGACAAGAAGTTGCTTGGCACAAACTGGGACCTACAGGCACCCCATGAGAAGCTCGTGTCCCTTCACATGTGGGATCCTAAATCTGACAGTTGGCTACTTCCAGCTGGACAAGAGGTGGAAGGGGTCACCCCTGAACAGCAGCCCACTGGGGTCGTCTGCACTGGCATGGGGGCCGGGCACCTGGGGCCGTAGAGATGGACTCTGGACTCAGTCCACACTGTCCCAGGAGAGAAGGGCCAGACTCCTTCGGGCAATGACAAAGTTACTCTGGGCTACAAGGATTTACAGGTCACAGGTGCTCTTTTCAAAAAGCCTCCTGAGATGAAGGGAGAAAGGCTCACAAGAGACATGCACGCACCCTCACACACTTGTGCAGTCTCACTCACGTGTGTGCACATTCACACATTGGCCCCCCCCGTTTGTGCACACACACACGCTCCTGCAAAGCCCCAGCCTTCTCCAGCTGGGATCCTAACAAGCCCTTCTCTGTCCCCAGAGTCTGGACAGCAGCACAGAGACCCCCAGGCACCCTCAGCTTCTCCGGCCCCTCACAGACCCCCAGGGTCTGGCCCTCGCTCCATCTCTTTTCTGACCAGCCTCCCCATCCCCCGCCAAGCCGTCCATAGGCCTTGAGGGTGACGTGCTGGCATCCTGTGACAAAGTGAAATGGGGGCTGAATTGGTTGGGAGAAAGCACAGAGGGGCTGGAAAAAGCAAAGGGGAAGGTAGGGAGAGGGACATCTCAGCAGGAGGGCACATGGCAGCCCTCGGATCTGAGTTCCACGGCTTGGTCCAGCCCAGCCCCCATTGCCTCACTCTGGGCCTCAGTTTCCTCCACCTCGGAGGGCGGACGTGAGGACCTCAGCCATGACTGTCCACGTCCCAGCGTGGGAGCAGAGGCGAGGAAAGGCGGCCAGCCTTGGCGGGCAAGGACTGCATTTCATTTCAAAGCATTAGAGGGTCGAGCCGGGACAGACGGGGTGTGAGGCGGCTGCCAGGTGGAGGAGAGAGGCCGCCGCCAGACGGGGAGCCGGGCGTGAGGTCGCTGCGCCCCAGGCCTGCAGGCGACTTTCCATCACAGGCCGGAACAACGGCCCCAGGGCAGGGCTGCGTTCGTCCCTCAGAATAATATGTTTCCAGAGCAGGTGACTTTGCCATCTGACGAGGCCGTGTTTTGGAAAGGAAGCAGTGGCTGTGTTCCAGCTCCCAGCCGCCAGCAGCCCCGGCGCCCTCGCCTCTCCCACGGAGGCCGCTCATCAGGCTCTTCTCATGGCCCCGCTCATCGCCAAGGGAGGTGCGGAACATTCCAGGCCCCAGATGAAGGCTAATTCGGTTGCAGATATTACCCTCTGACCCGACAGGTGAAGGGAATGGGGCTGGTCATGGGAGCGCGGGTATTCCATATTACTGTCTACCCACCGGGGCAGACACAGCAGAGGCTGTTCCGTCCCCAAGAGGTGGCCGGGTAAGCAGAACACAAAACGACTCACGCTCCAGACTGGGGCCTCGGGTTCTAACGGGGTGAACCTGTACAGCAGGAAACAAGCACGGTGGGGACATCCCCCCCACTCTCCTCTGAGGCAAGTTTCCATCTGCAACTCTGTCGGCGGGAAAAGCAAAGCTAAGGAGACCACAGTGCAGAGCGTGGGGACAATGACACGCCCCGCTGACTGTCTCTTTCATCACAAAGGTTTGATGGACTTCACAAAAGCTTACCCTAACTTTAAAAAAGTTTAGCCTCCTTATCTTGTACCTTCTTTAAGTCAAATGATTTTTTAAATAGAAAATTTAACAGAAGAAAGTGAAAATGGTTCATCATCCCATCACCCAGATGACTCCCGCTGTGTTCTTTAATAAATGTGAAACACGTAAAACATCGCAGAAAGGTATAAAAGGAACACAAAGGCCACTTCCTTTCCCATCAACCTTATTGCCAAAGGGATCCACCGAATGGGAGACTGTTTACAAAAAGAGCCACGATAATGCCTCCTGTCAGAATCACGAGGAATGATAAATATCTGATATTTTAAGACAGTACATTTTGGGGTGGTTTATGACCTAGCAACAGCTATCCGATCCATGCTGTTCATGGGTTTGTTTTTTTTTTTTTTGGAGGGAGGATACCCTTCAGAAAAAGTCATGGGTATGCCAGCACACATTTGTAGTGTATATCTTTCAAAGTTCCTTGAATTAAGCTTTTTATTTTGAGATCATTTTAGATGTATGTGAAATTGTAAAAAATAACAGAGATCCAACGTACCCTTACCCAATGGTCCACCAATGGTAAACATCCTGCAATAGCCGGTGCAGTCAGGATGCAGAACATTCCATCACCACCAGAACCCCACATGTTGCTCTTTCACAGCCACACCCACTCCCTCCAGCCCCCACCCCAACCCCAGCAACTACTCATCTGTTCTCCAGTTCTACCATTTTGTCATGTCAAGAATGTTATACAAATGGAATCCTACGGTACAGAAGCATGTGAGATTGGCTGTTCCTGCTCAGCGACTTCTCTTTTGCATGTATTAATAGTTCACTTCTAATCACTGAGCAGCATTCCAAGTTCTGTGGTATGGAGGTACCATGGTCTGTTTAGCCGTTCACCCACTGAGGTCATCTGGGTTGTTTCCAGTTTGGGGCTGTTAAGAAAATATCTGCTGTGAACATTTGTGTCCAGTTTTCTGTGTGGACAGGGGTCATGTCTATATTTATGAGAGATATTGGCCTGTTTTCTTTTTTTCGCACTGTCTTCACCTGGTTTTGGTATTAAGGTAATACATCACAAAACGAACTGGGAAGTGTTCTTTCCTCTTCTAGGTTCTGGAAGAGAATGTATAGAATTGATGTAATTCCTTAAACATTTGGTAGAATTCTCCAGTGAAGCCATCTGAGCCTGGAGATTTCATTTTTGGGAGTTTTAAAAATACAAATTCAATTTCCTTACTAGTAATATGGTCATTCAAATTATTTCATATTGGGTGATTATGGTAATTTGTTTTTTGAGGAACTGAGAACTTATTCCTGATATTGGTAACCTGTGTCTTCTCTTTCTTTTCTTGTCAGTCTTGCTAGAAGTATGTCAATGTTATTGATCTTTCCAAAGCTCTTTGTTTCATAGATTTTTCTCTGTTATTTTCCTGTTTGAAATTTCACTGGTTTCTGCTATCTTTATTGTTTCCTTCCTCCTACCTGCTTTGGGTTTATTTTGCTCTTCTTTTTGGAGGTTCTTGAGGTGGGAGATTAGATTACTGATTTGAGAATTTTCCTCTTTTCTAACCTAAGTATTTGGTGCTATGAATTTCCCTCTCAGCACTGCTTTAGCTGCATCCCCCATATTTCAGTACTTTGTATTTTCATTCCCTTTAAATTTTTAAAAATTTTAAACAAACTTCCTTCCTATTCCCCTCCCTCCCTTTTCTGAATGATTGAATGCTTCAGTCAAATCTCCATTATGGCCTCTTGTTCCCAACACCTATTAGAGTCATCCAGCAGAGTCCAGGCAACTAAGGCAGCAGCTCACAAGGCTGAAGCTGCTTGAGAAGGATGGAGGGGAAGGCAGGGCCAAGGGCAAGCCAGGAGGCAATGGACTGGTGGGATGGGAAGTTGTTTAAATAATGATGGATTGAAAAAATAAATAACTATATTAAGGGTAATGGGAACAAGGTTTCTCGTGGATAAAGAGTTACAGATATGGAAGGGAAAAAAACTAGAATGAATTCTGTAGTGTTGGAATGAAATTCAAGGTTTTCAATAAGTAGAGATAGGAAGAAATGAATTTCAGTAGGTGTATGCATGTATATATGCATATGCACACATATCTATACACGCATACACATGCATACATACATGTGTCCTAGCTCTGCCTGATGGGAGACACTGGGAGTGACACACGCCAGTAGCAATGAGCACACCTAGCACCTGGATCTTGGTTTCTAAATACCATTCTTTACTAAAAGAATCCAGGGTTCTGTGGATAAATGGCTGACTCCAGGGCTGGGGCAGAAAAAGTATAAAATAAGCCTGGCAGGTCTTATTGTGCCAAAAAGTAAAGAAAAGCTAATAAAAATGATGGGGGTATATCCAAGGGACAGAGCTATATAGCTGGCTCTTATACCTTTGTCCTTTTAGCCAAATCTGAGATATGGGCCAAACTGGAAACAACCTGAGCATTAAATTAATGACAATAATAGATTATAGCCCATTGAATAAAATAGGAATTCATGAAGCCACACTGACATAAACAAACAGAGAAGATTTTACTTCTTTCTGCTTGTTTGAGCAGAAAGCCAACTGGTGGACGTAGAGTGATGGATGGAACTGGAAAACAGCTGACATTCACCACGGTAACAATGGATACAGGTAGGTTCATTGAGGGAGGCCAAAACTCAGGGGTGAAAGATGATGAGACGGAGCTGGTGTGGGGAGAAAGATAAAGCAAATGGGGAAATTGGGGAATCTGGGTGAAGGGTATAGGAGTTCTTGTTTTAATCTTGCAACTTTTCTGAAAGTTTGAAATTAGGCTCTTACAAACATACACCCTACAACCTGTCCCTCAGCAGGCTTTCCTCATCTATTGACAATATTCTTGGAGATCTTTCCACCTGGACACACACAGCTCTACCTCGTTATCCTTCATCGCTGCGTGACACTCCAGTGTATGGATGACCCTATATTCTATTAAATAATTTCTAAGTTAGTTTCTGTACTTTGGATTCTACGGGAGAACTATGCACCCACTTTTATAAAAACGGACAATTATAAATGCTTCCATTCTCAGTTTTGGAAAAAAGCATATTTTTATCACCCTCTGCTAACAGTCATTTTCCACCTTTCAGGACACACACCCAAGGACAGGCTCTTTGGGTTCTATTACAGACAAAGAACACAGCCACACAGATTTGCCTTCACCTGGCCCAGTGTGTGATGCAGGGGTGGGGAGGGGCGAGGTAGCGCAGGCATCTCTGTCCAGAATTAGGCGCTCCCTGTTCCTCCCAGGACCCTCCCCCCTCCTCCTTCCCTCTCCATCTCTGTCTCCCCGTCCTCACTCTGGAACACGAGCTCCTAGGGGAACAGATTTTTATCCCCTTTGTCCTCTGCATATCCCTATACCCAGAATAGTGCCTGGCATGCAGTAGGCACTCAATAAATGCTCCGTGTATTAATTAATGAACAAAGGCATGAAGGAAGGACTGTAGGGAGTGAGGGAGGCCAGGCAGCCCCCAGAATCTTGTCTCAGGCTGATCCTTCTGGGTTCCTCCAGACCTGCTGTGGTTAAACAGTATGCGGTCTCCTGGAACACTCGCTGAAGCAGAGGGAGAGCCCTGACCCCGGGTGTGGCGGGGATCACATTCCTCTGCACCAGCCCATGTGTAGCCCACTTCCCTTGGGACCTCTGGAGTTTAATGTGTGACAGAGACCCAAGAGATTACGAACGACGTGAACAAACACGTTGTCCAAAGTGCGGCCGGAGTGGAGCGGTTTCTAATGACACCCCACACCCGTGGTACCTTTCCCCGAGGTCACAGAAATGTCAAGCGCACGGATGCTCTGCTCAGTTGGAGGCAGAGGAGGCTGACGCTGGAAGGGAGAGGCTCAGTTCAGCCAGAGCTCTCACTTTCTTCGTGGAAATGCTTTCAGCACTGTACCAACATCAACCCACATCATCTCAGAATCACCCCGAACCAGATAGGCCAGGCCCACCAATGGCCCACACAGCCAGCCTGGCCATGAGGGGCTCCACTGCGGGAATCGCCGCCAGTGCAGTAACGTCCCCTGGCAAGGCGCCTCTGGGGACATCTGACAGCAAGTGGAGACATTTTCGGCTGTCACAACTGGAGAGAGCTACTGGCATCTAATGGACAGAGATCAGGGAGGCTGCTCAACACTCTACAGTGCACAGGACGGGCCCTGCAATGAAGAAGGATCTGTCCCCAGACGCCAACAGTGCCGAGGTGGAGAAACCCTGCTTAACCCACTCACCTCCTCCTGGATGCCTTCCTTCACGAAACGTCAAGATCCCCGGAGATCTGGCCCCGCCTGACCCCCCTCACCGCCCACACTCTCTCCGAGCACGCCCCATGCCCTGAGTGGGTCCAACTGCCCGGCATGTCCCAGTCAGGCACACACCGCCCCGGCCCCTGCCCCTGCCCCACCCGTTCACATCACCCCGGACTGTAGGGAGGTCGTGCCATAGCCGGCACGAGGGGTCCCTGTTTCCTCGGGATTTTATGAAACACCCCCTTGATGACATGTCTGTGCCCCCAATCCCTGGCAGGGAGCCTCTACCCTCCCTGCACTGCTGTGTGCCGAACTATTCAGACACACATTGTTAATTAAAAATCCCAGGTGAGGGCCGGCCTTGTGGCACAGCAGTTAAGTGCGCACATTCTGCTTTTCGGCGGCCTGGGGTTCACAGGTTCAGATTCTGGGTACGGACATGGCACCACGTGTCAAGCCATGCTGTGGCAGGCGTCCCACATATAAAGTAGAGGAAGATGGGCACAGATGTTAGCTCAGGGCCAGGCTTCCTCAGGAAAAAAAGAGGAGGATTGTCAACAGATGTTAACTCAGGGCTAATCTTCCTCAAATTAAAAAAAAAAAAATCCCAGGTGAGGTGGGCAGAGTGGGCAGCATGCTCAGGAAAGCCTGCTGCCCCAGGGAGTGGGGCCTCCCCATGTTCAGGTCCAGCAGGTTCCGCCGCCTTAGGACCAGAGACAGCACGGGCGACAAGACAGAGACGGGAGAGCCGAGTGGCTCATCCCGGACGGGTCATTTTCAGTCTTGCTTTCACCTCCTATCATTCTGGCGGCATCCTGGCTTCAGGCTGGCTCCTCTAAATGTGCTTACGAGCCCGCCCGCCCTGCGCATGACGTCTCTGCATCTGGAGAAGCAAGAGCCTCCGGCACAGGGACAGAAAGTCACATGGAGACAGCACGGTCCTCCTAGGGGACCAACAGACGGCATCTCTGTGAATATTTCCCTATTGTGGAACGGAGGCAAACCACAGAACGAGGCCGCAGATCTAAGTGTAAGCTGCTGGGTTTCCTCCACCGAATAGCCTCGGGCAAGAGAGGAAACAGCTGGGCTGTGGAGCGGAAAGGCCTCACCCTGCCCCAGGGCCTTGCTCGGCTGGAAGGCAGGCCCTGGAGGCCGAAGCAGGGGTGGCAGAGCACCGCCAACGCCACTCCACTGCTCTTGTTCTCCCTGAGGGAGGCTCCTCCTTCCTCCCAGGGCGCTCTGCAGTGGCGAGTTCGCTCCCCAGTGCTACCTGGAGGGTCGCTGTGAGCAGGTAGGCCCTTGGCTGGCACTCCCTGCATGCAGAGTGATGGCCGAAGATGACACCTGGGCCAGGGGGACCAAGCCAGGGGTCTTGTCCCAGCTCAACTGCACACACTGTCGGTTGGGCCAGATGATGCTGGAGAATGCTGTGTGCAGGTGCTCCGAGGGGGAGACCCAGGCTGACTCAGCCCCATGGCCCAGAGCCCCACCCCCGGCCCTGGGAGGCATGTTTCCACCCCAGCAGGAAGGAGTACGCACTGCGGGCCCTTTCTTGGCTTCCCTGACGTGGAACACGGGTCCCACAGGGTCCTCTGACCCATCCCGACTGGCCTGCCCTCTGCCGGAGGCTCAGCCCCCAGGCCACACACCCCTCCGGGGACCGTGGATCCCTGGTGTCCAGCCTGCGGCCTGAAGAGTGCAGCAGGAAGGGCCAGAGGCTGAGCGCACCGGCTGAGATGCGGGAATGGCTGGACTGCAGGTAGAATGTTCTTGCAAGGCGGCAGCTAAGTGCTCTGGAGCAGAGGGCAGGCGAGAGCTCCACTCTGGCACTTACTTTTCCTTCTCTCTACTTGACGGCAAGTGCAACGTCCCTACAAAAGCCTGGATGTGTCTGGGCCAGAAACCCCTGATCCTGGTCCCCCCATGCTTGAGCCAGGAAGGGTCAGCCTTGCAGGAGCTCTGCTCCCAACATGGGTCCCCGTGGGTCTTGTGGATGCGGGAGAGCCATCTGGACAACGTGAACAGAGAGACTGGGGAAGGCGGCCCCGTCCGTCCGTCCGCCCTGCTGCCTGCAGCAGATTCGGGCCCTGACGTTAGATAGAACAGTCCCTGAGCTCAGAGGGACTGTGCCCCGTGCTGTGGGGACACAGAGGTGCACGGGATGTGGCCCTGCCCCGGGGGCTCCTGACTCTCCAGGACACGGGCGCTGTCTCCTGACCTGTGCCCAGGAGAACGCTGCTGTCCCCCGGGGCCACATCGTGAGAGGCTGGCTGGAAGGAGAGACTTTCTCCAGCGGCGGGGAGAGAAGTGGCAAAAATGATACGACCTAGGGTGAAGTTGGAGGGGCCCGAAGGACACCCCAAGAGGTAGGAAGCCATTCTCCTGAGCAGCCAAATCAGGTATGAGAGGCCCATGGGGTATCAACTGGGGAGAACACGTCATGTAGGTGAAGGCGCCGCGGAGAGAAAAACCCAACTGTGCGACCTCCCGCGAGCCCCCCGAGATTAGACGGGAGCAGAGGCTCTGAGGAGCCGACCTACACTGCTGCTTCTGCACGGCCACGTGAGGCCGTCCCCAGGAGAGCAGCAGGCGGGTGCAGCTCTCACTGGCTGACACGTGTCCCAGAAAGCCAGGGGGCCCCACTAAGGAGAAGATGCCAGTGCCTGAGACAGGGCAGTTACAGCTAATACACCTGTATCCGTGGAGGTCTGTTGTCAGCCACTGAGCCCTGACCCCACTGCCCTGCTGGCTCACATAACCCCTTCATCAAGCAATCGGGCACGGCCCCCAGCCCGGAGATGTACAGACCCCGTTCCCAGGCACTGTGAACGTTCTGTCCTTAGTCCTCAAAATCCAGAGAAGAGCACTCAGCCCCCATGTCGCTTCAGATCTGCAAGCCAGACCCCTCCAGAACTCTCCTTCGCCCTCCTGGCGAATAAGGTGCAGAGTTCCACGCACGCTCAGAACCTGCCTGGCCCCAGCCCCGGGGCAGAGATTGCTGCTGGGGGCCCATGTGGGACGACCCCAAGGAGGCAGAGGGATGGCGGATGACAGACGGGGGAAAGAGTGAGAGGGAGGGGCCTGGTGGCCAGCAGGACCTCAGGCCCAGGCGGTGGGAGGTGGCCGCCAATCACTGGTCTGTCCACAGCTGAACTGCAGTAGATGTGAGAGGCAGGGTGCATCTCCCAGAGAGGCCCCTCGTCCGCCAGCCAAGCTCAAGCCCGAGCCCTGAAGGCCTTCGGGGAGCTGTGGCCAAGCTCCGAGGGTGCCCTGGAGTTTCCCAGGAGGGAGAAAAGTCGTTGGCAAAACCACAACAATGGAAAATGGGGCGTTCTGATGCAAAAACCAAGAAGCCAAATTACAAGTCAATAAACAGCAAAATAAAACAAAACCAAAAATGCCCACACCTTCACGGCATTTCCTCCGGGACCCTCCCGACTCTCCAGTTACATCCAGGTACGAGTGGACGGTTTTGGCTCTCGAGTTGTGTTAGAATAGCCTGGAATTTTAGCCACCAGTAATGACTCGGGCCAAGGCAGCTGCAATGAATAAGCTCTTTCTGGGTCCTTCCCCTGGTGTAGGGTGACTCTGGGGTCCCTGTGTCTCCCCGCCCAGCGCTCCCTGGGGGAGTATTCCTGTCCTGGCACAGGGCTTCGGTATATTTACACAGACCCTCAACAAATGCTCGTTTCCTAAAAAAGTTTCTCAATCAGCATATTTTTTTTAAATTTCAGAGTATAAACGTCCCAAGACAGAAAAGCCACCAGGGCTTTCGTGAAGAGCGCCCCATCCTACCTTGTTGTAATACTGCACTTGCACGGAGTGCCACCGCCCGTCACTCACGCCCCCAGGAACCTGCGGCGCCACCATTGTCGTGGTCTCACCTGCGGGGAGAGGGGTGAGCCAGAGAGAACACAGGTCAACAGACCACTAAGGCTGAACGTCCTTTTGACAGTCTGGACAAATGTTCTTTTCCACCAACTGGAATAACATGTTTGACTTGTAAATGTTTTTAATCTACCGATGTACCACACTGCATCGATTCCCCAATCTTTGGAAACATGAGCTCTGTCTTCCGTATTTTCAGCATTATAAGTAATACCGCAATGAGCATCTTTGTGCATCGTGCAATTCTCCCACAGGACGGATTCCCAGACGTAGAACCCGGGGAGCAGTGCGTCAGCGGGCTGGAAGGTGCCGCACAGGATTAGGGTGAGCTGGACCCACTGAGCGCCTGTCACGTGCTCCAAGAGCAGCTCCTTCCCGCAGGGAAGGCCCTACCTGCTGAGAAGGTGAGCTGCACCTGCTCGTCCACGATCTCCAGGGCAATGAAGTCGTGCTTCTCGTTGAAGCGGCCGTTATAAAGCAGCAGGGCGTTCCTCTCCTGGGTGGCAAACCTGCGGGGCCGAGCGGAAGGACGTCACACAGTGAGTGACCCTGGCACAGAAGGTTTGCAGGCAGCGGGCGCAGAAACGAGGGGCTGCCCAGACTCGACAAGCCCAGCCAGCGGAGGGTGAGAGCCAGGGGCGCACGCAAGAAAGACTCTGGCCCCGGGCACTCATTTTTCTCCTCAGGAGTTGACAGCCCATAAAACCTGATTAACGATGCTCTTTGCTAAAAGTAGCAGGCCAGATTCCATGGGGGAATTTGGTTTCCACGGCGTATACAATGTGAAAAGATTACATTTGCACAAGGTTCTAGGAGGACGACACAGCCGCTATATACAATTAGAGAGATTTGGACGGAAAACTCAAGTAGCACATCTGCTATGGGAAGTAAATGCCCCACGTATGTCTGCCAGGGCACCGGGATGCAGCAGCTTCTTGTGCAAGGGGGCTGGGGTTGATGGACCACCTCAGGGCCCCTTGTCTCCACTACCACATTCCAGCCACACTGTGTCCTTTTGCTCCCAAACACTACACTCTTCTCTGCCCTGGGGCCTTTGTACCTGCTGCTCAGGAATGACGTTCCCTGGCTCTGTGGATCTCTCAGGGGTCACTCCAATTGCACTTTCCCTAACTCATTTTATCTAAATTGTGCCCCACCCCATCAGTCTATTACATCACTCAGTTTATCCTGCGTGTTTATTTGTTAGAATGTGTGATCCTTAAGGGGCGACATTATCACTCTCATTCACTGCTGCCTCCCGGAGCCCAAAACAGGGTCCGGTCCACGTAACACTTAATAATGACGTGCTGAATAAACGAAGGAGTGAGTGAATGAACAGAGGCATGAAAATGAACATACGTGTCAGGCTCTAAGCTTTCAAAGAGTGAAAATCCACTTACTCCGACAAGAGATAAACCTCAGAAACCCTTCTCCACCCACACAGTCCTGAGGAAGTGGCTCCATTAGACCCGAGGGTCCCTGACAGGGGGTCCTTAGACTCCCCAACAGCCGTGGTCACAGAGAACCCGGCAAACCTCCTGAATGAATTCGGGACTACTTCCTGAGCTGGCTGGCTGTCTCTCTCATCAGAGATTAAGTGGGGGAAATTCCTTCTTTTGACTCAAGGTTGGTTTATCCGTTTTCATGCAGCAAGAGTCTGTCGGCACCAGCCTCAGGCATCTGCCCCTTTTCTTTGAGTTACACAAACTCCAGACTTTGAATCCCCTCTGTTTAGAAAGCAGCAAGAACCGATGACAAACTCTCAAGAAAAAATACCCGCATGGCCAAGTGGGCGCTTCGGGCGCGGAGGGAGGAGCAGAGGAAGGGCGCTGAAGCAAGCCTGGGGCCAACTCTACGCCGGGCTTCTCCCCAGCCTCGCGGGCCAGCCCTGCTGCTCTCCGGGGGGCCTCACTGTTGTGGGTGAGGGCGTGGAATGCCCTGGATACCACCCTCGGGGCAGGCACCCGTCCACGCTGGGGACGGAGAGCTAAGAAGGGACCCTGGGCCAAGGGGAGGGTCCAAGCAGCGCAAGTAAAAAGAGGAAAGGCCAGAAACAGAACCGAGACTCAGGGAGGGGGCCGGGCCGGCGGGGAGAACAAAGGCCGGGCGGGGAGGGGAGGAGCGGCAGCTGGGAACGCGGAGCCTGCTCGGCAACCAGAAACCAGAAAGAGGAGACCCGGCCGCGAAAGAACCGGTGGGAACAAAAGCCGTGGCGGGTGCCCCGGCCCACCTTTCTCACGGTGGGGCCCCTCGGAGGAACGGAGGCCCCCGCACCTTCCAGGCCCCACCCCAAAGCAACCACAGCCCCCAAGGTGTAGCTGTTCCTCTGTCAAAATCCTGAGAGGGTTTCTTATGATTCTGCTTTTGAAGTCGTTCCCTGCGGTGGCCCTGACGCCTTAGCCATTGCCACGCATACCAGAAATCACCCATAAATTGCTGCCAAATGCAATCGTCTAAAAATACTGGATTTGACGAGGAAGTGGACATAACGTGACTTTACGTGGATGTGTAATTAAACACTACTTTTTACTTTCTCTAGAGTCTGGGGCCCACAGACTCCCTTCGCTGGTTTCCGGCAGGTTTGCCAGAGGCCTGCCTGTCTCCGGCCCCAGGCCTGCTGGTCACCTTCTAGGTCAGCCTCCCACGGGGACCCCTCCTGCAGCTTATTCGCTGCACCACATGTGATGGAGACACAGGACCGAAAACACAGGATGCCTGTGATTTGGGAGTTGGGCACCCACAGAAGCCCACTGTTTTAAACATCAAGTCATACGGGACACAGCGTGGCCAGAGATCCCATGGGGGAGCCTCACTTTTGGAGGCTGTGCCCACGGGGCAGCCTTCTGAGTGCAGGGCTGGGGGCGGAGGCCAGGGACCCTGCGTTCCAAGCAGGCAGAGCTCCAGAACGCAGGGCCTGGCATACAGGGCCCAGTGCTCGACGGCCTGTGTTAAGGGGTGACACCGCTTGCCCATGCTACAGCCAGAGGAACGGGAGCTGCCATCGGCGCCAGGTGCTTCCTCCACACCCCGAGCCCTCAGGCACGCCCTGGGAAGGGACCCTCATCAGCCATTTCACAGAGCGGTGGAGCCAAGGTGCATGGGCCCAAACGTGGACGACAACCCGAAAACAGTGGGCCTCCACGCGGCCCAAACCTCAGAACCGATTCCAGTCAAACGCTGCTGCCTCCTGGAGAGCCAAGCAGAGCTGTGTCTCCCACCTACCCTCTTCCCAGGCCCCTGGGAAGGGGTATGGCTCTAAGGATCAGAGAGAGAGCCAGGAGACAGGCCCGGGGGCACATGGGCTCCACGGATGGGCCACTCTAACTATTTCATTAAAGCTGGCTCACAGGGAAACTCAGGAAGATGGACGGAACCATGGGAAATGCCTACAAATCAGGACAAGCAGGCCCTGGGCAAACCCGGGGGTCCCACCTGGCAGCCTTGAGACCTTGGACAAATTTCCCAACCTCTCTGTGCCTCAGTTTCCTCTCCTATAAGATAGGGATGAGAGCAGTACCCAGCTCCCAGGTTCCTGTGGGAAGGAAATGGATCCGACATGTGGGTGCCAGGCCAGGCTCAGCAGAAAACCCGTGGGCTGTCGCTGCATGGTCCACACTGAACCCGGTGCTGAGTGGGGCAGAGCCCAGAGGTGTTTCACTGGACACCAGTCTCTCCAAATGAGAGGACGCCATCTGCACTCAATGCTGACGCCCATGCCCAAGAATTTACTGTGGGGCTGGAGCAGACCACGGTGGGCAGGTCCAGGTGCTGCCCGGGTGGCCGCAGGGGTCTGCCCACCTCTGCAGAGGCCCCAGCAGACACCCCAGGCCACTCAGAATGCCCAGAGTGTTCGCCCTCTGCAACTCAACCCCCCTCTCACCCTCCACTGAGCCAAAGAGGCCTCCCCTGGGAGAGCGCGAGGCCCCGGCCGACTCGGAGGCCACAGGTGGGGAACAGCAGGCACTTGTACCTTGTTGGCACGGAACTACCAGCCGGCCACCCAGTGACCCCTGGGCGACTAGGCTGTTGGAACATGGGACAAAAAGCCCCTAAGGAGTTTCAGGCCAGTGGGTAGACAGGCAAGGACAGAGAGCTGGACCTCAATATGGTGACGATGACAGGCACAGTCACCAGGAGCTTGAAGTCAAGAAACATGAGCCAGGGGTCCCCTGTGGTCACTTAAGGTTTCCAAAGGATGTGCATCTGCTCTGGAGACTTTAGCACAACCCGTCTGACACCCAGGACAAAAGCCAGGATCAGGAAGTCTGGCGTGCGTTCCTACCCCAATCAACGAGCCTGCCTGGAGGCCCGTTCAGAGTGAGAAGGTCTGAGCCACAATGCAGAAATCCCGCGGATGATTCAAGCCCCCATGTTAACGGAGTGCCCCCATCAGGACCTTTGTGCCGCAGTCCAGGCAGGCAGTGGCCTGAGCCTGTGAGCAAGGATGTCAGGGGCTGAAGGCTGCAAACAAGCAGACAGTGACCCGACTGTCCAACTTGAGTGGGAACGTAAGCGTCACTTGGCCTGGGTCAGGGGGCTTCCTGGAGGAAGCAGTGGGAGTTGGGCTGTCAGGAGCGGGTGGGGAAACAGCCTGTGTGAGGCTAGGCAGGTCCAGAGTCCATGAGGAAGTGAGGGCAGCCACATTACAGGGCACAAGGTGCCAGAATCAGGGGTCACCAGCCGTCAGGCCATAAAGGGCCCCATGCCCTAAGAAGTTTGGACTGGACAGCCATATGCAAAGAATGACAGTGGATCACTATCTTACACCACACACAAAAATTAACTCAAAATGGATTAAAGACTTGAAGGTACAACTTGAACCCATAAAACTCCTAGAAGAAAATATAGGGAGGACACTCTTTGACATCAATCTTAGCAGCATCTTTTCGAATAGGACGTCTACTTGGACAAGGGAAACAAAAGAAAAAATAAACAATGGGACTACATCAGACTCAAAAGCTCCTGCAAGGCAAAGGAAACAGGAACAAAATGAAAAGACAACCCACCAACTGGGAGAAAATATTTGCAAATCATATATCCGACAAGGGATTAATTTCCAAAATACATAAAGACCTCAAATAACTCAACAACAAAAAAACAACCCGATCAAAAAATGGACAGAAAATATAAACAGACATTTTTCCAAAGAAGATATACAGATGGCCAAGAGGGATATGAAAAGATCTTCAATATCACTAGTCATTAGGGAAATGCAAATCAAAACTACAATGAGATATCACCTTACAGCTGTTAGAATGGCTCTAATTACCAAGACAAAAAACAACAAATGTTGGAGAGGATGTGGAGAAGACGGAACCCTCATACACTGCTGGTGAGAATGCAAACTGGTGCAGCCACTATGGAAAACAGTACAGAGATGTCTCAAAGAATTAAAAATAGAAATACTCTATGACCCAGCTATCCCACTACTGGGTATTTATCCAAAGAACTTGAAATCAACAATTCAAGGAGATTTATGCACCACTATGTTCACTGCAGCATTGTTCACAACAGCCAAGACGTGGAAGCAACCCACGTGTCCATCACCGGATGAATGGGTAAAGAAGATGTGGTATATCCATACAACGGAACAGTACTCAACCATAAAGAAAGACAAAATCGTCCCATTTGCAACAACATGAATGGTCCTTGAGGGTGTTATGTTAAGCAAAATAAGCAAGACACAGAAAGACAAACACCGTATGATTTTACTCACGTGTGGAAGATAAACAAACACGTGGACAAAGAGAACAGATTAGTGGTTACTGGGGGAAGGGGGTTGCTAGGTGGGCGTAAAGGGTAAAGGGGTCCATATGTACGGTGACTGACAAATAATAACATACAACTGAAATTTCACAATGCTATAAACTGTTATGACCTCAATAAAATAAAAAAATAAAACTGAAAAAAAAGAAGTTTGGGTTTTAACCTGGGCGGCCAGCAGGCCTGGCAGGACTGTCACACAGGGACCAACCTGACTCAGGCTGAAAGCAGACGACACCAGTGCTGTCACACCATTGCCACCAGGGAGAGAGGACAGTGGCAGGAGCCAAGGTGCTGGAGACTGGGACAGGGAGAAGTGGCCAGACATGGGAGACACGAGGACGAGAGACTCATGGGACCTGACTGAGATTGAGCGTTAGGGGAGCGGACAAGGAGGGCCCCACTGCCTCGGGCCACCCCACAGATACGGCCCGAGAGATGGCGACAGAGATGAGGGGCTCTTCCCAGATCTGCTGAGTATGAGGCGCCCAGGGGACGTCGAGGCAGAGATGTCAGCGGGCGTGAACATACGCATTTCAACATCCCAGGCCTGCAGAGCTGGCTTTTGCAGTTTATCGGGGCGTAACCGTGCACCCCCCACCCAGAGTCTCCACACTGCTGCCTGTTGTGTGAGCTCTGAGGAATCAGGGCTTCCCTCCTCCA
The DNA here is from genome assembly GCF_041296235.1 of Equus asinus. Classification (NCBI taxonomy): domain Eukaryota; kingdom Metazoa; phylum Chordata; class Mammalia; order Perissodactyla; family Equidae; genus Equus; species Equus asinus. The sequence continues at coordinate 15,954,579 of NC_091793.1, read as the reverse complement.
GCACGGACATCGAGGGTCCCTCCTGCTCGACTTTAAGGTCCCTAGGGACCAGAGTCATTTCTGATTCGCCCCTGCTACCCAGAGCGCCTCTCACACCACAGGTGCTCCATAAACGTGTGCTGGAGCAAACTGAGCGCATGCGGCCCCACAGTGCTCACCACCACTGTGAACGCACCACTGTGACACACCTGCGGTCCTCAGAATGGCCCAGGCCTGCTGTGGGAGGGCCTGCCCGCCCCGTCGCCCAGTGCGCTCACCCATATCTTCCAGCTATCCTTTCCCTGGAGTCAGCCAGCCCATACTCCCGGCTCCCTTGGGTCTCAGGGCAACAGGGGTACATCCCGGCCACTTACCTAGAAGACCAGGCCTCGACCGCCGAGCGCTCTGGGGTGCGGCTCACGACAGCACTCCACGGGGCCTGCTGGCTACACTGCAGCCCTCAGCCGTTCAGAGGCAGGACCCCAGGAGAGGAGCCCGCTCCTCTGAGATGCCCCCTTCTTCAAAGGGCAGCTCAGAGGAGGGCATAGGACACAACATTCCTACCAGAAAACTCTGTTGCCCTAAGGGGCCCCCTAAACACTGGCACGAAATGACCAAATATAAAATCCACCATACTCTACGAAGCTAGACCTCATAGAAATCTTTAAAGTGGAAATGATAGATTTTTAAAAATTAAATTAAGCCTATATCTCTTGGAGAAAAAGGTGCAACAATAAAATAAGGACCACAGCACACAATAAGCCAGCATCATCGTGCTAACAGATCAAGGAACCAAAGCTGAAAGTGGTCAGGCCGCACCCCCTTGGGGTCAGGAACCCAAGCCGAGTCTGCCTGATTCCAAGCCGGCTGGTCCCTTTTCCCTCTATCTCTGGCCACTTGCATGTCAGAGATGCCCGAGTGCTGGCAAGTGAGCGGGACCAGAACAGCGAGGGCCAGCTTTGTGGGTGTGTGGCCTGGGCAGTCGGGAAGGGCCCCAGGCCTGGCTTAATGCTCTGTTGTTGCCAACTTGAAATTCTTAATTTTTGAACAAGGATCCCCCCATTCTCAATCTGCATGGGGCCCTGCAATTTAAGTAGGCAGGCCTACAGGCAGCACTGAGCACAGCTACTCTGCTGGCAAAGAACTAGCAGTCGACGAGGTTTCTGTTGTCACCTGAAAGGATGAGAAGCGTGAGACCCGAGGGGCCCCTTTCCCAATGCTCCAGCAATAGGAATTCTTACTCACATGAGGGAAATGGTGAAGTGGAAGCGCTGTCTCAGGCCTCGGAAGGTGACAAAGGACTGGGGCGGGAAGCTCCTGGTGGTCACCTCGCAGTAGGGCCTCTCGAACCCGCCGGCAGGGCACACGCAGTGGAAGCCGCCGATGAGCAGGTTCACGCAGGTGCCCCCATTCTTGCACACTCCGTTGGCACAGCGGCCCGAGCGAGCGTTCACCTCGCAGTGCTCCCCTGGGGACGAGAGCAGAGGCCAGAAGAGGTTACACTACCAGCCCAGGGAGGAGAAAACCAGCCCCCATGGCCCGGAACCATGAGCGACACAATCTGCTACCAAAAGAAATGACGAGACGGGGCCGAGGCTCGCGATAGGGCGTTTCTGAGAAGCACCCCAGAGTCCCTGAAATCAGACATGCGATGTTCTCATTGGAACTACGGCACCCAGCTGCTGGTGGGCAGTCTAAGGATGGTGGGTCAGAGGGTTCCCAGTGAGCACCCCTGGGGAGGTCTCCAGGAAGGAATGCATCAGGTGACGGAGTCACATGAACCCTGCCCCTGCCCCAGGCCTGCCAGGGCCCCCATACTACAGATGGCAGAGGAGCGCGCAGCAACAAACACTTCTCAGCATTCAGCCCCATTCTGAACACCCCGCTGGCTGAGCCAGGCTCTCTCTTGCGAGAGAATGACCTAGAAATAAGGAGACTAAGAAGACGGCCTCATGCCAACCCCGCACACCCATGTCTGCTGCGACGGCTGAGCACACCAGAGCCTTGACCTAGGCTCTGGGCACGCCAGGATCACACTGTGCCCTAGGGCCTCTTGCCGCGCCCGCCGTCCCCACTGCCTCTCATGCACACCCTCCGGCCCGTTCAATGCTGGATTCCAATTGGTTCCCAGTCATGTCTGTCTCTCCCACTGGCCTGTGAGCTCCCTGAGGGCAATGCCTCTGTGCTCCAGTGTCCTCCCCTGAGCCTAACCCCTCAGTGATGGGAGGGTTCCAGAAGCTTTCCCAGAAAGACTGACCCCGCCTGCCCCCAGGCATGGCTCTTGAGAAGGTAGATCTCCGCCCGGAGTCTGTTTCTCAGGGAGGCCAACCTCCGACCGTGTGGATTTTAGCGAGCTCAATAATTGATCAGTGTAAGAAAATCCTTTCAGTCCTCAAGGGAACATCTCAAATGAGCTTTTTGAGGAGCAGGGGAAACTGATCCGTAGTTAGCATAACAATCATCAGAAAGCAACGGTGCTCCTGAGAAATCTGAGTCTTCCTCTCCTTCCCCCAAGGACCCCCCCATCTTCACCTCCAGGCTGCAACACCTAAGAATGCCTAACAGCTAGGCGAAGGTGAGCCCAGTCTGAGCCCCGTGAAAACAAGGAGGAAAGCGGAAATCACGGACGTCTCCCTGAATCACGACCGTGCAGGGCAGTGATCTCCAGGGCTGAGCCCACCCCCGGGGCCAGGCAGGGCTCGGGTGGGTTCTTTTTCCTCCCCCTGCTTCCAACCAGGCAGGTCAAGGCAGCAGAGGCCAGAGGCCCCAGACAGGCCATCCACCTGGGCAGGGGCTGCCCCCCAGGGTCGTGTGGCCAGAGAGGTTTCACACCCGCTCAGAAGGGAAAGAAAAAGGACGGCAGACCCTGCCCTCGGCTCCGCCATCCATGGAAACCATTTCATCCCCCCGGCCCGGCTCCTGGGTTACCAGGGTGCCCTGCCGGCCACATAAGGCTGGGTTCCAGCACTCTGCCAGGCAGGCCGTGCACACACACACACACGCACAACCTCACATACGTGCCCACACATGCATACACACACACACAACTACACACCTTACACATGTGTCTACACACATGCACACATGGCTTCACACTCATACCTGCATGCTCACACTCTTACACACACCCTCACTCACACGCAGCCACACCCTCACACACACTCACTCGAGCTAGTCAGTGCTCCTGGCCTCTTCTCCAGGTGGGCGGCCTGTAGTCTTCTTGAATTCCATGCATTAATTTTAAATGCTTAGCTTAAGGCGTATTTGTTCTTCTTCACAGACTTCAAATTCTCTAATCTCTACTTTTAAAATATATGTGACATTTGGGAGTGTTTGCTTTCCAAGTTCCAGCTTGGCATGTCGGTGGCCAAGTACAGCGTATTGTGGGAGAATAAAGCTGCTGTGAGAGCACAGGGCGGGGTGCGCCCCTCGAACCGTGACCTCGAACAAAGGGAGGCCCAGTACAGCCCTTCCCACAGCGCTCGCCCTGAGGTGTTCCAGCATGCCACCCATCCGGGCTCTGGTCCAGGTGGTCCAACACTCGCCCAGATGGAAGGGAGGCGCCGCGTCCCCACCGCCAGCCACCACTGCTTCCTCGCTCTGCCTTCGCCGTTGACAGGGACCTCTCACCCAAGGGCTCCCTTTCCTCGCCTGGCCTCTGCGATGTCCTGGAAAAGACCACCTCCCACTGTGGCCCAGAGAGAGGAAGGCCCCATGCACCCACTGGGAGAGCTCTTTGCTCAATTCTGGAAGATCTGAATGTGACTTTCCTGCCCAGGACTCTTGCTTCCAGATACGGTTTTTAGCGGCTGCAGGGAAACCGCAGGCGGCCCATGCGGACGGGAGGACGACAGCAGCCGGAACTCGTCCTGCCCAAGCCACGGGGGGACTACACGTTCAGACACTGCGGATCGACCAGCTGCCTTTCAAGCGTCTGGCTGTCCCGTAGAAAGGGTGTAATGAATGCGAGGGGTTACTCTGTCCCTCCACCGAAAGGATCCTGCTGTTTTAAATAAGCTACAGACAAAGCTAAGTCTCAACAAAGTACAAGAAATTTGGTGGCTTTAAACGACAGACATTTATTCTCTCAGTCCTGGGGGCCACAAGTCCAGAAGCAAGGTGTCGGCAGGGCCATGCTCCCTCTGGGGGCCCCAGCGGATCCTTTTACCTTTTCTGGCTCCTGGTGGCTCCCGTGGTCCTTGGCCTGTGGCTGCATCGTCCCATCTCTGCCTTGTCATCACATGGCGGTCTTCCCCGCGTCTCAAATCTCCCTCTCCTTTCTCTTATAAGGACACCAGTCACTGGATTTAGGGTCTACCTGAAATCTAGGATGATTTCATCTTGAGAGCCTTAACTAATAACATCTGGAAAGACCCTATTTCCAAACGAGGCCTCATTCTGAGGTTCTGGACACCAGTTTGGGGGGATACCACTCAATCGACTATAGCAACCCTCTGTGTTTGTCCTAAAATTACAGTCATAGTAAGTTTTGGCCTCTGCAAACACAGCGCCCTGAGGTGAGGCAGCACTGACCCTGCGGGGCTGTGTTCCCCGGCTTCCAGAGTGACTGGCCAGGCTCTGGTTTCTCTGCCCTCGGGAGATGCTCCTCCCTGGCCTTTTCCGCCCGGCCAGTAAGGAGTGGAGCACTGGGCCAGGCCCACACACCCAACCTTCCAACCACTGCTCCCCTTGTTATCTCCCCTGCAAACCCAGACCTCAACTCTGACCTTCCCCTCGCCAAACCTGTTCTCCTCCAGGTCACCCACTTGGGGAAGGGTCCTGACATCTGTCCAGGGATGCAAGCCACCCTCCTTCTCCCTTGTTCCCATCAGTGCCATCTCCCAGAGTCCCGTGTCATGATCTCCACGGCCACCCGCACCCTAGGCTATGCCGCCCCCATCTGCACAAGCACAGTGGCTTCCCCTCCGCACCCAGCCGCTCTTCACCTCACAAACTGCCTGCTCTCCGCGGAACACCAGAGAGAGCTTTTCAGAATGCTGACCGGGCCACGTGCTGGCTTAGAATCAATGCCGCTGCTCCGTGAAGACCCGCTACCCCCACCTCGGGGCCTGGCCCTCAGCCACATGCCCAGCCCCATCTGCACCACACTCGCCCACTGCGCATACGTGGTCTCTGGCCTAACAGCAGCTGGGCATTCAGTGGGCTAATGTAAGTGGCCCTGTACACACCCGGTAGGTACATACTCATACACGCTCACCACTATCAACAATGATAACCCAATGGTGACCATATTCCTCTGAGCCTGGCATCCTCTCTCCTGGCCTCTGCATAGCTTCTCCGTGCCTGGATGCTGTGCCATCTCAGGCACGCCCCCCAACAGGAGGCTTCGCCTGCCGGCCTCACCAGGTCCAGGGCGCCCATGGCAGACTCTGATGGATGCAGAATCTCCCGTCTAGTGAGCACCCATCCCAGCTCCAGGGTGACACCCACCGTGCGACTGTTCGTTAGCATCTGTCTCTGCAGGCTCTGGGGCAGGGGCACGTCTGTTTTGGGGCCAAGTCTAAGAATATCCAGCACACAGAGGATGCCTAATGCATGCCTTCTGTGTGTATACAGGGCCTACGATGACCGCCCAGCACAGAGAGGGGGCCTGACAGACGCCAGACATGGAGAGTGCGCCCGATGAGTGCCCGGCACACAAGCAGGCACTCAACGGATGCCTGTGAAATGAAGTCATAAATGCCAGGATTTCCCCAATTCCAAGCCAGTGATTAATGCTTGTACAAAATTATAAAACCTACATGATTCACGTAGTTGATTCAAATATGCTGATGTAATGAATGAAGAATTATCTTACACTTGACAAGAACTTAGGCTTTTTCTCCAGCGTGTCTTCTGCGCGGTGGTGTGCTGGCAAATCCTACCAGCCAGCCCTCCGCCAGGAGAGCCCTCACCTGTGACACTTGCCTATATCCACAATGTACCTGCTCACGTCACAGCCAATTCCAAGCTACCAATTTGAGATCACTGAACTCAGTTGGGAAGAGATGTGAAAGGATAGTTTTTAATTCTTAAAATCATTTTACCGGAAGTAAATAATTTGGATCAAGTTTAGTGAGCCCTATATCTTTAATTTTTTTTATAAAGCTCTTAGAAGAAACATTACTTTAATGAAACAAATGTTCTCGGATGTGCTTACTATCAAGATTTAACTGTATCTTTCCTTTTTTGGGAATTCTCAGTCCAAATAAATTTAGGCTTCTCCCTATGTCCTAGTGTTCTGCTTGGAGTCAAACGCTTGCTCTGAGTCATTCTAAACCTGGGAGAACACCCCATCCTCCTGCTGTGCACCCGCCCCACGCCAAGGATCGTGTTCACTTGAGCCAAGTGACAGCCTCGCTCAATAATGCATGCAGCGCGGCAGTCCCCCGATATGAGAGACGCAGGGCCCAGCCTCCTGGCCACGGCTGCAAACACAGAACCCCACATAGAAATTTCAGAAGGGACCTCCCTCCACCCCGGAAAAAGCATTCTTAACTGCAAAACAGAAGCTCCCAGGAGTCGAGGCCCCTCCAGCCCCCACGGCCTCATGTACATCCCCGTCACTGGATGCCTGTCCCATACCACCCTTGGGGCTGAGCGTGAGGGGACACTGCCTGTCTGCCTGGGGACCCCAGCCTGCAATGCCAGAGGCAAAGACCCTCGGTTTGAGGGCTTTAGTCCCCTGGAGAAGCCCCAGCTTCACGGGGCTTAGGCCAAGGGCTCCCCTGCAAGGCGTGTGCTGAGAGCACAGGGTTCCAGAGGACAGGGTGAGGCCCGGCCACACCCCAGCCGGGTCCGTCCCTGCACAGTTCTCACGGCGCCCTGCTCTGGGAACTCTTACATGCCCCCATCTTACAGACGAGGAAACTGAGGCTCGGCGCAGTGTATAAAACATACTACTTCTTGTATGCAACAAAAAAATATTCTTTAAAATTAAGGGAAATAGAGGAGAAACCCAGTGCCAGGGTGGGAGAGCCTCTGAGCTGGGCTCTGCAGGAATGTCTGTGGAAGGTGGAGAGAGGAGTACAGAGATCACTCAGGCCCAGTGAGGGCCCAGTGAGGGCCCAGCAGAGGCACAGGACCCACAGGTGGAAGCCAGACACTGGGTGACAGGCGCCCACCTGGTCAGGTCTATGAACACAGAAGTGGGTAACGGAGCCTTGGCCTCACTACATAGAGAACGGGTGGGGAAGCGGGGCACGGCCGAGGGAAGGGAGGAGGCATAGGATCAGGGTGTGTGTGTGTGTGTGTGTGGTGTATGCATGGTGTGTGGTATGTGTGCACACGTGTGTTGTGATGGTCCCGGCAGGTCTGGGAGAGAAGGGCAGGGCTGGAACCAGAGAGAGGCTGACATGAACCAGTTCCTGCGCCTGCCAAGAATTTGCCCTGGGGGCTGCTCCCAGATAGGGGGAAGAGAGAGGCCTAGGCCTGCGGGGAGAGGGAGCACAGCCGGGCCGAGACCCTCAGGCCTGGAGGGAAAAGACGAATAAATATTTGATGACTTAAGTTTTTCAATAAATAAAGAGACAATTGCCTTCTAGTCCTAAGAAACAGCTAAGGGCTTCGAACTAGAAAAACTAGAATTTCCAGAGGCCGCGAGGGTAGGACTCGGGCATGAAGCATCTTTGCACTTGAGGCCTGAAGTTTAGGCAGAATTAAAGACACGCGTGGCCCGCAGAGAACGGGGCGTCCGGAGGGAGCGTAGCGCCGGGAGACGCGGACACGGACAATTCAGAGTCGGTCCTCAGACACAAACACACCGACCTGAAGACAACCCCAGGCCCTCCGTCCTCACTGGACGTGAGGATACAGAGAGGGGTCCGGCATCCTAACAAGAAGACAGGATCCAACAGCCTGACTCCCATCAGCAGCTTCATGACCTGAGGAAGCACAAAGGGCAGGGTACACTACAGGGTCTGAAAAAGGGAGGGTGCGTCACAAATAATTAGACACTGTGAAAATTCGCCCACCCATCCTTCCATCCACCCAGGGCAACAGCACCCACTTCACCAAATCCCCCACAGCACCGAGGCCGGGGACAGAGGTTTCCAGAGCAAGCTCCTGACCGGTGCCTCAGTTTCCCCAGCTAGAAATCCCTCCCTGAAGGCAGGATTTCTGTTCTTTGCCCTGGAGCTGTCCCCAGCACCTAGGAGGCTGGTATCACGGTGAAATGAGCTAATTCTGTGAAGCTCTGAGCTGAGCACCCGGCATGGGGTGCTCTATTCTGACTCCCCGTTATTAACTGACTTCCTGAGACGGAGGCCTCCCCTGTCCAGCCCTGGCCCCTACAGCCCCTCTCCCCTGCCCCAGCTCTCTTCCAACCTTCCACCCTCTCAGTTCTGCTTCCATCACCTCCTATGGCCCCTCCCAAGTTTCAAACTTGTTTGATGGTCTCACCTCCTGGTGACCGGCTCTGCCCCGGAGCCCTCACCCCCATGGGGCCAGCAGCCAGGAGAGGCCTCTGCAAAGACCCTGACCCCCCACTCACCCCCCCTGACGCCCCACCAGGAGGGAGGGGAAGCCGGAAGTCCACACCACCTGTCCCAGGTGGGGCCTTCTTGGGATGAGTTCATTATTGTCTTCGAAGTAAATTCCGAGAGCCCCAGACACACCCATTTTTAAAAATACAAATAAAAAATGCATTCCAGCAGCAAAGAATAACAACCAGCTTACGCACGGCTTCGGTTTCCTTACAGGAGTCACCCACACGCTGGAGGGGAGGAACCGGGTGAACCTGAATCGTCGGTGTGCATTTTAAACTCCTGGGGCTTCAAGCAGGATCCCAGCCCTTGGCCCGCCAGTCCCGGCCCGGAGCCACAGCTGGGGACCCCTCCTTTCAGAAAACGGTTGTCCTCCCCACCCTCCCTCTCCTCACACCCATCATTGGGTGGGGGGGGTGGGCGGCAGAAAGGAACCAACCCTGAAGTGTGCTGCACGGTGGCCCTATAAGGCATGCCCAGGCTCTAATTCCCCGAACCTGGGAATATCAGCTCAGACGGCAAGAGAGAAGATCGCCTCATGTGAGGATCTTGAGATGAGAAGACCCTCGTTATCGGGGTGGGCCCTCTGTAATCATACATGTCCTCACGAGGGAGGGGCAGGCAGAGTTTAGAGACAAGAGGAGGCCACGTGAGGACGGAGGCACAGACTGATGGGGCCACAAGCCAAGAACGCCTGAGGCCACCAGAGGCTGGAAGAGACAAGAAGTACCCTCCTCTGAAGCCGTCAGAGAGAGCGCGGCCCTGCCCGCAGCTTGACGTCAGAATTCTGGTCTCTAATTCTCTAGAACAGAGAATTAACTTCTATCGTGGTAAGCCCCTGGTTTGTGGTCATTTATTACAGCAGTCAGGAAACGGCCACAAATCCTAAACACACCGAGGGAACCAGCCAGATTCAGCAGAAATCTTCTGGGGACAGTCCCCCAGAGAAAGCAGTGCCCCTTAAACCTCTCAGCATCTCTCAAGCCTCAGTGGACCCGGAGCCGCTGGAGAGAAAGCGCCCTCTTGTCCCCGAGGCCTGTGGGGTGCCCCAGCTGGCAGCAGCTGAGGACCCAGGAGGTGCCAAATGAACACAACACACGTGGATTTCAAGAGTCTTGGCTGCCAGACTGGGGCGGGAGGAGGCCAACCAGAGGGGGCCCTGGACATGTGCACATGAGATGTCTGGGGCACTGGGGGAGGGTCAGCCGAGCTGACCACCAGGACCTGACGCCCAGAACCCCAGCTCGACTCCCTCAACAAGACGCTTCCAGCCCCCTAAAAGCAAAGGCAGGGTCTTCCTGAGCCAGGGGACGGGCGGGGTCATGGGTTCAGAAGGATATTGGATATTGGGTTCAGGAGGCTCCAGGACCCTGGATGAGGCAGAGCCTGGAGGAGGGTCCTGACCTGGGCAGCCTGGGCCCCAGCCAATGTGCCCTGGGTGCTGATGGGACGCAGCCTTCACATTGCCCTGGGGCCCGAACCCACACTGAGAAGCCAGAGTCCCAACATAGGGTCGTCCAGGGCTCCCGTGTGCCCTTCTGGGCTCCTGCAGCTGCCACTCTCCAGGGACCATGGGGGGGGGGGACTACACAGCCTGAGAACAGCCTTGTCAAGAGGCCCCCAGCTTTGGGAGAGGTCCCCCGGGGAGCCCCTGGGATGGCCAGCCTCTTGGCCAGGACGTCCGTCCTACCTATCTCAAGAACCAGCTCCAGGAGGACATCTCGGACATAGGACCATGATTTAGTTCTAAGGACACAGGGACATCAGAGGGAGGGAGCGAGGGCGGGCCTGGGAAAGTCTCCTAGAGAGAGGGGATGGGCAGGTGGGGATGGGCCAGCCCTGCACCCTGGGGGAAAGGGAGGCACAGGGCTCGGCCCCTGCTGGTGGGCATGGCACTAAGGGGTGGGTGAGGGAGGGAGGGAGGGAGGGAGGCTGAGGGTCTGGGCATGCTCCTGCTGACCGTGCGGAAGACGACCTATGGGTGGAAGGTAAACCTGGCAGCTGTGTGCAGCGGGGCTGGAAAGGTGGCCCCACTCCTTTATCAGTTCGTAGGGAAACCGCGCCAACTCTCAAACAGCAACGTGTCCAAACTCAGCTGGAATGCTAACTAAAGCCTTAATCACCCATGCAAACAGCAGCTCAGCACCCCCCACCTATGGCTCGAATTCCCCTTCCTGCGTGGTGCTGGGAGGAGAGAGAGTTCCTTGGGACAGATCACTGTCCAGAAAAAAGAGCACCTAATTCACCCAGAGTCAGGAGAACAGCCAGAGTACCCTCCTTAACACAAACTCCCTCCCTCCAGCTGTGCGTGGCCAGCTCTATGGAGCAAGCCTTGCCTCGCCTCACTACCCTGGCCCCGCAGGCCCCCCACCCCGGGAGTGTGACAGAGAGATGTCTGTCTGTCTGCACCAGGGAAAGCTCAGGAGGGGGCAACGGGCAGTGGGTGCGAGCAGAGAATACTCTCCCTGGGGAAGTCTGGGGCTGTCACTCTCGGGCCAGGGGCTCAAACTGGACTCCCAGCAATGCCCGATGGCCCACCACGCTGTGCCTCCAGAGAAACAGTGGGGGACAGCCAGCCCCGACCACGGTGCCGATGGCAAAGGCCTCGCTTACTCATCTTCCCACAAATATTTACGAGTGCCAAGTGGTGCCAGACACTGGTGGGAGCCGGGAGTGTGGTCAGCAGAATGAGGAAGCCCCCAAGGACATCCATGTCCCACGCCCCGAAGCGTGAGGATGTGACCTCACACTGCAAGAGGGACTTCGCAGGGGTGTTCAGTTAGGGATCCTGAGACAGGGAGCTTGTCCTGGATGACTGGGGACCTGAGGTGATGACAAGGGTCCTCAAGAGGCACAGGGGAGCATGAGGGTCAGCAGTGGGAGCTGTGAGGACAGAGCAGAGGCTGGAGTGAGGTGAGGCCGGGCCATGAGCCAAGCAGTGCAGGCGGCCTCTGAGGCTGGAAAAGGAGAGAGTCCCCCAGAGCCTCCAGAAGGGACTTAGAAGAAACGTGTACTGTTTCAGCCACTCGTCTGTGGGACTTCATCACAGCAGCCGCAGGACACCAGCTGACGGGTGAACGGGGAAGCCCAGTCCTTGCTCTCACGGAGCCCACATTCTGGCTGTTTCTGCAGAAGCAGCTGCTCTCCACAGGCACACGCCCCGGACGCCCACAGCCTGCACTGCGGGGACCCAGCAGGACCCAGCCAGGAGCCCCATCCTGGCATGGTGTGACATCACAGGGAGGTCCTGACTGCATGTGGCACGTCCTTGGGTCACTTCACCGGCCACAGTCAGACATCTCAGTGTATGCTTTTGCTCCTCGCTGACGCAGGCCCTGCGCCCAGCTATCCCAACCTCCGAGAAGCTGGCTGGGTGGGACGTGGGGAACTTCCGTGCTCTTGTGTTCAGAAGTCTAAAGGCAAATAAACCACAGAAGCCTGTCTCCTGCCCAGGAGCACCCTCTGGTTCAGCAGAAGCTCCACAAGCATGTTGACAAGAAGTGGTCACTACCACTGACCACCGGAAGCCCTGAGGCAAGTAGAATTGCGTCCTCCCAGATCACACGCTCAAGTTCTGACCTCTGGTACCTATGAATGCCACCTTATTGGGAAATAGGTCCTGGGGTCAAGTTAAAATGAGATTATACTGGATTACGGTGGGTCCTAAACCAATGACAAGTGTCCTTATAAAAAGAGGGGAATTTGGACAAAGACACAATATACACAGGGAGAAGGCAGTCAGAGGACAGAAGCAGAGACTGGAGGGGCACATCTATGAGCCAAGGAACACCTGAGGCCTCCGAAACCCAGGAGAGGCAGGAAGGGTGGTCCACTGGAGCCTCCCGGGGGAAAGTGAGCTTGTTGACACCGAGATCTTGGACTTCTGGCTCCAGAACTGTGGGAGAAACTGTTTCTGTTGTTTGAAGCTACCCAGTTTGTGGTCCGCTGTCACAGAAGCCCCGAGGAGGAACGCAGGTCTATCTGAGGATCATCCTTGTCCCCAGCGGCCGGCTGTGCACACACACGCTGACCATGGGAGGAGGACGCTAATTCTGTCCGTCAAAAGCCCCAGCATTTGGGGCAAAGAATTTCATGGAAGAGGACAGGGGATACCTGGTTAAATTTATCCACACCAAGATCTCTCAGTATATGATTTTAATGGAAAATGAAGACACCCAGAAGCAATAATGCCCTGGCTTCACGATAATGTACCAGAGAAAGGTTGGAATCTGTAGAAAGAGCTAAATGGAAAGACTTGGAAAGGTGCTAAAGGGAGAAAAACTTGAAGTAATCCTGAATATCTGAAAAGTACAATTTCCTAAGAAAGGATTCTGTTTCTGCTTTCTTTGAGATTTTAATTATAGGCTAGGTAATGATTTTTATTTCAGATGATAATTAACTCTCTGGTTTAAGGACTAAATTCAACTTGACGAGGAATATTCCGAAGTGGGGCTTTAATCCCGTAAATTGCAGGAGGTGCTGGCAAACCTGACTTCTCCGTGTATTAGGGGAACGTCGCCCGGCAGCGTGAGAGCGCGGCTCAGAACGCGCGCAGCGTTTCCAGTCTGATGGAGGCACAGGGCTTTTGGCTCGGGACCGTTTATTTAGTATATTAGTGTATCACAGGATGATGGAAACACCATTACTCTGGCAGAAGAATTCAAGACAAAACGTAGAGTTGGAGTAATGAGCGTGTTTTATAACAGAATCAGAGAAGAGCCAGAATTGATTTTAAACTTTCTCCCACGAACAGAAAAGATGATTAGATTTTTACACTAAAAGTTTCCCTGGCCTTGAACCTACACAGAATGTCCTGACCATGAGGAGCTCATCATGGGGGACGGACAGTCAGGGCCCCCAGCCCTGGGGACCCCGGTCACCATGGGGACAGTCAGCGTGCCAGGAAGGCCCTCACCCAAGACAACTGTCACATCCCACCCTGGGGTAGTTACACCAACTCAAGCACAGCATCCTAAGAGGCCACTGCCCCACTGACTCCCAAACCAGGCTGAATCCCGCCTGAGGAGCATCCGTTGCGATGCAGCGTCCAGCAGCGTGGGCACCTGGAGCCTGGGGGCAGCTGCGTGCACAGAGGCGGGACTGTTCACTGAGACACCCTCTGAATCCAGACAAGCGGCCCAGGGGCCTAAAAACAGGGGCTGAAGAAGAAACAGGACCCTAACAAAGGAGACTTGGCTGGAGCCACCCAGGATGGGCGCCCAGACGGCCTTTGTCCAAGCGAGGCCACCGCCAGCCTTCCCCCGCAACACGCAGAGTGCAGCGGTACAAGGAGACTCTCCCTCCCGAGTGACATCAAAGCTGCCGCCTCCTCAGTAATGTTCCCGGTGGGCAGACGTGACTCTGAGATGATAAATCACCTTGCATGCTCCACAGCGAGAAGATATATGTACACGAGAGTGGGGTAGAGCCTTCTCGGGCACACTGGGGAGCGGGAGCGTGTGGGAGCACATATTGTGTGGTAGGAACAGGACCAGACGAGCTGGGGCTCGGCCAGCGCTCACACCAGCAGGACAGAGTCAACCACACGCTGGCGTCCCCCAGGATGGGACAAAGGAGACGGGAGGAGAGTCCCATCCCTCCGGCTCAGTGACAAAAGCAGTGAAGGTGCTACTGTGAGCCCAACATGGCAGGAGTCGCGCCCCTGCGACATCTTCTGGGGCCTGCGTGGAGGAGTGAGCCAGTTAACCCCTGATCCCCTCGGCCTTGCACGAGTATTTATTATGTGCCTACTGTATGTGTGGCACTGTACTAATAGACAGATGACACTGGACGTCCACTGCAGAAAGGAGGGAGAAGACAGCACCAAGCAGACACGAATTCCAGCCTCCGACCACCGCCATGGGGGAGGGGACCGTGGTGAGGATGGAGGAATGGGGACAGGGAGGTGACATTCGGGGAATGCCTGGGGGAAAGGGCACTCCAGGTGCAAGGGGCCACAGCAAGAGGAGCCTGGCATGCTTCTAGAAGGTGAGAAAAGGACAGTCAGACCAGGCGAGGCTGGATCCCTGAGACGCTGCACTAGGGCAGTGGGACGGGGGAGGGTTAGCGGGATGGGATCCTGTGTATTTTAACTGGATGCTCGGGGTCTCCCTGAAGAGCAGATCACAGGGGCAGGAGGAGCAGGCGGGAGAGGTCAGGAGGCTCTGCCGAGGTGATGACAGCGTGCTGAGCAGTGGAGAGGAGGCTGGAGCATGAAGGCAGACCCATCAGGATTGGGTGATGGATCAAACGCGGGGGGTGAGGGGATCTTCTGTGAGCCCTGAAGGGGCTGAAATGAGGAGCCCAGGGACGGGGGGGCAGGAGTTTGGGGGGGGGGTGTATCCGGAACCGGTGCTGGCCCTGCTGAGCTGGAGACACCACGTGGCGAGCTGGCCCGGGGGTGGGAGTGTGGGTGTGTAAGCCTGGCCTGTGCAGCCCAGGAGGCCTGCTGAGTCAGGCTCAGGAAGGAGGCCCCTGGGCCCCCACCCAGCTCTGCACTTCGGTGCTCCTAAAACTGGATGACAACGTCCCTGCCTCGTGGGCTCGCAGACGTGGGGGAAGGGCCCGCAGCAGAGCCGAGGACGACGGTGCCCTCAGTTCCCCTCAGCGAGCGATGCCAGGTCAGCGAGGAACGCGAGATTAGACTGTTTAATCAGGGAGAGGGTGAACCAAGAGGCCAGGATCTGGAACCGCGTCCTAAGGCCTCCCTGGATTTAAGTAGGTCCAGTGTCTTGCCGGGAAGGAGCAGTTTCTTGCCAACCCCTCGGGCAACAGGCTGACCGCAGAGTGAAACTCTCTTCCTGGGGCCACTGGCCTGCTCAGCAACACCGCTCTTTGTTGCCCATCACACCTCACTTTGAGACTTTCGTGCCCTGCACACACAAGGCACTTTTAAAAGGTGCCTGTGAAATAAATGAAGACAAAGGACCAGTAAATAGGGACACCGAGCCATTCCTCCCTGGGGAGTTCACAGGGCAGATGAATCTGAGCTTGGAAGCCAGGACACCAGGTTCGAATCCTGACTCACCCCTCGCAGCCGGTGGGCAGCCAGGCTCCTTCTCCTCCTCCATGGACGTGGGGGCAGGACGGCTCTCTGTGGGCCCGTCCCGTGGGCTGTAGGATGCTGAGCAGCATCCCTGGGCTCCACCCACTAGCACCACACCCCCAGCTGTGACAACAAACATGTCCTCGGGTCCTCAGATATTGTCGGATGTCGTGAGGGGCAGAATCACCCCCCTCAGCGAGAACCAGTGGGCTGGAGACCCTGATGTTCCATACCTCAGTCTCGCCACTTACAAAATGGGGCCACAGAGCTGCTGTGAGGATTACTGAGATGACACATGTAGAATCATCTAGAATAGTACAGCACATTGACGTGCCCCATAAATATTAGCTGCAAATCGCTGTTATCCTAAGGGACGTGGAAATAAGTGAACCACACCCAACATGAGAGCGGAGAAACCAGCACGTGAACATGGCGCTCAAGCGAGACAGAGAGATGCCATCTGAGGAAGTCAGAAACTTTCTAGAACCTTCTCAGAGCAGGGGGCAGCCACTGAACTGGATTCTGAGGGAGGGAATGACAGAGGGACGGCAGGTACGGAAGTGGGGAGACAGGAAGAATGGGGCCGCATCCTTGGGGAATTTAACAGAAACCAAAACCACGCAGTTTACAAACTGTAAAACTGAGGGGCCGAGAGCCGGGGGAAACGGGGTGCGTGTTTGTCACAAAGCGGTTGTTCAGTAACGTCTGCTGAGTTGAGAAAGAAATTGGGACAGTGTCCGACACGCCTCCACAAGGTCAGCACCTCCAGTGTCCCCATCCCTCCTGGGTGGGGTCGGCTGCAGCCCCAACCACGGCCCCAGCACAGAGCCTTATTTGCACGGACACGTGGTGACAAGGGTGACGGCCTTCTCCCTACGAGGACCAGGGACCCCTCGTCTTCTGGGGCCTTGATACTCCACTAAGGCCCAAGTGGACTTAAGAAACACAGGAGTATTTTTTCCAGCATCGAATTCACTGAGCTTTTCCTGAAATTAACTGATAGCCTCCTTCCCCTCGCTCGTCTCCCGTCCCGCAACACAGGAAGCCGGGGTCTTCCAGGGGCCTCGGCCGCCTCCGACTTCCCAACCGCGAGGCCGGGGCTCGGCTTACCAGGGAGCCAGTAATAAAACCCTGGCGACGACAGCGCTGCTTTCACCGCGAATAAATGAGCTCAATTACCTCCGAGCCAAAGAGCACCCGCTTCAAAGGAAAAGAGGGAAGAAAGAGAGGAAGGAGGGCCAGGCAAAAGTAATCAGTCTGAATCAGTCCCATCTCAAGGGAAATTCGTATGATAATCTTGGTCCCAAAGACATTCAAATTAGTCCCATGCCACTCACGACATTTCAGTGCGTCTTCTGGTGATGACATACCGGGCCATTCCCCGGTCATTATTTTTCTAGAAACGACTCTAGTGATGAAAATGAAATTTGAGAACTTTGCAAGTTTTCAACAGGTCAATCGCTCTTTGGAGAGGATCCAGGGGTCCACAGGACTCTAGTGGCCTCGGTTTCCCCTGCCCACATGTAGCCCCAAGCTTATATCCTGGATCTCTCCAGTGCAGGCCTGCTGCTGCGTCCTCGAGGTGGAGCTGGTCTCCTCACCCGCGTGAGACCCCACCCAAGGCTTCCGACTGTCTTCAGGACAAAGCCGCCAGAGCCTGGGGGTGTGAGGGGCTCTCCCCAAGAGGTCCCTGCCGCCATGTGTCTCAACCAGCACAGATGACCTTGGGTGGCCCACCCGATTGGGCAGGCGCAGGTCTGATGTGTGCACTGGCCCGGCATACAGCAGGCACTCAATGCTTGTGGCGAGAGCAAATGACCGTATAGAGGCTGACCCCCTGGAGTACATCAGGCCCTTTCCTGGGGGCCTGGGGACACAGCACATCAGACGAGGCCACGACAGCAGCTCAGTGGTGTGAAGTGGGAAGGAGAGGAAGGGGTGTCCCACTGCCTGCTTCTCGAAGCTCCCAGGGTACACAGCTCCACTAGGACTCAGAGTGGGGCTGGGGGAGGGGAGCCCGGGCCAGGTCTCCTCGGCACACCTGGAGCCCCCATCCCAACGACCCAGGGTGGGCTTCGCAGGCCGGGGGTCTCCTTTGCCTTCCTCCCACCACTCCAAGCCCCAGGACAGCCAGGAATTGAAGACTAACACTCAGTAAGACAGCGGGAAGAGACCTCTGGACCCAACGGGAAGGACAGACAGCCAGCCAGCCACAGACAGGCAGGGGAGGGGAGAACACGAGCAGGCAATCAAGCGCCCTCTCACCGCGGGGCTGCACCGCCCGACTGGAAGCAGGCTGGGGCGCACACGGGCCAGCGGGGCGCACCCCACCTCCTCAGCTGCCAGGGTCCTCTCCGGGGGCCTCTCCTCCTCTCCTGACGCCAAGCACCGGGCACAGCTGCCTTCCTCTCCCTGCGTGCCCAGGGTGACTCTCTCTTCCTGCTCGATAAATACCTGCTAACACCCTAAACCCCAGTCCTAAGCTCGATCAACCTGCGCTGTCCCACAGAGCAGAGGACGACTGCTCAGGTGTTTACATTAAACACGCTAACCGGGGACACATGGAAGCATCCCGGCGCTACCTCCGGTACAAACCAAGTCCCGCCTAATCCCCAGACAGCTTCCCCAAAAGACAGGCGGTTCACACTCGGGGCCGTCGTAAACCGGATTTTCACAGGGGCCACCACATTATCTAACAGGAGACAGGAGACCAAAGCAGAACGTGCGTTTCTGTACGGCTCTCGGGGGGCTGTTCATTTTCAGAAACAGCTGTGAGCTGCCTTCGGAGCCATTCCTCTGGGACTAGTCAGGATGTCTTGGCGTGAGTGCGTCTTCAAGGCGGAGAAGATGAGCGATCTCTACAGCGACGACAAGGCACGAAGGAACGAACCTCTTCCCAGGCCCAAAGGATTAATGGCTCACGACTTCTCTCCCAGGTACATGGTTTTACAACAACCAATTAAACTTGAAATCCGGAATGAAGTACTTTAAATTTAAAGCCACTTAAAAGGAGGACATGCCATTTCATGCACGTCGATTTTTTCAGGTGGCTCTCCCACTATAATCTTCCTCCTAATATTCTCATAAAGAGGTGACAAGTCCCACGGGGTCAATAGAGACCTCGGAGCTGCCTGCCTGCTGGCTACGAAGATGCCACTTGTGAAATCATTTCAGGCTCCCGGGGCTGACACCCAGGCCCAGCGTCTGTCCTTTGACCATTTCCCTCAGTAGGGACATGGACAGAGGAAGCCACCGGAAACCCTCTGACGTGAGAACTGGGAGCCTCGTGCAAAGCCACAGTGACCGGGCCTCCCCACCGCCCGCGCCCACCCCGGGGCCCAGGGGAGCGACACCTACCTGTGAAGTCCTCCAGACATTCGCAGGTGTAGCCGCCCTCGCGGCTGCGGCACCGGCCGTTGGCGCCGCAGGGGCTGGAGTAGCACAGGTCGATCTCGGTCTCGCAGTAGTCACCCGTGAAGCCCGGTGGGCAGCGGCACCGCAGGCCGTTGATGGGGTGGATGGGCCGGAAGAGCACGGTGGTGGAGCTGATGAAGGGCGCCGAGCTGTCGAACTTGAGCACCGACACACACTTCATGTAGTTCTCGCACGGCTCGCGCAGGCAAATGTTGTCGTCGAAGGGCAGCACGCGCTGCGTGGAGACGGCGGTCAGCAGCGTCCGGTTCAGGTAGATCTGCTCCTGCAGGTCCTCCGAGGGGAAGAACTTGCCGCGGACGCCGCCAGGCAGCAGGGCCGAGAAGGTCACGTTCAGGATGTTGGAGCTGACGTCCGTGTCATTCTGGATGTTGAAGACAAAGACGTCGTCCTTGGTGGTGGACAGCACCGTGGCCACCCCTTCCACAAAGAGGGACAGCAGTGGAGAGAGGAACTTCTCCTGCGACATGTTCTCCAGGCGGACGGTGATGCTGTTGGTCAGCATGTCGTCCGTGATGATGGTGACCCGCAGGGTGCAGAGCGCCACGACGCTGTGGATGCCATCTGTGACACACAAGGAGGGTGGGGTCACTCGGATGACTGCCCATGGGAGTCCCGGTCCCACCCGGGTACAGCATCCCCACTTCCCATGTTGGCCCCACCTGTGACCACCACCTTGACCCCCACTTCTCAGCCCCCTCCACACCTGGTTTCCAAAACACAGCTCCCATCATGTCTGTCTCGCTCAGAAGTCCCTGGTGGACCCCTAACCTCTCAGCAGGACATCCCACGACCACCACGATCTAGCCCCTCGCTGCCCCAGAGACCCCTTGCCTCACATGCTTCGCTGCAGACACATAGGGACACTGAGAGCCCGTTTTACCACCTCTGTACCTGTTCAGGCCCCAGGAGACCCACCCCGATCCCACCCATCCCCCCGCCCAGTTCAGACCCCACAGTTGTCCAGGATGGTCCCGCCCAGGTGTGGCCTTAGTCTATGCTGTGTTGACGGCTTCTCTTCCCTTAAGCTGTGACTGATTCATCTCTACATGCCCAGCACACAGGGACACTCAGCAAATGCTGCTCTAGAAAGACACACACGAGATGACGCTGCAGCTTAGCCAACACAAATGAGCAAATCATGAAACGAAGGACTTAGGATTTTGAGACCAAAAAGGGTGGAATACTTTGGTTATAAAGATGAGCACACCATCAGTTCTGAGCCCAGAATCAGGATCTTTCAAGGGCTGGCCCCAGGGGTTCTCCCCAGGACGGCCATGGGCAGCAGCACCAGCCTCCCCGGCATCCGTGACAGGTGCAGCCAC
This sequence comes from Equus asinus, assembly GCF_041296235.1. Lineage (NCBI taxonomy): Eukaryota > Metazoa > Chordata > Mammalia > Perissodactyla > Equidae > Equus > Equus asinus. The sequence goes on along the minus strand of NC_091793.1, from coordinate 15,934,315 downwards.
CCCAGCCAGGGGGCCTGCACCTGCCTCCCAGGCCCTGCCTCGAATGTGCTATGGGACCCAAGAGAAACCTGGCAGTTTACATCCTTCTGGCTTGGCTCAGATTCTGTGTCCCCACGGCTCTGATGGATCCTGCCCCCCTGCTCCTCCTGCCCGGGCTCCCTGCCTGTGGCCCCCCACAAGCGCACCCCCCAGTTTCCATGGGGCACAGAGCCAACTGTGTAAGCCAGTGACCCCCCCTCAATCCTGTGAGCCCCTAGTGGGTGAAGATCTCTCCTTCCCCTCTTCAACCGACAGCCTGGCGGGTGCCCACCCAAGAAAGCAGGAGCCATGGGGGGACCCCTTCCCGCTTGCTTCTGGGAAGCTGCAGAAGATGCAAGAAAGCCTGGGACCACTGAGAGGATGCAGTCAGGTGACAAAACCCAGAGGCCACCTTGTCGTCACTCTGGCCCAGCAAAGTCCCCACCAAGACTCAAGGCTTACAGGGAGCCCTTAAAATAATGGGGAGCAGAAGCATCAAAGATTCCACACCCTGGCACTGTTTTTCTCAGGCACTTGGGAGCCACAAGCCACTTTGGGAGGGACCATGAGTCACATAACTTGTGCAAACAACGGAGAAGCATAACTGCTCCAGAAGTCACAACACATTTGGGTGCTCTATTTAACTATCACAGCAAACCCGAGATCAGAGAGATTCTGAGAAAACCAGCATCACCCCACTTAATAGCTGGAGGGAGGCCCCGGCTGCCGCTCCAATAATAACATCCACGGCTTAGGTAGTCAGGCCCCTAGCGCGCTGCTACTGTTCCACCCAGTCCTCGTGATAACCTGGCAGGGCGAATTTAGAAAGTGAAAATAATATTTGTATAAGCTTGCTGTGGGGAGGGCACCTCTAAGGCTGGCACAAAACCCAGTGGCCTGCCAGGTAAGGGCTGGGTTCTGTCTACAGCTTCTGTGAGCAGAAAGCTGACGGCCCAGACCACACCTGCAGCTCATTGAACAAAGGGCCAGTGGTAATCACTAATAAATAACGAGGAAAAACAAATTAAGGAAAAGAAAATGGCAGAGCGTGTTGTGGCAGACAGCCTCAAGGATGGCACCACCCCCTCTGTCCCTCCCTATACACAGGCCACTGCCCAGCAAGAGTGAACACTGATTCCCCTCCCCTGGGATGGGCTGGACTTGGAAGTCCCTCAGTTTCCCTCCACCATAGTCCTCACACTGCAGCCACAGCAGTTGTTCTAAATTGCCCATCTCATCTTGCTACTCCCTTGGGACCCCCAATGGCACCCAGAATAAAACCTACACCGCTTACCTCATCTTATGGTCCTACCTGATTTGTCCCTATCACCCTCCCCTCTCATCATAGCGACACGTCCCTATCACCCTGGCTCCCTCTTCCTGCCCCAGGGCCTTTGCACACCTTGTCTTCTGCCTGGAGAACTGCTCTCATCACCCATCCAGATCTCAGTTGAATGTCCCGCATCCGAGGGGCCTTCCTCACCCCCCGACCATGTTCTGCCACATCCCTACTCCTACCGCACAGGAGCAGCCACAGCCTGATTTTATTACTATTTGTTCATCTCTGTCTCTCCCTCTGTGAGTCCACGAGGACTGAGAACCTGTAGGTCTTGTTCCTGCAGTACCTGTTGCGTCTAGAACAGTTCTTGACTCTCAGAAGCTGCTGGATAAACATTCATGGGAGAGAGGGAGGGAGGCAGGGAAGAATGAAGATTTCCAGTGGCACCTCTTTAACCCCAAGATTGACATTTGGTCAAACACCATCAGAGACTCCAATTTTCCAAGTAAGTTATTTTTTTGTGGATGTCTCTATCTTTTTGTTGTTGGTTTTTTTTTTTTTTTTTGCAAAGGCTCAATATAACAATGTGGAACATAGGATATTGTTGGTTTGTTTCCTGGTGGCAGTTCTTATGAAACATCCTTTTAATCTTAAACCACACATAGATTCGTTCTGGCCCAGGACGCAAACGTCATGCTCATTTTAAGGTCAAAACTGAGCCCGTCTTGGGTGCTCTGGGCCATCCTGCCCACCTGCCCCGCTGGGATGGGGGCTCCAGCACTGGGATCTTCCCGCAGGCAGGCCAGGGGGCCACAGCACAGAGGAATGCCCAGGAACAAGGAGCCACGTTCCAGGTACAGACATCTTCACTTAGGGGCAAAATGACAACATGACCAGAAAAGAGCATTAAATATTAACTAACATTAATTCCAGCACTAACCCACGCCGCTTACCTCATCTTATGGTCCTACCTGATTTGAAAACAAAATATGCACCCTACTATTAATCTACATTAATTTCTTTCAAGACCATGGACCCCCCTGGACACCCCAGGTCCTGGGAGACAATGAACTTACTTTGTACTCAAGTCGTTTGGCCTGGATTTCTGAGCCTCCACAGGCACAAACCTGACCGCCCCCACACAGGGGGCCCCTAAATAAAGAACGGGTGTCCCAACCATGGAGCCACCCAGAACGGTGACACACACCTCCACTGTTGTTGGAACAGACAGGACAACACGATGTTAGGGGAAAAAAGTGAGACCTTTTCACACAAACAAAAAAATATGTTTGTACACAAGTCCAGAGAGCCATTGGCCAGGACGGCAAAACATCCAGTGTCTACAGTGGCTGTGTCTGGGTCGCTGAATTTGTTTTTAAATAAACTTATTTTAGAACAGTTTTAGATTTGTAGAAAAAATGCAAAGAGAGTGCAGAGACCTGCAGATATCTCCGCACGGCCAGTGTTAGCATGCTAGTGTGATACATTTGTTACAATTAATGTAACAACATGGATACATTGTTAACTGAAGTCGGCTATCTTCAGATTACCTTAGCTTTTACCTACTGTCCTTTCTCTGGCCCAGGACCCTGTCCAGGAGCCCACATGACATCTAGTCGTCACGTCCCCTCAGCTCCTCGAGGCCGCGACAGTTCCTCAGACTCTCCTTGTTTTTCACGCTGATATTCGGGGTTTTTTTTACTTTCTCCTCTATACTTTCCTATATTGTTCTATTCTTCTGTGTGAGCACACACTAAGTTTATCAGTTAAAAGCCTATTTTTATTTTGGAAAACACAGAGCTTGCCCAGGGCTCTCCCCAGCCTGCATTCCAGGCGTTTCTTCCGTGGCTGTAACCAATGGTGCTGGAACCAGCAACTCCAAGCCAGCCTTGCAGAGCCCCACAAGTGCAATTTCTACGGCTTTCCTCAGGAAAGATAAGTCACCTCCGTGTCCCCAAGCCACAGTGGGAAAGAGAACAGATGGCAGAGCTCGCGGCTGGAGGATGCTCACTGGCAGGTGCCTCGCCCACAACCCCAGACGATGCACAGGAAGAGCTTCGCAGGTCTTCACGGAGGGTGGGGCCTGTCCAGCCTTCCGACTTTGGTGAAAGTATAACCACTGTCCACGATCATGTCCCTCGTGGCGGGCCCACGCCTCGGACACTGCAGGGAGAGGTCACGCGATGGCCTCCAAGGAGCCAGTGGAGCTCAGAGGGCACAGGACAGAGCCGCATTTGTAGGACACGGTGCCTGGACAACCCCAGAGGCAGCGGGGAGGCGGTCTCCAACGAGGAATGGAGTTTGTCCTGGGGCTGCCATAACAGAGCGCCACAGCCTGGGGGCCTGAGCGGCTTAAGCAACACAGCCTCTCAGCCTGTCCGAGAGCAGAGAGGCCAGCAGTTGGAGAGCAAGGCAGGGGCAGAGCTGGTTCCACCCGGAGGCCTTGGGGAAGAATCTCCTCCCTGGCTCTCCCCCAGGTGCTGGTGGCCGCTGGCAGTCCTTGGTGTTCTTTGGCTCGTCACTCCAATCTCTGACTCGTCATCACGCAGCCTTCTCCCCATGTGTGTCTGTGTCTTCTCTTAAAAGGACACTGGCTGTTGGATTAGGGCCCACCCGAATCCAGGATGACCTCGTCTCAAAGCTGACCTTGGTCACATCTGAGCAGATCCAGTCTCCAGAAAACACCGCATTCTGAGGCTCCAGGCGGATTGGAACTCGGGGGGACACTAATCCACCTAGGACAGGCAAGACAGTTGTTGTGGGGAGACAGGGCCATAGAGGTGGGCAGAGGTCCTCCGACGCTCCAGCCTCGCGGGCTCTGGGTGGGGCAGCTGGGGCTGGCTGCAGGAGAAATGTCCTCACGGCGTGGACTGGGCCTGTGGATGGACGGTGCTCACTGCTGCCCGTGGTGGCTTCATCCTAACACCTTCCCCGGTACTGCCCCTTCAGTCCTTGTCACAGCCCATGAGGGGCACCACTGCTGGTCCTTCACAGAGGAGGACAATAAGGCGCAAAGAGGCTGACCAAAGAACCCAGCCAAGGTCACTCAGGCAGCAAGCAGCAGGCCCAGAACCACCGGGTTCAAGACCCACCGACAGGAAATGGGGTGGACGGAGGGTCAGGAGGCTCGTGGTCCCGGCCTGGGAGGGTCTGCTGAGGACACGGAGGAGCAGAGGCTGACTTCTCACCCAGGGACTTGGAGACAACGCAGTGAGGCAGGACCCCTGGCAGCTGAGACACAGCTGGTACCAGGAGGGAGCAGGACCACTGACCGTGAGTGTCTATCACCCCACCCCACGCACACCACGGTCTGGGGGAGGCACCCCGGCTCCTATCCCAGACACCCTGCCAGGCCTGGTTGGCACGGCCACAGTGCTGCGGTCAGGCGGCTGTTTGCTGCCCAGCCGGTTTGAGACAAAGGCTGCACTCCTGTCGCTTGTGCTGCCCTCTCCCGAGGCCTCACAAGAGGCAGGGAGTGCCTGCTCGGGCCGAAGCCAGGGGACTTTGAAGTGGTTCCCTGCGTTCCTCCCTCCATGGGGTGTGTTGTTGTTTTGAGGCCAAACTGAGGGCAGAAGACAGGTGCGAGGTTTTGATCTGCTATCTGGAGGGTGTCTGGCTTCCCTCCTTTCTGGGCAACAAAGGCCAAACCTAGAAGCCACGTCTGGGGATCCGGGTTTGCTTCACAGGAACAAGGTGACGAGCGTTCGGGGGACAGCAGGGGCAAGTGCTGGTGTCAGGCCCGCCGGCCCGCAAAGATGCAGCTTCTCCTGCCCCGTGTGGAGGAGGGGCCCTCAGGCCCGAGAAGGGAGAGTCCCATGCAAGCACCAGGGTGAGCAGCACATCAAGTACTACACAAAAACCCAGACGCCACCCTCAACGCGTCTGCACGTTTGCCTTTTGCTCAACTCGCAATGCGCTAAAGGGGCCAGCCCAGCTCTGCCAGGTCCCGGGTGGGTGAAGAGGGCAGAGCCAGAGGCCCCTTCCTCCTTGTCCCCATGGATGCTGTGATCTCAGCTGGACAATGGGGAGGAGGGCTCCCTCCTGACCTCCCAAGAGAGCCCCCAGTCCCACCCTCCCCAGGTGCGTGCTCCCAGCCCCTGGACCCCGATGCCTCCCTCATGCGGAGTTGGTGCTCCTCTCCTGACCCCTATCTTGGGGGGACATCCACACTCCTGCAGGGCCCCAGCACCCAGGCCCTGACCACAACATGCACCCCCATATGGACATGTGAGTCCCTCAGCCCACTCTTCCTTCACCTCCAATGATGTCAAGGCCCCCCCACCCCTTCCCCAGCCCCCTCCAGCTGTGCCTGACTTTGTGCCCACACCCCACTCCCCGATAACTGGGTCAGGTGTTCACATGGGCAAACCTTGCTTGGCCCATCAGTAAGCAGGGGCAGGAGCAAGGGCACCCCCCACAAGGATGCTGGGAGGGCCACCCAAGACACTGGGTACAAATTCCAGACCAGCGCCCACAGGCATACGGAAAGCACTCAGTCAACGTGTCCCATCACCGCCACTGCTGTTAACAATGCAAATCAAACAGGACAACTAGCTGCAATGTGAGAAATGTAAGCTGCTCACCAGGAACTGCAACAACCTCGAGGAGCCCTGTGGGAAAGAACAAACCCAAGTCTGCAAGTGGTGCCCCAGGCCCAGGCTGCAGGCTCCAGCTGAGTCATCACCGGCCGGGATATGGCTCCTCGAGTCAAATGGAAATGCACACGCAGGCACTGGGAAGCCCATAAATGGGTAAATAATGAGTATTTTAATGCTCCTCTTAAAAATTTTTACAGTTTCAAATACACAACCATTCAAATAAAGTATACAATTTGATTCTGCTGCATTATTCTGTTTCCAAGACACACTTACTTACCCAGCACCCTTCCTCTCCTCCAAAATTACAAAATTCTGCAATGACAAGGAATTATTCTTTCCTAAGACAAGGAGGACAGGGAGAAGAAACCAGATCTCCAGGCTATCAGGATCAAGTGAGCCAAATAAACAGCATACGTGGTAGAAAATGCCTGACTTCAGGGGGCACAAGAAATGAGGAGATCTTGCAAAGGAAAGACATTCTGACGCAGGTGACAGCATGGAAGAACCTCGAGGACACTGTGCCAAGTGAAATAAGCCAGTCACAAAGGGACAAATCTTGGATAATTGCACTTATGTGAGGTCCCTAGAGGAGTCAAATGCACAGAGACAGAAAGCAGAGCGGCCGGTGTAGGGGCTGTGGCGGGGGACGGGGAGTTAGTGCTGATGGGGGCAGAGTTTCAGGGAGCTGATGACAGAGTTCTGGAGATGGACAGTGGTGATGACAACAATGTGAATGGACTGAATGCCACTGAACTGCACACCTAAAAATGGTTACAATCGTGGCTTTTATGTTACGTGAATTTTACTACAATTATAAATAAATAAAAACATAAGTACATGAGAAATGAAACAACAAAGATATCTAAAACTTCCTTCTCAATGTCACTCCCACACTTATTATTTGATAACCTGGATTCAGAAATGTTCTCTCCTGATTTCATGTATAAACTAAAGCTCCCATCCCAAGGCAGAAGTTAACGTCTAATTCAGAATTTCACACCATCAATTATCCTGTGAAAATCACAGCTCGTCATGTCTATGCTGGATGGAACCTTCTCGAAGGCTGAAATCATAACAGGTGGGTTTGTTCATGCTTCTAAGTGGCCAGCGGACCGCAGGGTACAGAGGCTGAGGGCTGAGATGCAGAGAAAGTGCATTCTTCTCAAGATAACTCTCAGTGAAGAGTTACGGACTGGTTCCTCAAAAAGTTAAACACAGAATTAACATGACCCAGAATCCCACTCCTAGGTGGAATTCCAAAGAATTGAGGACATATATCCACACAAAAACTTGCACCTGAATGCTCATAGCAGAGATATTCATAATAAACAAAAAGGGGAAATCCAAGTGTCCATCAACTGAGGATGGATAAACAAAACGTGGTCTCTCCATACAGAGGAATATTATTCAGACACAGCCATAAATGAAGCACTGACAGGCTACAACATGGATCCACCTCAAAACATTACGCTGAGTGAAAGAAGCCAGACACAAAAGGCTACGTGCTGTAGGATTGTGTGCCATGTCCAGAATAGGTGAACGCACAGAGACAGAAACCAAGCTGGTGGCTGCCAAGTGCACAGGGAGGGGGCGAGTGGGGAGCGGCTGTGTGGTGGGTATGGGGCTTCTCTGGGGCGAGGGAAATGCTTTGGAACTAGACAGAGGTGGTGGTTGCACAAGACTGTGAATGTGCCAAATGCCGCTGAACTGTCCGCTTTGAAACGGTTAATGTTACATGAGCATCACCTCAATAAAAACAAAGGGAAAAAGAGTTAAGGACTGACACATTAAAACCTGCTTTATTTTGCAGGAGATTACCCAAAAGGAAGAAAAAACTATTTTCAAAGGCATCTTAAGAACAATTTCCCTAAAACCAAGTAGTGGATGAAGTCAGAGGAGACGAACAGTTGCTGTGAGCACAGAACCGCCTTCGACTTCAAGGAGCTGGGACGCCACCTCTGACCTTGGCGATGATCGAAGGAACTCTCTCCCCGTGAAAATGCCAAGTGGAGCTGAGCCACCGCCAGCCGTTGATGCCATAAACTAAATACTGCGAAGGAAACCCCGCACACAGGAGGGCCACATGCCCGCCGTGAACACACGCGGCCGCCTCTGCCTTCCACCGGGACCGCGGTGAGTTTCATCAGGAACCTCTGCTGTCTCTGGTTTTTGTTTTACTTCAAGTACTGATTGAACAATACACAGGCGTCGTTTGCCGAACAGGAATGCAGAAGTCCGATCCCACTAAACCCCGTGTTGGGGGTGCGTGCTTATCGCCAGGCCTGACATGCGGGCTGTGCGAGGACGAGGAGGAGAACAGCAAGGGTGCAGCAGGTTCAGCTTCCAGGGCAGGCTTCTCCACCGCAGCGCGCCCGACCTCAGGGGCCGGATCACTCTCGGCAAGGGGCCGCCCAGGATGCCTCCACCCGCTAATGTCAGTTAGCCACCATCCTCCAGCTGTGACAACCAAAAATGTCCCCAGACACTGTCAGATGTCCGCCAGGGACAGAATCGCACGCAGGTGACAGTCCTGCTCTAGGCAACAACATAAAAGTTTCTACAGTCTAATTCCAGTTTGAGACTCTCAGTGAGAACCAGGAACCCAGGAAGCAGCAGGGCCTGGGGGTCAGCACCCTGAGCTGGTAGGCCGGCTCGGGGCCCCCAGGCCTCCCAGCAGCTGCATCTGGGGCTTCCCTCCGCCCGCGGAGCCAACAGGGACCCCGTCCAGCCTCGCTCTTCCTCGCCTCCACCCGAGGAAAATGGGCAAAGTTCCCTGAGACAAAGATTAAGTCCCAAAATGGATTTAAAAGAACTAGGGAGCACCCTGCCTTGTTCTGACCCGAATGATGCCCCACAGCATGGCAATGTGGCCCCGGGCACCTGCTGAGGGACACTCACATGTTTTCCAGCCCCGGACATGTCAAGGAGTGGCTGTCAGTCCAAGAGAACTGTGGGCAATAAAGAGGAGATTTCTGACAAACACACATCCAAGTCCAGCCTGCTGCCGCTGAGCCCGGTGCCCTGCTCAGAGCTCCGCAAGGCCCCTCAGTCACGGCTGCTCGCAAGCAGCCCACCGCCAGCCCGCAGATTCAGGACAGACAGGTGCCAGTCTGGAACATTCCGGGCTCTGGCTCCAAAAGTGCCGTCCACCACTCAGCTGGGCAGTCACCAAGGCACGCTCCCCCTCCAGCCCCATGGATGGGCAAAGCAGCAGGTGACCCTCGACCTCCCTCTGGGCGGGTACAATGTAGACGAGGGTACTCGTGTGCCATTTCTCCTTCGCGCCTCCCCTGCACTGGAAGTTCTGCGTACAGACACCTGCGTGTGCTGGTTTAAGAATGCCCCCTGGGATTCCTTTCATACTGGAAGTTTCTGTTTCTCCAACATTTCAAGCTAGACTTGTGTTTGGCCCTCTCTCGACCCCCACGCTGGCCAGCAGTGCCTCTGAAATTCAGACTGTCTCTGGGAACCACTGGTGACAAATGTTAAGCCGCTCCTAGCCCTAAGCCCCACAGTGCCTCCAGGACAGGAAGGCCGCAGTGGCTGCTGGGGGACCGCGATCTGGGCCTGGCTCTGGAAGTGTCATCTGGCACCCTGCAGGGCAGACGACACAGGTGCACCTCAACCAGATGCCTCGTCTTTGGGAAAAGCTTCTTCTGATGCCCGGAGCAGCACAGGCTCTCCTTGGCCTCCTGGGAGGTTCAAAAGAAGCAGGAGACGGAGGCTGCCTCTGGGCAGGACACGTGCACCCTGGTGGGGACTCTAGGGGACGGGGGAGCAGGAGACCATGTTGTTACTTGGCACTTTCATAAATCTTTCACCATAGCTATGTGTCATAGACAAAATAATGCCTTCCCTCCCTGAAAAAAAAGAGGTCTGGTCCTGAGGATGGAGCCTGTGAGCACGTTACGCTACACGACAAAGGGTTGCCGCTGACCTTAAAAACAGGCAAACTATCCTGGACTATCCAGATGGCCCCCTGTAATCACAGGGTCCTTAAAAATGGAAGAGGAAGCAGGAGCAGAGAGTGAGAGAAAGAGCTGTGATGACAGAAGCAGGGTCACAGAGATGCCACCTGCTGGCTGTGAAGATGGAGATGGGGCCACAAGCCAAGGAACGTGGGCCCCTCTAGAAGTTGGAAAAGGCCAGGAAGCAGAGTTTCCCCCAGAGCCTCTAGAAAGCAAGGCAGCCCTGCCCACACCTCGGCTCCATCTCGTGAGGCCCGGGCAGGACTTCCAACCTAGTCAATTGAAGAGAAGAAATCTGGGTCTCAAGGCACTAAGTCTGTGGTAATTTGTTACAGCAGCAAGAAAAAACCTCATTCTACGAGGTTACTGTAACCTTGATGCCAAAACCAGACAAGCAGAGCACAAGAAAGAAACATTACGGGCCAAGTCACTCACAAACATAAATGCAACAATTCTCAAAAAGGAGAAAATGTAAACTACATCTAATAATGTATAGAAAAGACAACATATCAAGACCAAATTGGATTTATCTCAGGAATGTAACATTAGAAGACGTGTTAGCATAACACCACATTTTTTTAAGAAAGCATTATTTGCATCTCAATAAGTAGAGGAAAAGATTCAAGAAAATTCTGCAATCACTCAAAAGAAAGACTCTTGGCAAACAAAGAAGAGACAGGTGCTTCCTTAAAATGATCCAGGGCCTCCAGAAAAGCCCAACAGCCAACATCACACTTAGTGGTGCCCACTTCACCACTGCCATCTTGTCCTGGAGGCCTAAGGCAGCACAGCAAGAGAATGAATGAATGAATGAGTGGGATAATGAATGAATGAGTGGAAAGGAAGAAGATTTAACATCATTATTCACATATCGTGTGACAGTCGACACAGAAAACTCCAGAGGCTCTGCAGACGACTTGTCAGAACGCGTAAGAGCATTTAGCAAGGTGGCTACAGAGGAGGTCGAGACAGAAAAATCAGACGTATTTCCTTATGCCAGCCTCATAAAACGTAATTTTTAAAGCATCATTTACAATCGCAGCAAAAATATGCTTCACTTAAGAATAAATCTAATAAAAGACATAAAAGCCCTTTATAAATAAAAGTAGAAACTGTTGTTGACAGAAATGAAGACCTCGCCATATTCACTGACAGGAAGAGCCAGCATGGAAAGGGCAGCAGTTCTACTCCAACTGCTTTATAGATTCATTGCCGTTCTTATCAAAATCCCCACAGGGGCCTTCACAGAACCTGAATGATGATTCTAGAATCCAAGAATGGCCAGGGCACTACTGAAGAACACAGGAGGGGCCGGGTTCTCTGAGATGTGAGTCCACAGTAACCAGAGGGCTGGCAGGAAACTGACCAACGGACTGCGGACAGCAGAGAGAGCGGGATGCGCCCCAGAGAGCCGACACTGGGAGAGAGGACCCACTCCACAAACGGTCCTGAGATCATCGGTTGGAGACCATCTATATGGAGTACGAAATGACATTGGATCCCTATCTCCACGGAACCAAAAAACCCAACTCCAGTGAATTAAAGAGTTAAATGTGAAAGGCAAAATCTATTTTGGAAGAGATCGTATAAACATGTTTACGATCTTGAGGCATATAAGGATTTCTTAACACACATGAAACAATCGTAAAAAGAAAAAATGACAAATTGTGACATTAAATAGAAGAACTTTACAAAGAACCTGATTTAAAAAATTAATGACAAGACAAGTCACAAACTGGAACATATCTGACCCTAAAACAAATAAAAAGATGCTCAACATCATTAGTAACCTGAGAAATGCAAATTCAAACCACAATGAGATACCATTTTACACCCACCAGATTGGCAAAAATTAAGAAGCCAGACACGAACAAGTGACGGCAAGGAGGGAGCAAGGAGAAGTGCTCGTTCTTTGCTGGTGGGAATGCAAATTGTGCCAATCATTCTGGAAAGCACCAGGAGGTATCTAAGAGCACGGATCATTCCCATGCCAGATGGCCAGCAATGCTATTCAGGGTCCACACCCAGGACCCAGGAGAAGTCACGCCCCCATGGGGCAGGAGATGCACTCAAGAACAGCAAGCAGCAGAACAGATCAACAGAGAGGTGTGTTCACTGGATAGAACACCACACAAGAGTGAGAAGAACCAACAACAATTTGGGACCCCAACATGGATGCTGAGTGAAAGAGGCAGGCCGCGGATGAAGACATCCAGGATGGTACCACTTATCCAAACTCCAGAAACAGACACAACTAACAAGACAGGTCCAGAATCCTTTATCTGAAACCCTCAGGACCAGAAGGTCCTGGAATTCAGAATTTTTTCAATTCAAGACAGTAACACGGTACACATACCACCTTACTTAACAGCAGACGCCACAGCCAAATGCGTCAGCTTCCTGCAGCCCCGCGTGGGAATGTTCGCGCCAAGCAGGATAAAAACTGTCCACAGCCGCACATCGGTTTGGATCAGGTTTTGCCGCCAAACGAATTTCTGCAAAACTTACTCTGGTTTTCAGAGCTTCTGGATTTGAGGAAAGCAGACGAGGGCTGTGGGCCAGCGTCCTCTTGATAACTAACACCGCGTGCCGCGGAACCAGAGGGAAAAGGGAAGGAGCCGGAGCGGGATGCGACCGGGGAGGCACGCAGAGGCCGTCAGGGACACGGAAGGGTCTACGGCGCACGTGTCTGTGGTCCTTCACACTGCACACGCGTGTGTTATATTATCTCGTATATTTGAATTCGTTCAGAACCACAATGAAAATTCTTTAAATGAAAATAGAGGGTGGAAGGGGGAGCGATCGCTACGAGAAAGAGGCAGAGTCGAGGTTTCTGGCTTCAATGGGGACACCATTCCCAGAGACAGGAAACTCAGGAAGGAGGCGAGGTTTTCTGTCTGGGGCACAATGAGTCTGAAGAATGTGGTGGTTTAATAAAACAGCCACAAACGCTTTGACATCCTCCTTCCAACAGCTGAGACCTGGGTCCCTTCCCTCTTGAATCTGGGTGGGCTGGGGACAGCTTCCGTCAATAGAGGAGGACAGTGTCACTACATGACCCCTGGGTCACGAAAGGCCCCAAGATTCCACCTGGCTCTCGAAGACACTTGCTCTTGAGACAATCCTGCTCTGCCACCCACTTCCTGTGACCTTGGGCAAGTCCTTGAGCCTGCCCACACCTCCGTTTCCACATCAGTAAAACCAGGATGAGGGGCTCTCGTGCCCCATGGAGATCTGCAACCCGCAAGAGCTGCACCACTGTTCTTACCTATCGTCTCTTCTTTCCACCCACAGCCCAGTGAGGAGCCAGAGCAGATCCAGCCACCCCAGTGACGAGGGACATGGGGCCCAGAGAGGCTCAGGGGCTGGGCCCGGGACACACAGCCTTCAAGTTACAAGGACATAGGTTGTGATCTTCCTGAACCGGCCCGGGGAGGCCTGGTACCCTGCCTATTCTGCTGTTTGACATGAACTATACTTTGCAGAGAGAAAATAATTATTAACTGCAGAGGCTTAATGAGGAGAGGGAGCGGCAAGGACTTCTAATGCCAATAATTTGTACCCATTTAGGAGCAAATGTGCAAAAACAAAGGCGACTGGAAACAGCATCAGACACTTCTTCCTCTGCATCCAGGTAAGTCAGCACACTGAGCACAGGGTTCATGAAGCGAGACAAAAACCAGGACGTTCCCCAGGCTCCCAGACCCTGGTCCAGCTCTGACCTGTAGGGAAGAGCCCCGAGGACATTCACCCAGAAACCTAGGAGAACGGGGCAAGAAAGAGGCAGCTGAGGTAGGGGGGACCTGGCAACCACACAGCTCTCCCACCCTGGCTGCTCGGCCCCTGAAGGGGACAGGACCCCTCCCGCCAGCCCAGCCCAGCCCACGGTAGCAGCTGCTGCAGGCTTAGCCTTCCTCAAGAGACGGAGGGGGTAGCACCTGCTGAGGACTAGAGGGGCCAGCCTCCTGGCCCCCAAGTGTCTCCCCACTCCCTGAAGTCCCTTCCAGGATAATTTCACTGAGACCCCTTTTGAAACAGAAATACCACTGAGAGTCTATATTAAGCCTCTGACCCCTTGGTGGGTTAACTCCTGAAGTCAGGGGGCCAGGGGCAGCCCAGGATTCCCTCGGGCAGGGGGCAGCTGCCCTCACACACCGTGAAGCCCCCTCAGCCACTCACAGCTGTGCCTGCTCTGGTCAGGGACCTGGAACTGCCCACAGCGGCCCTGTGGCCGGCAGAGATGCTGGAGTGAACATCCACCGTGACCTCACCCATCCACTGCCTGGGGGTGGTGACACCAGCCTGGTCCCCAGCATCAGTGGGGACAACCTCCCACCAACAGCAACAGAGTGTCTTTGCAACTCCCAGGGACCCTTCCCTCCAATTGAGTGAAGAGCCGACAAATTATTTTCTTTTGGTGAAAAGATCAAATATTGGCCCAGACGTCTATTAATTTGCAACTTACGTTGCAACTGCTCAGAACAGAAAAGCAGGGATATTTTTTTTTTCTGGTTAAATATTTGCTAAGAAAATTCCAATCTTAAATTTCAAGAGACAGATTTCGCACGACACTAGAAGGGCAAGACACGGTCGTTTTAGATGATTAACCAGGAATTCTTGTGGAAGAAGCCTGAGAGAAAGTTGCAGAGGACTCCCCGGGAAAAGGTATCTTTTAGCAAAGAGAGAAAATGTGTATTTTAGCATCTTTCCTTCTCTTGTCTTCATGACACCTTACACGTTTTTCTGGAGTTGAGTGTTTTAATTTACTTCTTTTTCAGGCTTCTTCTCCCCCTGCATCCAGATGGTGAAATTAGTTTCCAGGATTCAAGGAGTAGAATAAAAACTCTTTCCCACCTCAAATTTGGTTCTAGTGGAAGACAAACCCTCCATCCTCCTATCTGCTCTGCGGTCCCCCTCCCATGGCCTTTGTTAGCGGCCCCCCATGCCCTTCCCCTGAAATTAATGAGCTGTGGGCCTATTCTGAAGTTGGTGAGCGAGAAGATTCAAGAAAGACTCAACACTCCCACGGACGGGATGAGGCCCGTGTGCCAGCCAAGTGCACAGAACACAGTCACACAGCTTCTGTCTGGCTCACTGTCAGGGGGCCTGGAGACGAGGGAACATCTCCAGTGAAGCTGAAAATAGCATCTGGCTGGCTGACACCTGCCGTTCCACAACGCGCCCTGTGTCTGCGAGTCTCCAAGTTGCCGAGGAATCTGCGTCTCCAAGACGGGCGGCTGACACGGCACCCAAGCCATCTCCATGCAGGTCTGCACTTTCCACGCACGCCAGGCTCGGGTGCAATCCTGTCATGGAGGCTCAGGCCCGGCAGTCTGGGCATGGGCTGGACCTGGAGCGGCCAGCCTCGGACGGAGGGAAGAAACGGAGCTGTGTGCTACGTTTGTGAACCAGATTGGTTTTATCACAACGATACACCTGGTGGCCGGCTGGAATCTGCTCTTGACATGCCCTCAGGCTGCAGGGACTTTTCAAAGTCACACACGAGGACACAGTCCACACAGAATGTTCTCTGAGATGCGTCCTGGGCCCCATAACGCCCACCCCGACCTGTCAGCTCCTGGTCCCTGAAGGCAGTGTGCTCACTTCTGTTCCCAGTCCTGCAGGCCACCTGGCTGCCAGGAGGAGCTCTCCACTGAGCACCTACTGTGCGCGTGGCCAGAGCCTCCCACCCGTGCCCGCTCCACGTGATGCCCCCTCACACTCACACACACACTCTCACAACACCCTCACACACACCCTCACACTCAGATACACACACTTTCTCACACACATATACACTCACACACTCTCACACCTTCACTCACACACTCACTCACCCTCACACATACCCTCACAACGCCCTCTCATACACACTCACACACTCACAACACCCTCACAACGCCCTCTCATACACACTCACTCACTCACCCTCACACATACCCTCACAACGCCCTCTCATACACACTCACACACTCACAACACCCTCACAACGCCCTCTCATACACACTCACTCACTCACCCTCACACATACCCTCACAACGCCCTCTCATACACACTCACACACTCACAACACCCTCACAACGCCCTCTCATATACACTCACTCACCCTCACACATACCCTCACAACGCCCTCTCATACACACTCACACACTCACAACACCCTCACAACGCCCTCTCATACACACTCACTCACTCACAACACCCTCACAACGCCCTCTCATACACACTCACTCACCCTCACATATGCACTCACACTCACACACGCTCTCATAACACCCTCACATACACACTCTCACACATTCATACACACTCCCAAGGTCCCGAAGGAGAACGCCAGCTCCAGCCTCTTTCAGTGGCGCCTTGAGTGAGGGTCTGAGCAGATGGAAGAGATTAATCCAATATCAGACATCCTGTTATTAAGCGATTAAGAGATGACTTTAGAGTAACAAATTGGATCTCCCTCTTCCCCCAACGGTCCTGAAAACGATATATAAGTTCGCTCAGGAATTACCACAGCTGACTACATTTACAATTCATTTATAATTAAAAATTATTTGGTATAATAAACCTTTTAAAGATCCTAATCTGCAATCTAAACTCAAAGGAACTAATTAAAATTGTTGTCACTCATTAATTCAACAAATATTTGCAGCCTTCTGCATGCCAGGCCCAGATCTGCCAAGAGGAAAAACCCACAGTCTTGCCCTCAAGGCGTCCTCAGCCTGGTGGAGGTGACAGATGGGGCCAGAGACAATTACGGTGTGTGAAGTGCCATGGGGAGGGCATCCAAGGTGAGAATGGGGGCACGGGGGAGGGGCACCCAGGATACAATGGGGAGTCGGGGTGGGGAGCACCCAGGGTGCTGGGGCGGGGAGGGGTGTCAGGGTGCTGATGGGAAGGGGGAGGGGTGTCAGGGTGCTGATGGGAGAGGGGAGGGGTGTCAGGGTGCTGATGGGAGGGGGGAGGGGTGTCAGGATGCTGACGGGAGGGGGGAGGGGTGTCAGGGTGCTGATGGGAGGGGGAGGGGTGTCAGGGTGCTGATGGGAGGGGGGAGGGGTGTCAGGGCGCTGATGGTGGGAGGAGAGGGGCCTGCCCTGAGCTTCAGCTGCAGGAGGACTGAGCACTGTAGGTGGGAAGAGCAGCTGGGTGAAGGCTTGTGGTCAGCATGTGTTCAGGGCTGGTATCTGTCGCTGTTACATCAGTGCGCCTGGTGACAACGGGAGCTGTGGGTGCCCCCCTCCCAGAGGCACTCAGAGCACGCAGGCACTCAGGCACTGCAGCCCCATGACCTCCCCACTTGGCCTCAAGGGGCATGGTGGCCGGCAAGGACAAGGACACGGGGATGGCCTGAGAGGCTGACACACCAGGAGTGTCTGGGGGATGTGGCAGCCAAGTCCTGCTAAGGAGCCTCTGGCCACGCCAGTCACCTACAGAGGCCAACGTGTGTGGCAAGGAGGAAACTCGGTGTATGGAACGTCCACAGAGGCGCCAGCAAAGTATGTGTGTGGGGGGGTGCTTGCACGTGTGTGTGTGTGTACACATGCGTGTCGACCCAGTGGGACTGGTGAGGAGGGCACGGCTTAATCTCCTGAGTCCCCAGCTCCACGGGTAGCACTTGAGAAGCACAGGTGAGCAGAGCGAGGCCGTGCCTGGCACCGGGTGCCAGAAGCCGGGACGCCCCCCACGCCTGGCCGAGGGTCACAGAAGGAACAGACGCTTCCCCCAGCCCCACAGCAGAGAAGCTGCCAGAAACAGCGTTCTCTGCTGAAGACTGGGGAACTGCTCGTCTGTATGGCAGCCCCACTCCCCCTGGCACGTGGCACTTGGGGTCATGGCGGCAGGAAGGGATAAATCGGCTCGGATGGCCAGAAGTGCCCACAGCCAGGGCCAGGCCACCTTCCAGCTGCTTACAGGTTCTCACCTGAAAACTAACTGCCAGGAATTTAGTTCTTCCAAAGTGAATGATCATTTTCAGCTTGTAAACAGTCTTGGGACTAGTGCTTTTTCTTTGCTCTACATTGTTAACCAACAAATTGCTGTTGTCCCCAGTTTCTCTAGTTGTCACAACCCAAAGTGCCAGCCAGTACTGATCTGGAGGTGACTTCTTCCCTGCCCAGTGGAGGGGTGGGTGGAGAGCTTCCTGCCGAGGGCACTTCACCGACCTGAGGCCGGCTTTCCCAGTGCGCCTGCTGGGGGCACAGCCAGGCCGTAATTATCAGCCCAGCGGGCAGGGAGGCGGCCAGGGCTCCGGGCGCCCAGGCCCCTGCAGGTGCCGAGTGGCCATCATGCCCCTTCTAATCAGAGGGGAAGCCGCTGCCTAGACTCCACAGGACCCCTGAGGCCCCGGCCTCCCCTGATTCGGAGATGGGCCCAGGCCTCTGCAGGGCCCAGGGAGGCTGGGTTCCTCTCTCACAAGCCCGAGAGCAGCTCTCAGTCTGTCCAGGAGAATATGCAGGTTCCAAAGACAGGAAGTTCTCAGATCTGGACACGCAGACCCAGACCCGGGCTGCCCGCCGGCTGGTGGGGTGAACGCAGCCCTTCCCCTCGGGTCTCAGCTTCCTCCCCCTGCAGCTGTGAGAGGCCACGGAGGTGCCGAGGTGCCTTCTGCCTACCGACTTTCAGAAGTGCAAGGAGCTCCCTGAGTTGCCACAGCCTGTCCGCCAGAGTGCACCTGGGGTCCCGGTCTCCTCCAGCAGGAAGACCCTCAGCCTCACAGGGCCCTGCACTCCTGACGAGACAGGAGAAGGGATTTTCCGGGGTCCCCTGGAGAGGTTCCAGCCAAGCTGGGCTCCTGGAATCACTCCCCCAACGCCTTCATCCAAATGTCCCCACGTTCGGTCTAAACGTTCTGTGTCACAAGAGACAAGTCATCTGTGCACTCCAGGGCCATCATCATTTTACCCAAAAAACACCTCTGAGATGTGACCTGGGGGTGAAACGCTGGGAGCAGAGGTAACACCGGCAGGGGTGGGGGGCATCCCTCAGCCACTTCACAGCTGCTGCAGCCTGCAGACAGGGAGTTGGGCTCCCTTTTAAAACAACTGAAAAATCCACAACACCAATCTCCTGCAAACACGTCTGCCCTTCCCCAGGCACAGCTTCCATTCCCACGGCTGTTCTCATCAACCCCGTCCACCACCAGCCTGGGTGACACAGCTCCAGGTACTTCCTCCTAACGCTCCACCTGTCCTGCCTGCCAGCTTTCATTTTCTTTGTTTTACGGACCAGGCCTCAGAGGTCAGGAGGTTAAGTGACTTGCCCAAGGTCACTTGACTGGTTAATGACATGCCAAAATGCAAACCCATGTGTGTCCAGGGCCCCGTGCTGCCCACCAGGCATCGCCAAAGTCTCCCGGGGGGGGCAAATCACCCCCGTTTGAAAACTACTGTCCTAAGGAAACTCAGCCAGAAAGGCGGGTTTTTTTAGTTTTTCTTGTAACCTAGCAAAAAGGAGAAAAATTACAAGTCACTCTATTCTTTCAATATCTGCAGGCAGGTAAGGCAAGCCTGAGTTAAAATGCGCACAGGGGCTGGCTATTGTGACGCCATGTCGGAAACTTGGAGACAAAAGAGAAGAGAAGGGAATGGTCGGGCCACTGCAATCTGTGATGGCTGAAGCCAGACGTCCAATCCAGGACACCTCCCAGGTTCCAGGCAATCCTCCGGGACGCACGCATCCTCTCTTCCTTTCAGGAATGAAGCTGGCCAATATGCCAGGAGCTGCTGGAGAGACCTCCACGCTCACAGGCTCGTTCCGTCTCAATACAGAACTTCCATTTCTCATCTAAAACTGTCCTTTAGAACATGCTGGCCGTCGATGGTCTTAGTTATATGCTGTTGTGGGATTTATATAAACAAGCAACATGGAGCTCAGAGACACAGTCCTGTTTTAATTCCCCGAAAAAAGTCTTCCTGGCCTGACTCCAACCAAGGACAAAAATGACCTCTTGATTTCTCTCTTCCATATGACTGGCCCCTTGGTTTTCAAAATCAGTAGCTTGTGTTGATCCTACCTTGATGTATTTTCCTCCAGATTAGAAATCGGCTCTCAGTAATAGGGTGAAGGATTAAAAGGGAGACAAAAGGAACTTGGAAAACATTTACAATTTCTCGGGGGAAAAAGAATATCTGAGAGAACAGACTGAACCCAATCCGTCCTTCCAGCCAGTGGGGCCTGCTGGGCGCCATCACCCCTTGGAAGCCCTCCCCTCTGGTCTGTATACGTTCTCTCCCCCACCCACAAGGAACGTGAGGGAGTGGCTCCTCTATCTGGAAAGTTTGTTGGGCCTCACTGCTTGCTCATGACAGGGCGATAAACTGCGTCCCCAGGTGCCTGGGAGAACCACAGGTGACCTCCACGCAGGAGCCTGTTAGATGGGTTTAAGAATAGATTAGACTCAGTTGATAATGAAGTTAATGAACTGGAAGACAGGTCAAAAGAGGATATTCAAAATGAGGCATATTCAGAAAAATAAACGCCAGCACAGAATCATCCTTCTGGAATGTAAGTCAGCTCTATGATTTCCTTATTTATTCCTTGTTACTTAATCAGTTACACTTTTTTTTTTGGTGAGGAAGATTGGCTCTGAGCTAACCATCTATTGCCAATCTTCCTCTTTTTTTTGCTTGAGGAAGGCTGTTGCTGAGCTAACATCTGTGCCAATATTCCTCTATTTTGTATGTGGGATGCCATCACAGCATGGCTTGATGAGCAGTGTGTAGGTCTGCACCTGGGATCTAAACCCGAGAACCCCAAGCCACCCAAGTAGAGTACACAAACTTAATCACTACACCACCGGGCCAGCCCCAAGTTACACTTTTAAACATGCAGAGACTGTTTTCTGGGCTCTCCAGTCGATTCCACTGGCCTATGTGGCCATCCTTGGCTACTGGCAGACCCTCTTAATTACAACGGCTTTCTAAGGAGCCTCAGCATCCAGCGGACCAAGTCCTCACACCTCTCTTCCTCAAGATTGCCTTGACTCTTCTTGGCCAATTGTATTTACATAAAAAATTTATATGTAAATTAACATATGTTTATGCATGTAAATTTTATAATCAGCTTATCCATTTTTTCAGTTTTCCCTAAAAATCCTGTGGGTTTTGGTTAGTACTATACTGAATCCACACAACAGTCTGGGGAGAAATGACGTCTTTACACACTGAGTCTTCTAAGCCATGAACACCGATGTGGGTCTCCCCGAACTCCTCCAGTAACAGCCGCATCTCCCAGTTCTCTGTCCATCTTTTATGAGACTTATTTCTGGTTCTTTGATCTTTTTATGCTACTGAAAATAACATATCTCATTTCATTTTCCATTTATTGCTGGTACAAAGAAACATATTTGATTTCACATATTACCCAAGTATCCAGCAATCCTGCTGAAGACCCTTATTATTTAATCATTTATTTGCATATTCTTTTGGATTTTCTTTATGTGTAACCATATCACCTGTAAGTAATAGCAATGTCATTATTTACATATTACCTTATTTATAACGAGAACAGTGTTATGTTTACACCTTTTTTTTTTCTCCTACTGCATTGGCTAAGACTTCTGGCACAATGCTGCATTCCCAGCATGGAAGACAAAGCCCGGCATGTAGTAGAAACTAAATGAATCCTGATTGAGTGGAGCGAGCGAACTCATTGCCAGCAACTAGTGTCTCCACAAGTCTTGAGTCAAGAGTCAGCTCTTGGACTTTGTGCCAGGAGATCCTAACCCTGCTCGTTAGCCAAGCGACAGGGGCTGCCAGGCTCCGCCAGGGTAAAAAGCACTTGACCACAGAACAACACAGAAAAAAAGGGAGAGAGAAAGTGACCGAGAGAAAGGAAAAGAACCTACGTTATTTTGAGTCAATATGACAGCTCTCGCAGAGAACCGATAGAGAAACGATTTTCACTAAGGAGAGCTTGAGAGAGTGGCTGAGTACAAAAGCACCAGATAAAAATCCATCACTTTTTGACACCCAGCAAGAGCCAGCTAGAAAATGTAACTGAACACAATGACAGAGTTCTTATCACAACTGCAACAAAACCCATAAAATCCCCCAAAACGAGCCCGAATGCGATCTGTCTGTAGAGACATGATTAATTTTACTGCAGCATGTCAAAGGCGACATTAAAAAACGAAGAAACAGACCCTGTTTCTAAATAGAAAAACAACATTGTAGAAGTACCACTCTCTCAAAGTGTGTTGGTTTCCTGGAGCTGCCGCAACAAAGCAGCACAAACGGGGCAGCTGAACCAAGGGGAACTAATTCCTTCAGAGTCGTGGAGCCCAGAGCTCTGAAACCCAGCTGTTGGTTGGCAGGACTGGTTCCTTCCAGAAGCTCTGAAGAAGAACCTGTTCTGTGCCTCTTCCCAGCTTTTGGTGTTGGCCAGCAATCCTTGGCTTGAGGGTGCATCACCCCAGTCCTGCTTCCGTCTTCCTAAGTCCTTCCTCTCTGTGTCTCTCCCCTTCTCTTCTCAGAACCTGTCCCTGGATTTAGGACCCATCCTAATTCAAGAGAAGCTCATCTTGAGATCCCTAGCTGAACTATACCTGCAAAGACCCTAAGGTCACAGCCACAGGTCCTGTGTAGATGTATTTTTTGGGGGCCCACCATTCAATCTACTACACAAAGTGATCCATAAACACAAGGCAATGCTCACCAAAATTCCTGTGGAATTTTAAAAAAATTCAACAGACCTTTACAAGGCATTTATCAAGCTCACACAGAAGAGAAAATCCATAAAAACAGCCCAAGAAAATTATGAAAAAAAAAGCAATGGGAGAAAATATGCTGCACTGGCTTTCAGAACACGCTATAATATAACAGTAATTAAAATAGTGGGGTGGTGTGGGATAGGAACAAACAGCCACATGGGAGAGTGAGAAACGTTCCCTCTTCCGTGGCTGTGGGATTGCAGTTTGTGACAAAGGTGGCATTCCAAGGAGAAGGCATGTTCTCTGCAAACAAGAGGCTTTGAGACAAGTGGGAAAACCAGACCTTTACTTCATACCATTACCCCAAAATTAACTCCATAAATTAAAGAGCCACGTATGATAGGAAGAGAGCAGTAAAAAACATTAAAATAAGACAGGGACACTTATAATCCTGAAGTCGGGAATGCTAAACCCCAAACCAGAAACCAGGGGAAAAAGACAGACTAGGAATTGGCAGGCCACAGAAGAAATGCAAATAAATATTTGAAAAGAAGCTCCACCTCAAAGGAATCAGAGAAAGGTGAAAATTAAACAATGGGCTATTTTTTACCCATCAGATTGGCAAACCTTTTGGACAATGATAACATCAAGCTTGGGAAAGACGCAGATTAACAAGCTTCTGAGCTGGTGGCAAGAATGTCAGTCAGTGATGAGTTTTTGTAACACAATTTGATAAAAATTTAAACACCCCCCACAAATCCACTTCTACAGATCTACTTTCAAGAAGCTTTGGCAGACCCACACAGAGACTTTTGTCCCTAGGATAGCGCTACTTTGCTAAAAAACAAAACAAAACAAAACAAAAAACCCAGCAACAAACGAGATACAACCCAGGCCACCACCAATCTCCAACCATGGGGCAGCTTTTAAAACCATACCAAATCAGTGTCCCCCTGTGCCCCTGGTCTGCCCACTTTGCCCCGTCACCTCCTAGCATCCTCTGCTTTTGCCTCTCAGAACCCCAAGCTGCCAGGCGCCAACTGCCCCACCAGCTCCAGTCTAAACCCCTCCACTGTCTACAAATCCCCTCCCAAAAACCGAAGCCCCCCCGCCACGTCCCCCCACGAACACACCGGGTCCCATGGAGTGACCGTCGCCCCACAGGATCCAGTCTCTCCTGCTGTAACCCCACCCCAGCCCCTGGCCCACAGCTCTCAGCGCTGCTTTAACAGGAAAGCCGGGCTCCCAGCCCCCGAGGGACACAGGGAAAGTTCTCGGAAACAGGGCAGCAAAACCCGGGTGCAGGGTTTCCAGCGCCCACAGGAGATGCTCTTTTTTATACAGCCCCTCCCCCAAGGCTCCGGGATCACATTTACAGCGCGGCGGTAACCATGGAAACGGGCAGCCCCGCGCAGGCAGGCAGGAGGAGGTTGATGAGTAACCTCGGGGACAATGACAGCGGGCGCTCCATGCTTATTCAGATGACGGGGCAGGCTGAATGGGAGCCCAGCACAAAGGCCACCGGCAAAATGACGCAAGGATCCCAGCTTCCAAAGGGGGCGTAAATGATGCCCCTAACTTGTCACAAAAGAACAGAGGCCGTGAGGGCCCACACCTGTGCCTTTTGATCTTGGAGGGAATTTACAACAATGACTCTGCGGGCCCTTTGTCAGATGTCATTTTTCTTGAAATGCACTTTATAACTATTATCCGCTCTATATTCTTGGTGGCTTGTGGGCCTTCAGGTGCAGAATGAAACTCACCAATGCGTTCCCGCGCCTGGTGTCTGAAAACAGTTGGAAATCGCGGAGGTGGAGGGTGGGGGGGGCAGTGGCCTCCACGGTGCTCGTATCCACCGTTTACATGGCACAGCTGGCCCTGTGTGCACACCGGGGCTGGTGGCTGCCCGTCAGAGCTGAAAATCAGTCTGTTCACCGGCCACATGCTTCTCATAGGTTTTAGACCCCCCACAAAGATAGAACTTAATCGTTATTTTAAAAATCGAACATCTCCCTTTGATATTTGCACATCTCTGATGAGAAATAACTGAATGCATCTTTCCATTAACTCAGAGAGTAACTCCCCGAAAAGAATTTCTGAGTATTTTTTTAATCTCCTCTGGCACAGCCATAAGCTTCCTTGACTTGAAGGGAAAATGAAGACAAACATACGATCTTTACCGTCCCAGGAAGCACCAGTGGAGGCAGGTGTGGTCCGAGCGATTTGTGACTCACCTGTGTTCGGAAGGAGCAGGGGACAGTCATTACATTTTTTATCAACTACTCAGAAAACCACTCCAGAGAAAACAGGATACTTTATTGGGAAATTAGCAACTGAAACCACTAATGACAAGGACGACTTCCAGAGCCCTGACGGCACAGCCAATACTCTGCTGGGAGCCTTGCATACACCTGTGAAACTGGAGCCACCGCCCCTGTTTATCACACGAGGAAATCAAGGTTCCGAGAGGTTACGTGACAAACCCAAGGTCACCAGGCAAGTGACACGGGAACCTATGATCATATCCCCACGTGCTCCTACCTCCCTCTGACTTTTCCCCCTTAACTGTAAATATTCAAGGACCTGGGCCCAAATCAGAAACCAGATGTACTTGGAAGAGTGTGCGCTCCATCAGCGGTAGGCCAGGGAGGACTGGATTTAAGTCACTTCCCGGGGAGAGTGGGCTGCACAGGTGGAGTGGAGACACAGGTTAGGTGTCTTCCCCAGGACCCCTTGGAACTACACCCCAGGGCACCGGCTTAGCATCTGAAGGACTCCAGCTGGACGTGTCCACTCCAGGGCAACTCCGGGACCCTCCCCCCTCTCTGTCCCCACCCACACCAAAGGCTTGGTATCAGAGGGGGTGTTTCCTGGCCAGGTAAGTGGCTCTGGGTGTACCAATTAGCAATACCACCGGGGCCTCTGCCATCCCAGGGACAGGACCTAAGAACCTAGCAGGCTCAGAGCCTGCACCCTTGGGAACGGAATCCTGCACCCAGGACTCCAGCCTGCCAGGGGTCCGGTGGCGTGCAGTCAGTCACTACAGGCTTTCTGCTGCCCAGCTCCAGCCAGAAGGTCGGCTGCAGCCTGTGCGAGAAGACTCAGCCTCTGCTTCCAGGGCCCCTCCATGCCAGACGCTACTGGAGCAGCAGAGAGGACACGAGCCTGCAGGACAGGAGCTGCGACCGTGCCTGGGCCTGCTTCCTACAGCGGTCCCTCTGGGCGCAGAGGCAGCCTGAGGCTCCCTTTCCCTCCAGCACACCAGGTGGTGGGGCCGCCAGTAGTCACTGCCGGAGAGAATCGAATGATAGTGAACAAAACTGGCTGTGGTCAGTTCCCAACAAGGAGGAGCCAAGGGGCCGGAGGCTGGGCCAGGCACTGGGGGCTGGGCCTCATCTTCCATTTAATCCTCAGACAACCCTAGCAGCTTGGTAGTACTGTCCCTATTTTCCAGAACAGAAACTGGGGTTCAGAAAGGTTGAGCACATCATCTCAGGGCACACAGAAGCCATAAAGGAAAACGATCAAGTTTACACAACAAAAATATTTAAGACTTCCGCCATCAAGTTAAAAAGATACTGGCGAGTTAAAAGAAAAATTAGAAATTACAAAAAGTTGGCAACAAGTTAAAAATAAAGATACATTATGAATATACAAAGAGGAAATATAAATCAATATATATTACATTTATGTATTTATATGTATATATTATAAACACGTAAAGAGCAAACGTAAATCAATAAAAGATAAGCAATCTAACCGAGAAAGTCAACTGGCAAGTCACAGAAGAAGTAGGAAGGAGTGATAAACAGATGAAAAACTGTCCACTTTCCCAAAAGAAAGATGCAAATCAAAAAAGGAAGACATTTATTTTTACCTCTAGGATTAGAAAAGGTGAAAAAGACTGATCTTTGCAATGATGATGCCAATATGGGCATTTCTGTACACTGCTCATTCTGGAATAAATATAGGACAAACTTTCCAAAAGCAAACGGACTGAGGTTATCAGAATATAAAGTGGATAAACCCTCAGCACCAGTAATTTCACTTCTGCGAATTTATTATTCCAAATAACCTCAAAAGTTAGGCACACATACCAACTAATGTTCACGGCAACCCTCTATGAAAAGAGAGAATTTGGAAACAGACACACAAGAAGAGGGAATTGGCTGAAGACATCACATTACGCCCATAGAACGGCAAGTGAGACAGTGATTAAAAAGAGCAAGCTAGATCTTCATGCACTGGAATGCAGAGTCCACAAGGATCCACGTCAAAAAGAAGCTGCGCTGGGGGTGGGCGGGGAAACGAAGAGCGAAACACTGTATGTTCACACCCATAGAAAAATGTACGGAAGGATAAGCAGAAAGTGCTGATTTTCTACTTTATGCACTTCCGCTTATTTGAATTTTCACAACGTTGACTTCTTTTATTAATAAGATTCTTAAGGATTTTTTAAAATAAAATGAATCCATCGTACCTATCCTTCCCCTCCCCCCAAAAAGGCATTGCTGACTGACTGCTGGTTCTGGAAGGATCTGCAGAGCACCAGGGTCCAGCACCTGGGGCTGTACCTCCGAGGATAGCATCCAGGTAAGCAGCAGCCCTGCCAGCCAGGTGGCCCGAGGGAGGAGCCCCCTCCTTCCTCCTCAGACTCTCTGCTTCCCTGTTTTCCAGACCCACGAAACCCCTCCCTCTGTCCTCAGACCAGGCCCCCTTCCCAGATTAGAGACCACCAAGGGTCCAGCTAACAGGGGCCGCCCCAGGTCCCCCTTCTGCCCCCCGGCCCCCACCCAAGACCCAGCAAGTCCAGAGAGGTGTCTCACCTCCTGGAATTCTAACCCATTTCCAAAACCACTTCTTCAGGAGAATGTTTCTGGAACATCCAACATTTAAGTTCTGGAACAGTCTTCAGGCACACGGCTCCCCAGTGAAACACGGCAGCTGAGATGAGCTGACAATATACGGAGCTACAATCAGGAGCTGTGTTCTAATTTTCACATCTCTATGCCACCATCCACATGTGGACAGACGCTGAGATCTCTCTGGAAAGATGCCCAGTAACGGGGAATAGAAGTCTGGGGGCAGGGGGTCCTCTGGAGCTGTACTGCTTGGATGTGCTGTGCACACACAGTAAGCGCTTCTTCGCCAAAGAGGAAAGTGATGCCAATGGAGCCTGTCAGAGCAGCAGCACCATGCCTGCTGCAGTCTGAGGGGGGACTGAGGAGCCCCCGGGCCCCCACGGAGGCCACAGTCACCGGGTCCCCTTCAGAGAGCATGCATTTCTCCTGGGTGGCTGGGGAAGGGTCCCTAAGCTGAGATCCCCACCCAACACCTGCAGGGCAAGGCTGGCTCTGGCTGCTCCTCTCGCGGGCCAGCCTCCTGTGGGGCTCTGGGTCGGGGCTGGGGGCTGCAGCTGCCCCTACACTCCCAGGCTCAGCCCCCAGACTCACACAGCCTGCAGCAGGAGTGCAGATCCCGCCCAGTTCTTCCTCCCCACGCCCCTACTCCTCCCCCTGGCCAGGCTCCAGGCAGGGTTCACCGCCCCTCAGCCCAACTGCCCGGTCCCTGACCCTTCTCCCCGTTCCTGGCCCACCACACAGGCCTCAGAGGCTGCAATCTAGACCCTCCCTGCCCCCAAACTGGCTGGCTGTGCCCCCTGGCGCCCCACCCTGCCCTGGAGCTCTAGGAGCCCCTGTTCGGCAGGCGGGGGTCCACATGGGGTAAGCACCATGGGGGGGTGTGCTGCCTGCTTCCTTCCCTGCTGTGTCCCCAAAACCCAACACTACAGGTGCTCAGCCAAGACCCACTGGCCGACTCTATGAAGAAAAGGACACATCCACCCCCCACACCCTCCTTCCACCCCAACACACTGTCTCGTGCCCTGTCTGTCTGTCCGAAGGAACGACTATGCTGGGGGCAGCTCGGCCCCAGTGGCCGTGATGGCTGTGTGGTGCTCAGCGCACACCGGGTGCTGTCCCTGTCCAGCCAGGTCCTGACCCAATGGTTCTCCACAACCACCTGCCATCCAGGGGCCCCTGTGAGACAGCCCCTCAGCAGGACATGCCCTGGAGCACCTTGCCCTTCTCTGAAATCACACCCAATTCCGCCCGCCCACCAGCCAGGGACCCGACAGCCAGGAGCTGTCCCGGCCACCACAGGGGTCCCTGTGAGGTGCCAGCATGGTGCTGGGGACACTGTGGTGTAACCTGGGCAGGCACGCAGGTGACGGTCTCCCAGCACCAGACGAGGGCCCTCCCGGAGCAGCGGCTGAGTGGCAGCAGCTCCCAGCACCGGGGCCCGAGGGCCACCGGCCAACTGCCCAGCCACCCGGCCACCTCCTCCACGGCCATCTTCTCTGTGGGGAATCTGGGCTCCATGGCATCCTCCTGCACTCACTGCTGTCTCCCCCAGGACGGGGAGCTGGGGGCGGTGGCTCCGCCCGCCCTGCCCGGACACCCCAGGTGATGAGCAAGGTCTTGGCACCCCAGGTGCCTCGCCGGCATTTGTGGAGGTAACAGCTCGGCCCCAGGAAGCCCTCTCAGCCCCTGACTAGAGCCCCTGCCACCTGCTCGCCCTCAGTTGCCTCCACAGCCCCGACCACAGCACAAGCTGACCTTGGGCACTGACCCAGCCCCTGGATGGAAGCTTCCAGAGGGCAGGCTGGGTCTGCTTTTCCAGACTCCTGCATCTGCACTGGGGGCCGAGAAAGTGCTCAGTGTCTGTACTCGGGAGCTGGGGGGAGGCAGGCGCGGTGCCTCAGGTCCCTGTCAGGAGTCAGACTAGCAGGTGGCTCTGCTTTCTGTCATCTTGTCACCTGCTCGTCACCCTGCCCCCGCTGGGCCCTGCGGCCCCTCCATGTCTTCCTTTGTTGTGTGGCATTTCTCACATGCCTGGGCCCCTCCCCTCCCTAATGGACAACGTTTACTTGCCAAATTCCAAGTGCCCCTGACACCCCTGACGGCGGCCCCCTTCCTTTGCTTTGGGCAATGATGCTGCGGACCCTCTGGGTCTCTGCGGCTGCCCCAGTTCCATGGGCTTGTTTCCCTTCCAAGGATCTGTGAGTCTTGGTCTGGCTGAAATTTAGAAATGTCAGATTTCTAGGAATGAATGTGGTACACGGTCTATAAATAGCACATTCCCATGGGTAATGCTGAGAAAGCCCCACAGCCTGAGAATGAGCCTTGAAAGGCGGAGACAGTCCTGTGCCTGGGAACCTGGGACATGGAGACGACCACAGAGCAGGCCGACCGAGCCGTCAGCCACCTGAGCCGGCTCCAGCACAATAACGGGCCAGCCGCTAAGAATGTCAATGTGACCTCTGCGTCCTGGAAGGCTCTGGACCGCTCCTGCCACCGTGGCCTCTGTCCAGGCAGGGCAACACGGTGCCCATTTGGCTTCTCTGCTCCATTTTAAAGGTGTCCTCATAATGCCAAACGGCTCCTGGCTGTCCCATCCCTGTGCCTGGTGGCCCCCTCAAGCCGGGTCAGTCAACAGCGTCCCCAGGGCCTGTTCCAGGGGAGGGGCTGGGGGTCAGGAAGATGCAGGTGCCCCGCTGGGCAGCATGGCCCTCACACGTCCAGGGACTAGACAAGGGGGCAAAGCGGGGGGTTCCAATGACCCACGTGCCCATGACATCTACATGCTGGCATTCATCATATACACTTACCAATGACGAGGCTGGAGCTCCAGGAGGGTGACGGGCACCCCAAATCACACAGCCAGGTGGGGTGGGCCAGGTCAGCCTCTTTCACCCAGGACCCACCCACCGACTACCCCTCTGTCCAGTTGTGTTCATCACTCTGCACTGTCTTAATGTGACCAGTCCCCAACTGACCCTGCTGGACCACACATACCATGACCCGTAAAGGTTTCCTGGGGACTCCTGGTGCCAGGCACGGGGGAGTCAAGGGTGAACCCAGAAGACCCAGGCTGGCCAGCTCTAGGGTGGTCGTCACAATGGGGGGCAGCAGGAACATGTGGTGATGTTGGGAGACATCTTTGATTGTCATGACGGAGAGGTGCTAATGGCATACAGTGGGAGGACCAGGGATGCTGCTCCACGTCCCACAGTGCACAGGCTGGCCCCTCCACAGAAATGACCCCGCCTTGCATGGCAACAGTGCTGAGGGGACAATGTCTGCTCTGGGGGCCCACAGATGGCAAGTGTGGGAGTGAGATGAAGGAGAAAGTCTTTGGGGGCCCTAAGGGGGACTGGCCTCAGGGATCCAACGCAGGGAAAGCCCTCTGAGGAAGGGGGCACTGACAAGGGGACAGCTGGTGGAGGCCCAGTGCACCCCCAAGGCGGGGGCTGCCCCTGTGAAATGGCTCACAGCTGGCTGCTTGTCGAGCACGTGGCCCATCCACCGAGGCAGGAAGGACCTAGAGGGCCCTCCCCTCCTCCATCAGCCCTGACATTCCACTCACGGGGCACAGGTGACAAAGCCAGAGCTTCATGCCTCCTCCAGCAAGGCCACTCTTCACGTCCAGCACACGGGCCAGGGAGGAGAAGGAGACCCCGTGCTCCTGGCCACGGGGCCGGAGGCAGTGCAGGGGGCAGGGAGCGTGTCCTTTCCAGGGCGGCCGGTGACAGCAGATGCAGAGACACACAGAAGGCTGCTTCTAAAACCAGTAGCTGGGCTAGCTCTGAACCCTCTGCATCCAGCAAATAAGGATAGCCCTCCTTATTTAAGTGGCTATCCTCAGAGTCATGTCCCCATTAAGGCAAAGTCACAAAAGCTAAGGTCTTCTGATGTGAAATAAATAAATTATTTTTAAAAGCAAGGGATCCAAATGTACGCATTTCAGGAAAGGAGCGGCCCATCCCAGGGAGACTGCAACTCCCCTTCCCGGGCCTCCCCAGAAGGTAATTAAAGTGAGCCGGACACACAAGCCCTGGTCCTTCAGGGCCGCATTGTCCCTGGACAAAGGGGCGGCTCTTCAGGGTAAGGGCCCCAGAGGTGCCTCCCTGAGCTCAGGGAGCCCATCACCATGGCAACCGTGCGCCTGCCAAGGCCCGGAGGATGAGCACCAGGAGAGGCGTCTAAGGCAGACGCGTGGCCGTGCAGAAAGTTAGAAAGAGCAGCAGAAGAAAAACCGAGACTCGCAACAAGCCACAAGATCAACAAGAACTGTCTCTGGGCCTGGATTTGGGGCCACATCCTACTTTCACCTTTATTGCCCTTCGGTGGGCCAGAACGTTCTAGAGTGAGAGTGCTTAACTTTGTGAACAAATCAAAAATGTTTTTGATTCTGAAAAGCAATTTCTATTAATAGCCCATAATAAAGCTCTAAAAAATTAAAAATACACAGTGGTGGCCTTTTTCATGCTGTGTCTGCTCTGCAGTTTTCTTGGTTTTGTTTTTACCTGGGCATTGAAGATGGGAGAGAAATATGATGAATACGGAGAAAAACCCAGGCGATGAGCATGACCGGGGCTCCCTGGAGACCACAGGGCCAGCTCTGCAAGTCTGCGCAGCCAGTCAGCACAGGCCAGCTCCAGCCCTACTGACCGCAGTCCAGGCTCCTGCCACACACACTTCCCACTTAAGGCTCTTAAATCCCAACTGGGACACTGTGTGTTTCTGTGGCACACTGTCATTCATTCATTCAACAAACACCAACCATGCTTTCACCTCGGGCTGGGCACCTGCAGCACAGAGAGCCATGAGATCCCAGGACCTGAGATGCTCAGGACAGCGGGGCTGACACTCTGCAGTGCCACACTCTCCTGGGGCCCCCAAGGTATGATGGGGCACCCCAGGAGTGAGGTGCTGAGGGCAGACAGCAAGGGAGCAGGGAGGGTAGATGGGAAGACGGAGGGTCAGGGGGCCAGCAAGGGCACATCCCAGGCGTGGGCAGCACCAGGATGAGCTGCCTTTCGCACCGACGCGTGGGAACACTCACTGTCCACCCTGAAGCCCCAGGTGCTCCGGCTCTGTGGGCCTCTGTCCGTAATGAGACACAATTACGCACCTCTCTCCTGACTACTGAGCCTAGGCCGCAAATAAGCGGCCCCCTGCCTGGGCCTCATGACTGCGGAGCAATCATTCCTCTCATCTTCCTCCCAGCGTCAGCTATTTCAATTCTGCCAGGACACGTTTGGCATCCTGCTGCCTCTAGGGAAGTACAAGTCATTTCCGTCCTGAGGTCCTTGACTTGGCACAAGCCTTGCCTACCTCCCAGCCCTGAGCCCAGTGGGCCCCATGATGCCAGGAGAAGTCCGAGAAGTCCACTGGGAAGTCCCACGCAGTTACACAGAAACATCTGTATGAAAATGGAGGTGATCCAATGCACCGGAGTCCCGGCTTGAGCACTTCCAGCAGCATCCTCACCGCAAAGCTGCAGGAGCCAGACCAACCGCGGGGCCTCTGGATGCACCATAAGAAGACACTGCCTATGGGGCCATATGATCTACCCCATCCCTGTACTCACAGTGGGAGTCCCATCCCCGTGGCATACACTTCACCTGGGCAGCAACACATCTGTCCTGTCCATCACTCCACCTCCATGCCCAGCACTCAGCTGCACAGAGAGCTCTTAACAAACGCTGGTAGGAATAGGAGCCCAGAGGCTAAAAGCCACAGCAAACTCATCAATCCGTCCTCAGAATAACAAAGACTGCGCCAATGTCCTATTTATAGTTTGTCCCAGCTCTTTGCCAGGCACGGCCACCTTCCTCTCACCTCCCAGCCCCCACTCAGGGGACAGGTCCTCAAGAACAGAATTGCCTCCTTGAGAAGGAACTGCCTCTCACCTTGACTGCCCGGCTTTCCCCACCTGGGTGGGCCCAGACGCCAGGGGGCTCTCACCTGCAGCAGGATGACAGAGCCAAGGGCCGAGGAAGGGGACTGCTGATGATGGGGCCCAGCTTCCTAAACTGCACTTATTGAAGCCACACCTGAAGTGCCAACCTGTGACACACAGAAGCCCAGACATTTACACAAGCCCCTGATGTCCCCTCCGGTGAGGCCCGAAGGCTGAGGTCCAGGCCCTGTTCTGATCCCCCCAGGTTTGAGGCCCCGCCTCTCTGGCTGCCAGTCAATCAGAACCAGTTCTGCGGGGGTGTGGCCAGAGGACACTGCAAGGACATCTGTGGTCACCAAATCCTGCTCGAAGGCAGGGACCACGGTCACTCTCCTTGCCACTCCTTTTCATGTTCCCAGACCACAACTGACTCTTGATCCCCCCAACCCCCAGCGTCAAGAGCAGCCAAATCTCTGAAGGCAGAGCTGCAGCTTCGGCTCACAGTTCGGCTGTGCAGCACAGTGAGCTGCCAGGCCCAGCACCGCCTCTCTGAGTCATCCCCACGCACCCAACAAGCGCAAGTCACTGCAGGAAAAGCCCTGGATCCCCCACCCCAGCCCCAGGGACGTCTGCCTGCACCTGCCAGCCCTCCAGCTCCCCAGCCCAGACCTCTCTGGGCCACCAGGTGTCCACTCCAAACCCCACACCCCGAGTCTGTGTCACCTTCAGAACCCAGGGTCGCTGTCACACGCTCAGCCCGATGATGGTCTCAGCTGTGCATCTTCTCAAAGGCCAGTGCTTTCCCGTGATGCCCGGCAGGACCCCTTCCCTGGTCACCCTCGGGGAACCCAGTTGGAATGGATTCATTTTTAAACTGATGATTTCCTGTGAAGAGATTCCTGCTGCTAAAGGAATGTCCTAAGTAACTGACCTAGTCCAACCCTGGGTGGCACGGACAACCCAAAGTGGTGATGGCATCTGTCCCCACGGTGCAGAGCCCAGAGCCCAGAGAGATGGGAGCAGACCCCTCTTTGCAGTCCGGCCCCAATTCCCTACATCCAAGTCCTTGCTGCTCGAAATACCTACAGTGGCTTCTGTATCCCAAAAAGGATGCTGACTGGTCCACCTGGTTAATACAATTAGTTATTTAGGAGCTTGCCGGTGGCGCAGCAGTTAAGTGTGCACGTTCCACTTCGGCGGCCCGGGATTTGCCGGTTCAGATCTCAGGTGCAGACATGGCACCACTTGGCAAGCCATGCTGTGGTAGGCGTCCCACGTATAAAGTAGAGGAAGATGGGCACGGATGTTAGCTCAGTGTCTGTCTTCCTCAGCAAAAAGAGGAGGATTGGCAGGAGTTAGCTCAGGACTAATCTTCATTTAAAAAAAAATTTAGTTTTTTAAAAGCAGGGAAGTATAGAGAATACCTCGGAGAATTGGATTTTCCTGCATAAAGTACTAAACGCTCTGCTCTCTGGAAACACACTCAGCAGACTGGCCTCACCCAGGAGCCCCTAGACCACAGGTTTTACGGACAGGCCAGTGGGGGTATATGCCCAGCTCTAGGATGCTAAGGGGTGCCAGAAGTTCACAGGAAGGACACTCCTGAGACGGGGCTGCAGGGAAAGATGAGGCCTCCACAGGAAGGTGGTGACCAGGATCGGGGAGGAGCAGGGCTGACGAAGCAGTGCGGGGAGTAAATGGCCAGGGGCACACGAAATGCCCGGGGGTGCAGCGGGGGCAGCAAGGGCCGGCACGATGAGCTCAATTCTGCAGCCCGACATCTGTCCGATGGGCAAATGCCTCAAGGGAAGGGTCCTGGGGGAGCCAGGTGGAGCTCTCGGTCCAGGGACTCGCTGAGCAGCAGCCCCAGTGAGAGGACAGAACAGGGTGGCCAGGCCAGGTCTCCAGAAGCTGGTGCTATGAGAGCGGTGGCTGAGGCTCCGGGAAGCGGGAGACCAGTGGGGTGTGGGGGACAGAATTCCACCCAGGAACAAGGCATGAACTGAACAGAGCCAGAGGCCCAGACTTACCTGCTCTGCTCAGGTGGAGGGGCAGGAGGTGGGGACCGAGGGGTGGGGCTATGCTCTGAGAGAGAAGCCCGGAGGTGGGCGAGTCACCAGTGGGCAGCACTTAGGGTAATGTGGGGGAGGGGCGGAGACGCAGCGAACTAGAAGACACATCTGACAGAGGGCCAACTGTCGGTACAGTGACAGGCCAGGGGACAGCAAGGTGACCACCTGGCCGGTTCTGCCGAGGACTTCCCCAAAGCTTGTGTTTCTGGTTCTTGGGGCAACAGGTGCAGGCTCAGTGTCCCCGCAGACAGGCAGATGTACCTGAGCCCTCCTGGCACATGTGACCACATGCCCATGAGGATGGGGGCAGACACCTGCCTCCCTTGCTGCCAGAGTCGGCCACCTCGCCACTAAAAGCAACTAGTCCAGGCCACTGGTACAGATAAGTCCTATGATTTGCCAATATCTCTTTCAATATCAATGAAGGAAACTAAAAATCATATTGAATATTCAATTTGGAAAATAACATCCGATTTTAAAATGTAGTAAAAAAAGTATATGATCTTGAGGTGATGACAATGTTCTGGAATGAGACTATCGGGATGGTTGCACAGCACTGGGAACGTACTAAATGCCACTGGACTGTCCACTGAGAGCCGGCTGAGTGGCAGGTTTTACGTTCAGTGACTGGTACCACACGCACCCCCAAAAGGCAAACGAGACTGACCCCAGAAATCAGAAATCCAGGCGGCCGAAGGGCTGTAACCCGTGTTACTAGCTGGCGGTCCAAGTCTCCCTCCTTCAAAGGATCCGCAAGCCGGCCAGAGAGCATCGCGAGACAGCATCCTCTGACGCTGATCACGCAAGGAGAGCTTATAAAACATAAAACAGGAAAGGACACACTGTAAAAGCTCACTTTCACCCCTTCATCCCTCCTGGGCACTTTCCACGTCACTTCACTCCTTCAGCTCACACGCCCGCGGGGTCCGTTCTCGCAGCCTCTCATTAGTTTGTACAGTGTTTAAAACCAGCTCCCTCAGGACACAGGCCACACCGTGGGGGCTGCAACAGGAAGCTGTGGTGCTAACCATCTCACAGTCCTCCCTCCTTCCCAAACCCACCTGCCACTGACCCACGGAATCCTACTCAAAGCCATGTCATGGGTGAGCCATGGGACGCCCTTTCTGGGGTTTTGGGGGTTTTTTTGAGGAAGGCTGGCCCTGAGCTAACATCCGTGCCCATCTTCCTCTACTTGATATGTGGGACGCCTGCCACAGCATGGCGTGCCAAGCGGTGCCATGTCCATACCCGAGATCTGAACCGGTGAACCCCAGGCTGCCGAAGCAGAACGTGTGCACTGAACCGCTGTGCCACTGGCCCGGCCCCCTTTCTGATTTTTTAAGCAGTGGTTACAGGGGACAGACCCAGAGGCTGGGACTGCCGGCTTCAGAGGGCGCAGACGCAGAGACTCTCTGGTTCCACGGAAGAAGAGTTGAGAGCACGGCAGCCAGGGCGGGGCCTCACCCGATGGGTCACTGCACAGAGGGACAGAACCCCTCCCCAGGATGCCCTGCCTCGGGTCCCCCAGCTGCAGAGAAAGGAGCTGCCAGATACAAGTTTGGCCCCTGAAGGAGTCTGGCCCAGTTTTTACACTGTTCCAAATTCACTTTTGGGTCAAAAAGTGCCGGGCTGATGAGCGACAGAAACAAGACAAGGGAAAACAGAATTCCTGCTGCAAACACAATGGATTTCCCAGGCCAGAGAGGGGACTCGGTCAGCTGTCCCGGCCTCGAAGCCCTCAGCTTCCTGACCCTGGGGCCACCCCGGGCTGGTTCTCCCAGCGAATGGTTCTCCCAAGCACTTGTCTGGACTCCACCAAGCACTCGTCGTTTCTATTTAGCAGCAAGTGGCGCTGTCTGGGCGCAGAACCGCCGTCAGCACCACACACCACCCAGCCTCCAAACCCCCTTCCTCGGGCATAGTTCTTCCACAGTGAGGTGTCCACAAAAACACGCCATAACCCACTGCACTGGACTTCCCGTCCTGGACACACAGACACACACACGCCCTGACCTCCGACGGCCACGTGCCGGATGCATAGGAAATCTCTCAGAACAATAAACCTGAATATTTTCCATGGTCTCTCCTTTGAAGATTTGGGGGAACTTTCAATTACACATTAGAGAATTTTCCATGCTTAGAAGAGAGGGCTGGACTGAAAAGGCAACTCTGCGGCTGCGTCACTTGTCACTAAGACACCAAAGGCGAAAGCAAGGTGTGCGATCCTCTTCAAATGTCCGGCCGCCCCATGCACCCGCATTCTGTTCGCTGCACACACCTCTGCACCCCGCTCCCTCCTGAGGACAACCGAGACACACGCATGTGCACTCAGCCCAAACGCCACCATCATTTCCTAAGTGACTTCGGGACTCAGGTGCCTCTGTGAGCACAACCAACAGGGACCCTTACCCTGTGCGATATTCAGTCTGATTAGAGGAGTGTGAAGGGAACCCAGGGGCAAGATCCCCGCTGGGTCACAGACATTCAAAGGGACACCAATGCTGGGCTTCAGGTGCTCAGTGCACAGCTGTGGATCCCATGGGGAAAGCAGAACTCCATCATCCGATTGAACATAAAAAAATCAGAGTTTCACACGTGAGTGTGAAGGCAGGTGCAGCCGTGGGTTGAATTGTGTCCCCCAAAAAGATATGTTGAAATGCTAACCCCCGGTACCTGGGAATGTGAGCTGATTTGGAAATAGGGTCTTTGGAGATGTAATGAAGATATAAATTACGACGAGGTCACAGAGGAGTAGGGTCGGCCCTTAATTCAATACGACTGGTGTCCTTATGAAAGAGGAGCCACACAGAGAAACACACAGGAGAACGCCACCCAGCAACAGGGGCCGAGACTAGGGTGATGCAGTCGCAAGCCATGGAGCCCCAGCAACCAGCAGAGCTGGAAGAAGCAGGAGGGGTCCTCCCTTGGAGCCTGCAGAGGGACCACGGTCCTGCCCACACCTTGGTTTCTGACTTGTGGCCTCCAGAACTGAGAGAGAATGAAGTTCTGTTGTTTTAAGCCCCGCAGTCTGAGGAATTTTGCTGCAGTGGCCCCCGGAAGCTAACACAACAGGTCTATAACCTTGAGAAACTGGTGCAAAAGGAATCTTCCCCGACTCCCGCCGAAACCTAACATCCAGCCAGTAACAACTCCTTTAGCTTCCTAGGAGGCTTGAACGAAGCCAGGCTGCGGCCTCAAAGGGTCTGTAAATGAAGCAGAACCTTCCAAAGGAGCACCAACAGGGAGCTTTTCAGGCTGGGCCGAGCAAGGGACCGGCAATTCAGATGCTCTCCCTGCAGGCCCCGCCACAAGCTCCAGAGGGATGCAAGAGGCAGGGGATGTGCCCAGCAGGGATCTCACACAGGACGGCCCAAAGCAATCCCAAGACACCACTGGAATCTGTGTCCCGACTCAGACCGCAGAGGACAAGGGCTTTGGCTGACCCTTGACCTCACGACCCCGGGACCTTGCAAACCCCAGCATCAGAGGCTGGGGAATAATTCTGCTCAGCACCAATGAGCTCAATCCGTTCCCCAGAAGGCCTCACCTACCGCGACCCTGCAGCTTCCAAGCCCCTAACTGGGGCCACTCAGCACTACTCAGCCCCTCGCCGCCCCGCCTCCAACCTTCAGTTTGACGTGCCCAAGGCCCGGCTTGCTCTTGACCGCCCTGAGAAGTCCCTCCCCACTGACCCCGCCTGCAGGATCCTCCCAGCCTGCAGCATTCACCTTTGACCCTGCACAGAAGTCAGCTCCCCTGACGTCCTGTAACACTCATGCCTATGGCGCCTTGGGGACCTGCTTGTCCTGACCCACGTGCCTCCTCTAGGGACCCCGCGCCTGGTCCCCTTTCCCAGGGAGGTGGCACCAGTGACTCCTGAATACACTGCGGAGTCACAGAAGAATCTGGAACCTTTTACTCAGGCCACCTCCTCTCCCAGGAGCTATAAACTTTGGGGGCGGAAAGAGTGCACATTTATGACCCTCATTAGCATTCCTCTCTACCTCTCTCGGACGTTCCTTCTCAGGCCTCATCCCCTGAGCCGAAAGCACTGAACAAGACATGTCTAGTGTTCCCAAACCACTGCTTTTTCCCCAAAACTTCCCAACAGTCCATGGAACATTCTGGTTTTCCGAGGCTGCTCTAGTGTCTCTGGTGACAACCCCGGGACAGAGGCCACCTGTCCTCTGGTAGTCCTGGTGGCCGTGGTGGGCTCTGGTGGGGTCTCCCAGATGGCCAGCTCGAAAAGAGACCAACATAAAAAGGAATTTAGCACTGACACGCACTGCAGCTCGGACGAACGCCGAAACCCTGCGCTGAGCAAAAGCAGCCAGACACGAAGGCCACGTAGTGTGAGTCCACTGATAGGAAACGCCCAGAACAGGCAAATCCGCAGAGACAGAGAGCAACTGGTGCTTGCCAGGGGCTGGGGATGGGGGAATGGGGAGTGACAGGGGATGCGGTGTCCTTTGCAGGTGACAGAAATACTCTAGGAGACAGAAGTTGTGGTCATCCAACATTGCGAATGTACCAAACGCCACTGAATTGTTCACTTTAAAATGGTTAATTTCATGTTACATGAGTTTCACCTCAATAAAAACCAAAAAAGAGAGACATAAAGTCGAATTGCTTCAAGGCCTTAAAATGCCAATAAAAATATGCCTGGACCAGCACACGGACCAAGTGGGACTGAACCCAAGACTCGGTCATGAGGGGAGGGGCCAAGGAACAGGGTGGGGCTGGGAGAGCAGAGCCCACGGGCACGCACAGAGAGGAGGCACCGAGATGTGGCTGAATCTCCAGCCACAGGCCGGTCACCGCCCTGGACTGGCGTGAAAGGCACCGAGGACACCCGGGCACCCAGGGACCCCAGGACCCTCCCTCTCACCCAGGGCTTTTAAAATGGAGGTACATGTTCATCTTTGTGGCTTCTGATACATAGTTAAAACTGAAGCGATATTACCCATGTACCAGACGCATTTATATGAAAGTACCTGCTTCTTCTGCTGTTCACGGTTAAGACCGGTTGAGAAGACCGGTTGAGAGTTTGGAAAAATGCACAGAATGAGAGACCTGAGCCATGCAGGAGGGGCCCCAGATGACTCCAATGGCCCAGGACAGGACAAAAGGGAGCTGGGCCCGCCACTCAGCAATGGTGAAAATACGTGCTCTGAAACCACACGGCACAGGCGCCTGCTCCCACATGTCCAGCACCTGAGTGGCCAGAACAGTATGGTTTTGTTAGCATTTTTTTATTGTGGTAAAATAGACATAACATAAAATCTAACATTTTAATCATTTTTAAGTGTATAGTTCAGTGGCATTAAGTACATTCACATTGTGCAACCATCACACCATCCATCTCCAGGACTCTTTTCATCTGGCCAAACTGAAACTCTATACCCTTTAAACACTAACTCCTGTGCCTCCTCCCCCAGCCCTTGGCAACCACCGTTCTACTTTCCATCCTGATGAATCTGACTGCCCTAGGCACCTCATATAATCCTGCAGTATTTGTCCTATTGTGTCTGGTGTAGTTCACTGAGCACAGCGCCCTCAAGGTTCGTCCATGTGGGGGCGTGTTTTAGGATTTCCTTCCCTGTTAAGGCTGAATCGTATTCCCCTGTATGGATATGCCACTTGTGTGTATCCATTCATGCGTCAACGGAAACTTGGACTGCTTCCACCTTTGGGCTATTGTTAATCACGCCACTACGAACGTGAGTGCACAAATACCTGTTTGAGATCGAGCTTTCACTTCTTTTGGGTGTACACCCAGAAGTGGAATTCCTGGATCCTATGTTCAATTTTTTGAGGACTGCCATACTGCTTTCCACGGCAGCTGCACCATTTTACATTTCCAACAGTGCACGAGAGCTCCAATTTCCCCACATCCTCACCAATACTGGTTACTTTCTGTTTTGTTTTGATAACAGCCACCCCAAAGGCGTGAGGTGGTACCTCACTGTGGTTCTGATTTGCATTTCCCTAATAATCAGTGATGTTGAGCATCTCTTCATGTGCTTATTAACCATCTGTATATCTTCTTTGGAGAAACGTCTATTCAAGTTCTTTGCCCATGCCTTAATCGGGGTGTTTGTTTTTCTGTTGTTGAGTTGTAGGCATTCTTTACATAGTCTGGACATTAATCCCTTATCACATGTATGATGTGCAAATATTTTGCAACAGCTTTTAAATGAGATAATTTCTCAGCACCTGCAATATACGTGGGGAGAAAAAGGCTTCCCAAGTCACAGCCAGACCCCCAGGCTGGATTTCTGGTTTCCCTGTACCTACAGAATGAAACAAGGGTAAGAGTTGGGAGGGAGTCCTGGGTGATGACCATCCCTCCCCTTGTTTTGTTAGGGCCGCTGGGGCCCAGAGGGGGATGACTTGACCAGTAATCAGCAGGAGGGGTGCAAGCCAGGCTTCACGGCCAGCACAGCCTCGTGCTCACTCCAGTACCGGAGATGCATCACAACACATCAAAGGACAGCTGCTGGGACCGTGGCCACCCGCGGGAGTCTCTGACGATGGCAGCTGGACAGCTTCACTCTATGAAAACGGTCTTTCAACAATCAACCGACTGATAAAAGTTTATTGCCCTGCTAGAGAGTTCTTATCTCCAAATGCTAACATTGTATATGATTTTATTTGAATTAGTTGCTGTTAGTTTACCTTAACCAAGTATCATTTAGATTAGATATTTTAAAAATGCCAAAAAAGATACAGATCTGGTAGTGAAAACAGGCTATTAAAAAAAAAAGAAAAATCTTGATTGATAGATAGATGGAGGGAGGAAAGAAAGAAGGAAGGCAGCTCCCTGGCCAGCACAATCTGTGCTCTCGGAGCTAGAAGGCCCCTCAAGGGCATGTCAGTCAGCTGCTCAGTGTGGGCTCCTCATCAGGTGTCCACCTCCCCATGCCTCTCGCTCTGACCACTGAAACATCCCTCCCTGCACCCGGTGCACACCAGTCCTGCACTCCAGTTTCCTGTGACACGGCTCCACCATGAGAGAGCCCAGAGTCTAGGGGACAGCTCCCTAAGATCACCTTCTTCTCCATCTTGCAGTGTGGCTGCAACCCTGCTCACCCAGGAAAGGGGTCGGGGCAAAGGGGCTGCGTGCTCCCATGGAATCAGGCTTGATGTGCACAAGATCGTCAGCCCTCCTGTTTCGGGCGATCTAGTCACTGGCACTGAGCTTCCATCCGTGGAATCCCCAAATCTGTGCCCCAGGGGCTACTGTGAGGGCTCAGCTCCCCTCCCAGGGCTTAGCCATGGGTGGATGTGGGGGATCCAAGGGGGCGGTCAATAGTGCTCAGGGCACTCAGACACGAGGGTCTGAGCCTGGCTCTGCCCACCGCTATGAGTTCTCTAGCTTCAGTCTCTTCACCTATAAAACAGGGATTCTATGAGATTTCACTGAGATGATGCGGGCAGACCGCAGGCATAAGCCTGGGAAGTAGGAGGCACACACCAGGGGAGCGTGGTGACAGTGCTCTTATGTGACCACCCCCGATGCACCGTCCGGCTCGGAGGTCAGGCTCCTCCACCGTGGCTCTCCCAGGACTACAGAGGTCAGACATGGACCACCTGGCCTTGAAGCCACAGAGGAGAGGAGGAAGAGGGCAGAGGGCAAGACAGGAGGGGCAGGGGCAGCACTCCGCCAGGGACAGGAGCGGTTCAGAGGGAGGCCCGACATCCCCCCAGTTCCCCAGAGCCAGCACAAGGTGCAGAGTGACCCGAGGGTTTCCACGCCCTCAGCAGAAACACTGATAGGGAAAGATGAGGGGCAGGCCACTGGCAGGGTGGGGCCAGAGGCTGGGACTCAGCATCTCAGGGCCACAGAGAGGGGCCTATTGCCCCTGCCTCCCAAGTTGGGGGGGGCGGCGGCGCTAGCCCTGAACCAAGCACCTCT
The DNA here is from genome assembly GCF_041296235.1 of Equus asinus. NCBI lineage: Eukaryota > Metazoa > Chordata > Mammalia > Perissodactyla > Equidae > Equus > Equus asinus. The sequence continues at coordinate 15,891,067 of NC_091793.1, read as the reverse complement.
CCGTCCAGGGAGAATGTCCCAGCTGCCTGAGTCCCCTGCTGCCCCCTCAAACCCAGACAGACCGCTGCCATTGTCCTGGCATGCTGAAAGCCGGAAGGGAGGCAAGGAAGAAGGACAGACAGGTACAGAGGAGGAGAGACCTCTGTCAGCAGGATGAGAGAACCCCTCACAGACTCTGCTCATCCAACAGCCAGAAGGAAACTCAGGTCGCAGGAGATGGCCAGCCTCTTGCACCACGTCCAGCTAGCACAGCATCCCCAGTGCAGCCCTCACTACACTCTGCAGATGGTGTCTGTTAGCTTGTGCCAGTGGGGAAACTGAGGCACAGAGACACAGTCATCACCTGGAGAGCCAGGACTCTGCCCCCACACTGCTGGCAGGCTGGACATGCCAGTTCCACGTTCAGACTGGGAGTGCCTGCTGGGGAGGGGGAAAGGGGGAACCTGGGAAAGCCAGAAGGGTCCACACCAGGCAAGACCCTCCCTGGGAGGCACGTGTGCCAGGCCCCATGCTATTTGCAGGGCTCCAGGGCAATCACTACACCCCCCAAACCAGGAGCCCACCCACTGCACAGGGCGTCCCATCCTGCAGGGGTAGGGGGGTGAGGGTCAGGAACAATCTAGACACCCCAACACCACAGATACACCCCATCAACTCTGTGGCTACTGTGAGCCAGGCTTGACCATGCAACACTGGGGGTGGCATCACGGATGGAGGACTTGGCCGGGCTCCAAGTCCTTGGAGCTGCCAGCTCCAGCCTCACCTCTAACGCTTTGCACACGGACGACGTAGGGGGTGTTGTGTTCACTCCAGTTTCGGTCTCCTGCCTAGAAAATGGAGGAACTATTACCTCTCCCACAGATTAATGGAGAAAGCACCCCAGCTTTGGGGTCAAAAAACACTAGCCTGGTCACCCAAAGTTCACCTTCATTGATGGCGCCCCATTGAAAAGGACGTGGGAAAGTAGACCCAGAGACGTGCCCACAGCCACTGCTGATGACTTCGTGCATTTGACATCTTGATGTCCGCCGGCCAACCCGAGGAGCTGAGGGCCAGCGTGACTCCCCTTCCCCAGGGAGCCCGCTGTCCTCGGTACACACTCAGGCCTCTGCACACGGCCCCCAGCTCTGAGAGATCTGCTGTGCTGGCCGACGCGCTCCCCACCACGACCGGAAGGTTAAAATGGTGTGCTGGGGCAGCCGGAGGAAAGGTTATTCCGCGTAGTTTGCCTTCAAAGTTGTTGGTGAAATCATGTGTGTCTGTGTGCGTATACGTATGTATGTGTGTGCATGCACATGTGTGCACAGGGATGTGTATTCTGTGTTTGTGTGTATACGCGTGCATGTGTGTGTCTGTATGTCCATCTGTGTACAGATGTGGATATGTGTGTGTGTACGTGTGTGTCTGTCTGTGTCTGCGTGTTTAAGAACCCAGGGCCCGGACCCAGGACATCAGGAGAACACACATTCACTAAAGGGATTAAAACGATGAAGGGTGTGTGTTGGGCTTTTCCCAGCTTTGGAATGTTCACACCCAAAAAAGGGGACCTGATCACCAAGGAATTCACAAGTTCTTACCTGAAGCAAAAGTGTGAGAATTCAACCCATGGAGTTTTCCTGAAAAACGCCTATTCCTCTCACGCAGGGCTGAGCCCCCAGGACGGCACAGGAGGAACTCAAAGTGGCAGCTGGGGGGGCGTCCTGTCTTCTGTGCTGGCCCCCGCCCCCAAGTGCAGGTGGTGGAGATGCCGTGGCCTTGGCAGGTGCCCCCAGCCCCCAGCACCCCTCTGGCTGGTCCCACAAACAACCCACAGATACTTGTAGGCACCTACTGTGTGTGGGGCCCCAGGCCCACAGGGGAAAGCAGGAGGGCCCCCCACTGCCCCCATAGCAAGGCTTGTTCCAGCTGACCACTACAACCTGGGACCCCGGCCGTCCCCATTTCCTCAGGTCACCCTAGTGACCTTTCCAAAACACACACGCAGAAAGCAGAGGGCTATCCACCACATCTCCCCCAGTCCAGGAATTTAATTCTAGGGCTTTCATATGAACCTACATGTTCAGGTTACAAGACAAGAAGAAAAACCAGAAATCTATTTTCCCCAAGGCCGTGAACTGAAGAGAATCATGCCAAATTTAGGAATATTTTCCACACGCTCTGCCTTACATGATAAAATCTACTTCTGTTCGAACCCGAGTCCTGGCAGGGATGGAGGTCCCGTGGCCCTACGCCACACGCCACACCCGGCCAGGGCCGCGGACCCACATCCCACCCACGCGGTAGCTTAACACGTATCTGCTCTCGGCTTCAAAACGGGCAAGTGTGGGCATCAGCCGGGACCAAAGTGGGCTCTTCAACGGTGACACCGGGGCCTGGACGGAGACTCAGCATCACTAACAACGCCCGCCACTTTTCCAGATGCAACTTCAGCACTGCCCCTCCTCGCAACAGGCTCCCATGCCTGCGACTTTTCCCAGATTTTAAAAATAGTCTCCCTGGGCCCGGCTCGGTGGCGCAGTGGTCAAGTTCTCATGTCTGCCTCAGCGGCCCGGGGTTCGCTGGTTCGGATCCCGGGTACGGACATGGCATCGCTTGTCAAGCCATGCCGTGCTAGGCGTCCCACATATAAAGTAGAGGAAGATGGGCACAGATGTTAGCTCAGGGCCAGTCTTCCTCAGCAAAAAGAGGAGGATTGGCAGCAGATGTTAGCTCAGGGCTAATCTTCCTCAAAAAAAAATAAAATAAAAGTCTCCCTTGCACCCTAGGTGGCAGGTGGGGCCAGACGGAGACCTCATGTCCCCAGGTAGCCAGTGCTGAGATGGGGTACCCCAGCCCTCATGAGTCCAGGTCACCTGTGGCCCTCAGCCCCTCCCCACCCTCCCCCGACCCTCCTGCTCCCCCACAGGTCCTAAGCTACCGTCCCCGGCCCCGCACTCGATGGCCACTGAGGCTTGCCGCCCCCCTCCAGTGCCGCTCTGGGGGAACACCTGCACAGGCAGGTGGAGTCAAGGATGGGCTGAGATGGTTGTGCATGTTAATGGGTCAAGTCCCCTCCACCCCGACTCAGCCCAAGTCACCACAGACCCCCGTGTCCCCACAGCCACCCCACCTTTCTTCTGAGCTTCATTCACCTCTGGCAACCCTGTCCTCCACTCCTCAAGGAGGCCTCCAGCCCCCACCACTTTGGCTCCCACGGAGGCCACCAAGGGCCTCTCCTTGGCTAACCCAAGTCACAGCTCCGTCCTCAGGCTCCCCACCTGCCACTGGTGACCCCCTTTGGGATCTTCCCTCTCACTCTGCCCCCAAAGCCCTGGGCCCTCGGGTTTTTCTCCTGTGGTTCTTTCTGCTCCAGCCGTCACGCAGGTCCATCCCCACCAGAGAGGCCACTCGGGCCACAGCTCCTTAAGGCTGCACCTGAGTCCCGTCTCCGTCACATGCACTCTCTCCCCTGGTGCCCTCACACCCTCGAAGACAGGTCAGTGACTACCTACCCCGGCTGTGACCGTCCTCTGTCGCCCACGCGGCCGTGCTGACCACTTCTGGCTGTGACCCCAGCCGTTCTCTCTCACCCAGACCTGCACATCCAACCATCTTCATGACAATGTCAAAGGTGCCCCAGCAGCACAGGATCCAAAAGCGGTCTCATGACCTTCCCCCAAAGCCGAACCCCCTGCAGGGAGCCCCAGCTCCATGAACACGTCTCCCTCATCCTCATCCTCACACTCTGGGAGCTGGTTTATTCTGGAAAGCACAGCTTGAGAGAACATGGCTCAGGAGCTGCCGTTCTGGACTCCAATCCCATTGCTGCCACCACGAGCCACGTGCACTGGATGGACTGTCAAGCCTCTGGGGCCGTGGCTTGCTCCCCAATGAGATGGAAGCGATGCTGGAACCTTCCACTTTGTGAGGCTGCTGCAGGAGAGGGCAAGGTGCTCGGGCAGAGAGTGCCTGGGGGCAGTTCCCGGCACTCGGAGCACGGCTGCTGACCAACCAAGTCATCACCTCCTCATCTGACCATCTAACCTCGCAAATCCCCCTTGGCCCACCCATGCTTCATGACCACCCCGAGCAGGGCCAGCCCTGAGCGGCCCTCCCTCCACTCTCCAAGCTCCTACCTAGAGCGCTCTTCCCACCAGCAGCACAGACACCGCCCGACACCCAGCCCAAAGCCTCCCCTAATGCCTACCCATCCATCCAATCGGCCCTTGGCAGCTGGGGATTGCCCCAGGCCTGTCCCCGTCAAGCAGGCACTTCACATTCACGCTGGTGCCGGGGGTCCCCACGCCCACCCTCTCCCGCACCTCCCTCCCCTTGAATTTCAGTTCCCTGTTTATCTGATTGTCTGTCCCCAGCCAACCTCTGAGAGGACAGGGGCCTCACACAGTAGGCCTGGCACACAGTAGGTGCTCAACAAACCAATAAGCACTCCCTTTGTTTCTGAAAGTACGTTAGCGAATGACTATCTCCAGAGCTACTGAAGCCCTTGATGGTTAACTAGCTGCCCAAAGTACGGAACTCTCCAGGGCAGGTCACGTCGCTGCAAAATCCAGCAGTTTAAGGGGGTCCAACCCTTTCTACAACATGAGATTCAGAAAAAATATAACACCGTGCATCCAACACTGCCTGGTACAATGGCCACCTCCTTATTTCCTTGTTTGCAGTCATCGTTCTAAAGGTCCCCAAGACATCCTCTATTTAACCAGGCAAACACTTCTCAAAATTTTATCAAGCCTACACAACTGTATACCGTGTACTCCCTACCAAAGTAAACGGCAAGGTTACTCAATCTCGTGATTTCACCAAGTTTCAGTGTTTTCTGACATGTTTGAATGACTCATCAACCAATCATTTCCACCCACAAATGCTACTTTTCCCACGTCCACAGGCCCCCAACACCTACCAGCGCAGGGTCATTTTCTACCAAACGCCGTGCCCTTTAACGGACAGCCTAGGGCTCCAAAGTCACAGGCAGACACATGTTCAAGTCGGATTAAAAATGTCAGTGTTATTGGGGCTGGCCCCGTGGCCGAGTGGTTAAGTTCGCGCGTTCCGCTGCAGGCGGCCCAGTGTTTCGTTAGTTCGAATCCTGGGCGCGGACATGGCACTGCTCATCACACCACGCTGAGGCGGCGTCCCACATGCCACAACTAGAAGAACCCACAGCGAAGAATACACAGCTATGTGCCGGGGGGCTTTGGGGAGAAAAAGGAAAAAATAAAATCTTAAAAAAAAAAAAAAAAATGTCAGTGTTACTAAAGGACCCACATCTAGAAAGACTACAGAACGTATTCGACGCTTGAGACCCCCTCGGGGCCTCAGCCACGACGCTTTGGAAAATGCAAACACAGCTTGAATAAACGTTCCTGTTAAAAAGTCCCTACCAGAGAATTTTAAATCTCACTCAAAAAACCGGCGCATAAAAAACAAACATCTTGTATGGCTGGGTATCAACAAAGGTGGCAGCTGTTTGAATGGGACTACATTCAGAACTCAAAAAATCTTCAAACAGCGTTTTGTCCTCGGTAGGCTACAGAAAACCATCAGCGCTCTCACGGACTCCACTCACAGTCGAAAATGATCGTGCTAAAACCCCAGGCCAGGAAAAAGGCCCGGCCTTCCTGGGCACACCCACCTCAGGGCCCACCCCCGGGTGCACCCTTCCCAGCACCGCACACCTCCAGGGCCGGAATAACGCATCAGAGGCTTTAGGGCATGGCTGTAAATCTGGGGAAGCCAATCACAGCTCCCTGAAAAGGCCTGGCATCTGAAACAACAGCCTTCCCCATTGTTCCCTAATAAAACCTAACAACCTGACTCTGGGTAATGCAAGCGCTGATCTTTTTGTTGTTTCTACACAGAGCTGTGCTGTGGGGAATTACAGATCTTACTGTTTATAGCAATGGGCCTCTTCAGGGCATTAAGTCATAGTCCAACGGTCTGAGGGTCGTGGAGCATCCCAAGGTGCCCGCTTTAAACCAGGGCGAGGATTCGGCGCTGGAACAATTCAGCTTACCAACTAATTCCTCAAAACTTCCCTCTCAGGTAAGAGAGGGCAGTGTGAAGGCTGGGCTTGTTTCGTCTCGACCGCATTTGGATGCCTGGTGCTCCTGCTCGCTGGCTGTAGCACTGAGAAAGTTACTTAAGGCCTCGGAGCCTCAGTTTCTTCATCTGTAAAGTGGGCAGCCGTGTAACATGACTCACCTCCCAGATACCAGAGGAGTAAGTGATGGCATAGGTACAAGAGTTTAGAAAACTGCTTGGTATCGAGTCAAAACCCAGTAAAAGGTGATCATTGTTATCTGGGGGGGGGGGTGAACACATGAGGCCCATGGCCTGATGTAGACAAGGTGTGTCGCCGGGATTCAGAGCCCAGAACTGGATCACTGAGACAATTACTACACAGCGTGGAGCCCCCAACCCACCTTCGCCTGTGGTCCCGGGCGTGGGCCCACCAGGTAGGCGAGACGGCCCTCAGTAATAACCTGTTTGGAAAGAAATCCATCCTAAACCCTGTTATGCGGCCAACACAGGGGGCCCACATTCCTGATGCTCCAGACGCAAAACACCCCTGCTCCCAGAATGCCCCATTCCCGCTGAAGCACCACGTTCCCTGTAAAATCCAAACCCCATGATGTTGCCAAGTCGCTTTGATATAGGCTCAGCGTTCCACTCTGCTTTATCTAGCAGATAAAGCAGTACAGGAAAAAACATTTTTAAAGGCAAATGGGAATTTAGGGAAGAGATCTCTTTTTTTCCTTGCGTGATTGCTCAGGATATCCGTGACCCTGGTTAACTATTCTCCCTAAAGACCTATCCCGTATTTTCTACACATCTTCACAACCTCACAGAACCTAAATATTCCCCTGCAGATAGCGCATGCTGCCAAAAATCTACGCCGAACTACCGCATCGCCCCAAACTGGCCCTGTGAGTTCCAGATCTCATGAGGAGACAACTGGAACTGGAACCTGTGTGCTCCCCAACCCTTAGTCTAGAAAGAATTACAGCCAAGCGTGGAAACAAAACACATCAGAAAATTAACTTCTGCATTCTCCCAGGGTTCCCACGGCGATACAGTATCAACAAGAAGTTGTTTAATTTATTGTTTAAACCACTCATCTGAAACATCGACTCAACCCCCAGATCCGAGCCTGTCTTCATAATAGTTGGGTCTCATAATTAGGGTCACCTGCCTGCACCAGCCGATCAGGTCCACTTGTGGGTCTCCTTGAGGAGCCACTGGGGGTCTCATAATTGTTCCCCAACCCCTGCCAAATCCTTCTTCCTCTGCAATGTATCTGAAATCCCATACACTCTCCTTGTCCCCTCTCTCCGGCCCCGCAGGCCCCACCTGGCACTCGGGGGCCAGCAGCAACTCTTGCCTGCCCGCATCTGGCTGGCCGGGCTGACACCCTCCCTCTTCCGCTCACCTCCGGCCCCAAAGCGAGCCAGCAGAGTTTCCACACTGGCTCCACCAGCAACCTGGGCAGGCCTCTAAGCAACACCCAAATTAGAAGCCCGTGTCCAGGAGCAGAAGCCAAGATCAAACAAGGCCGCGCTTTTCAAAGAGATCCCACAGACGAGCCTACATTGCCCGATTGTTATGTTCTGAAGGAGACAGAAAAGAGACACCAAGGGAACTGACTCCAGCCCTATTACAGGGTGACTCAGGGACCCATCCGGCAATTTCCAACGGTCCCACCCAGGAACTAATTGGCACATGGGGCAGGCAGTGACCTTTGATCTTTCCAGACAGGCGTGTGGCTGACTGCAGAGCATCGAAAAGCAAACCAGACGACTCAGATAACCCCAAAGACGAGGTCTTAACTGCGCCTCTCGGGAGCCACAGCCTGCTGAGGAAAGCGCCAAGCAGCCCTGGTCTTGAACTTGAAGAAGCCCAGGCCTGCTCCCAGCAAAAATGCTGAGGGAAGCAGGGCCGTGCGTGCCCCTCCCACTCCCCTGGCCTGGGTGGGGAGTATGCCCCCAGCTCACAGCATCCCATCCAACCGGAGCCCACAGACCCACAAAGAGTTGCCCGGGCCCTGCCCGAATACGCCCCAACACGCCAGGCGGGCCCCTGGCAGGTCGCTGCGATGCTCCAGGCGGCCCAGCGGGAGCCCGACGGCCACTCACCGGAAACAGACACCTCCATGAGCGCCTCCAGTGGCCGGTTGTTGTCCAGGTCGCGGCTGAGCTGCAGCTCGCCCGTGGCAGAGTCCAGCAGCAGCAGCTGCAGCTCGTTGCCCTGCAGGAAGGTGTAGTTGAGGCTGTCCGAGAGGTCAGGGTCGTGGGCCGGGATGCGGCCAATCACGCCGGTGGGGAAGCTGTTGGACTTATTGGTGACGTAGTTGTTGAAGAGGATCTGGAAGTCTGGCAGCACTGGTGGGTTGTCGTTCTGGTCCAGGAGACAGATGTGCACTGTGGCCCGGCTCACCAGCGGGGCCGACGTGGCCTGCACCACCAGCACGTACTCCCGCCGGACCTCAAAGTCCAGCTCGACCAGGGCACGCAGGTCCCCGCTCAGCAGATCCAGCTGGAAGACCTCGGGCACATTGCCTTCCACGATCTGATACATGATCTGGGCGTTGGGCCCTTCGTCGGGGTCGTTGGCACGAATCCTTGCCACCACAGACCCCACCGGGCTGTTCTCCTCCACAAACAGCTCCAGTTCATCCCTCTCAAACACTGGGGGGTTGTCATTAATGTCTAAGACGGTCACCTGGATGTCCACCGAGGCACTAAGGGGTGCTGGGCTACCCCGATCCACAGCCAGAGCCCGAAGGTTGTACACGGCCACATTCTCCCGGTCCAACCGGCGCTGGGTGCGGATTACGCCAGACGTGGGCTCAATGTAGAAATCCCCGTCGCCATCATCCCCTCCCTGGAAGGTGTACAGCAGGCGGCCATTGGGGCCTGAGTCCCGATCCGTGGCAGAGACCTGGAGAACGCTGGTTGATGGGGGAGCATCCTCAAAGACGGAACCCTGGTAGAAATCCCGCAGAAACCGGGGAGCATTATCATTGGCATCGAGGATGAGAATCTCCAGGGAGGTGGTGTCTGATTTCTGAGGGATGCCATTGTCCCGAGCTGTGATGCCCAGCGTGTAGGCAGCCTGGTCCTCATAGTCCAGCTCGGTCATGGTGTAGATGGTGCCAGTGTCTGGGTCAATTCGGAACTGTGGCACGGGGTCCTCCAGCACATAGGTGATGCGTGCATTCTCACCTGTGTCCTCGTCAGTGGCGCTGATGGTGGCAATGGAGGTGCCCACAGGCCGGTCTTCGCTGACGCTCACGGTATAGTGGGAGCTCTGGAAGACCGGCCGGTGGGTGTTGGCGTCGGTGACGTTGATGAAGACCTGTGCGGTGTGCGAGCGCGTGCCATCTGACGCGGTCACCGCCAGCACGTACTGCCGCTCCTGCTTGTAGTCCAGCGGCAGCGCCAGGGTGATGAGGCCGCCGCCGCTCTGGCTGCTGAGGGCGAAGCGGTTCCGGGTATTGCCTCCGGTGAGCTGGTAGGTGATCACGCTGTTGGCATCCCGGTCGCGGGCCCGCAGGGTCAGCACGCTGCTCCCCACCGCCGCGTCCTCGTTCAGACGCAGCTCGTACACGGGCTGCGTGAACATGGGGTCGTTGTCGTTTACGTCCAGCACCGTGATGGACACGCTGGCCGAGGAGCTCATGGGCGGCGAGCCGTGGTCCACCGCCTCCACCCCGAAGCTGTAATGCTCCACCGCCTCGCGGTCCAGCTCCGCGCACACGGTGATCCAGCCAGAGCTGTTGTGGATCTGGAAAGGGAAATCCGAGGCCGAGGCGGGGTCCTGGAGCCCAGCACTGCCGCCTCCCACGGAGGCGGAAGCCGTGTCCACCAGGCGGTAGCGCAGACGCGCGTTCTCACCCGCATCGGCGTCCACCGCCTGAATGTGCAGCACCGAGTGGCCCAGCGGCACGTTCTCCAGCACGGCTGCCTGAAAGGGGCTGCTCACAAAGATGGGGGCGTTGTCGTTCACGTCCAGCACCTGCACCGAAACCAGCCCTGAGGAATTGATAAGCGGAGGCCGGCCCCCATCCTGTGCCTTGATGCGCAGCGTGTACTCCCGAATGGCCTCGAAGTCCAGCGGGTTGATCACATCCAGGCTCCCGCTGAGTGAATGCAGATAGAACTGCCCCTTCAGGTTCCCGCTGACGATGCTGTAGTGTATGGCCGCGTTCTGGCCCTGGTCTCCATCTGTGGCCTGCACGCGCAGCACGGGCGTGTTGACCGCCACATCCTCGGGCACCTGGACCACATAGCGCTTCTCGCTGAACTGAGGGTAGTTGTCATTCTCGTCCTCCACCACGATGTGCACTGTGGCCGTGGCACTGAGCGGGCCCGGGTTGCGGCCCTGGTCATTGGCCTCCACCAGCAGCTGGTACGCGGCCGCCTCCTCGCGGTCCACCGCCGCCCGTGTGCGCACCACGCCCGAGCGCGCATCGATCTCGAAGACGCCGCCTGCGCCCTCCAGCAAGCGGTAGCGCATATTGGCGTTGGAGGGCGCGTCTCCGTCGGTGGCGCGGATGGTCAGCACCTCGTAGCCCACCTCGAGGTTCTCACGCACGCGCTCGCGGTACTCGGACTGCTCGAAGACCGGACTGTGGTCGTTGGTGTCGCTGACTGTGACAGTGAGGTAGGTGGCAGCTGAGCGCCGCGGCGAGCCGTGGTCCACGGCGCTCACCTTGAGCACGTGTGTGTCCTTGGTCTCGCGGTCCAGAGCGCGGGCCGTGCTCACCGCGCCCGTGTCAGCGTCGATGAGGAAGTAACCATTGGAGCGCTCGTCGAAGAGCGCCTCCATCTGGTAGCTCAGGCGCCCCGCCTCGCCCTCGTCGGGGTCGTGCGCGCGCAGCTCGATGACCGCGGTGCCCGCAGGCTCGTTCTCGGGCACCGACACCTGGTAGCTGGGCAGCGGGAACTGCGGGCTCGTGCTGCCGCCAGCGCCCCGCCGGGCCCGCCGAGCCGCCCGCGCCCGGGCCTGGGGGAGACTTGGTGGCGACGGCGACGGCGACAGCGACGGGGAGGGTGTCCCCGCAGCTGCCTCCAGCGTCAGCTCCACCCAGATGGCGCCTGCCGCGCGCCGCAGGGCACACAGCAGGCGCAGGCGGGCGGACCCACCGGGTGGCAAACAGACAGAGTGGTGTGGGCAGCGGGGGCCGGGGTGCTGCGGGCAGCTGCAGGCAGGGAACGTGGTCAGGGCCGCAAGCGCCGAGTGCAGCGTGGCCCCGCCGCCGCTGGGGGCCGGGAAACAGAGCACCGCGCCAGGCCCGGGCACCGTGAGCACAGTCCGCGCGCGCAGCTCCGCGCCGGGGGCCCGCTGGCGCTGGGGCCGGGAGCCACAGCCCGGACCGTGCGCGCGCGCCCGCAGTTGGAGGCTCAGCGCCGTCTGGGCGCCGCGGGCCACCAGGCGGATATGCAGCGGCAGCGGGCGCCCCCCCAGGCGCGCGCAGCCCCGGGGCCCCGCGCTCGGTCCCCGCCGACGCCCGGCCAGCCGTCCGTCCCGGCTCACGTCCAGCAGCTCCCGCAGCGCCCGGGGCGTGCGCGCGGTGTCCAGCGCGTAGGTCCAGGCGGGCCCGAGGGCGAAGGCGCGGGCCCCGCCGGGCACGCGCAGCTCCCAGGCTGCCGCTCGAAGCCCCAGCGCCTGTAGGGCGGCGGCCGCAGCCAGAAGCAGCAGCGCGGGCAGCACGGGCGGTGGCGGCGACGCCATGGCCCGGAGCCCGAGCCCGAGCCGGGCGCCCGAGCACAATCCATGCACCCGGCGCGGCTCCGCATCCACCCGGCACGGCCGGGGGGCGGCTCCCGCGCGCCTAGCCCCGGGCCCTCGGGGCGGCCCGCGCCCTTCCTCCCCGGGGACCCTGGCGGGGACACCGGGGGCCGCGCTCCCGGTCTCCCCCGCAGATTCCACTTCGAGAACACTTTGCGAAAGTTTGCGAAGTTGGTTTCAAGATGGCTCCTCCGCGCGTCCCGGGAGGGCGCCGCGCATCAACCTGCGGTGGTGGCGGCTCCAGGCGGCTCCAGGTGGCTCCCGCGCGGGCTCGGCCGAGCGGCGTGGGAAGCGGGGCGGGCCCGGAGCGGGGCGGGGGCTGCGCTCCCGGAGCGGGCAGGGCCGCACCGCGCCGCTCAGACCCCGGTGGCCGGCTGCTGCCTGGGCGGTGCGCTCGGCCCGCGCCCCCTCTGCCCGCGCTCTCCCCGCCCCCGGCCCGGCCCCGCCCCCGGCCCCGCCGCGTATTGTTCAGACCCGGGGGGAGCCGGCCTGGAGGTGCGCGCCGGGAGGATCGCTATGGAGACGCGGTGGCGCAGCAGGGGCGGGGGCTGGGGGCCGGGCCCTCTCCCCAGCGGCCTCCCCACCCAACCTCCCCAGGGGGCGGAGCCGAGGGAGCCGGGCAGGGAAAGGCAGCGCTGGGGGCCCCCGGCCGCTACCAGTGGGGCGGTGGCTCTGCTCGTCCGGGGGACCAGGCGCGGCCCAAAGCCCCCCACCCCACCCCGGCAGAAGTGAGCCTCAGAGAACGCCGCCCCGGCCGCCGCGCGAGCTGGACCCAGGAGGGGAGAGGGACGGGTGTGGAGGTGCCGGGCAGGGGCCGGGGCACCCGCCCCCCAGGAAGAACTGCGGCGTCTGCTGGGGGCGGTTATACATTTACAGCAAAATGCCAGAGGCTGAAGTGCTTTACCCCGACAAAACTCCCCTGGACTTTGAAACCCACTAGGCAACTAACCGGATTCCGGTCCCACTTGGTTTAAAGCGCACCTTTTAAGCGAAAAGAAATGCAGCTCGGGTTGACGCTTGGGGTTTGGAGTGGGGGCGGCGGGGGCGAGCCTGTCTCCCGCGCCTGCGACCGGCCTGAGCGTTCGCGGACGCGCCGTCCGACCCCAGAGCCTCCTGGCTGCTCCCGGAGCGCGGCAGCCGGCAGCGCCGGCCCTGGAGGCGGCGTGGGGCGGGGAACCACCGGGGTGGGGGGATGCACTGTACGACGGCACCCTCTGCCCCGTCTGCTTCGGAACAGACTGGGGAGGGAGCTTTAGCACTGAGATACACACAGCCTCCTCCTGCGGGGAACCAGGGGGAGGGGCTTTAGAGCCAAGCGACATCCCCCTGCCCCCTGCAGGGCGTAGCCTGGCGGGGCAGAGGGAGTAGGACAGTGCGACACCTCCCCTCCTCCGGAGCTTTAGGACTGTGCCACCTCCGGGTCGGGGGAGGCACTCGCCCTCGGTAGAGCTCCGGGTGCCAGAACCCACTCCAGCCCCTCTGCCTCTCAGTCCTGGGGGGCCGTGGGGGGCTGGGGGGCGGCCAATGGAGTCTCTCCCTCTGAGAAGGCCCCTCCTGGTCCCGGAGAAGCGGTAGGAGTGGCAGATGTTGCGCACGCGTCACTAGAGCGGCCCTTTTTGACAAGGGAGGGTCAGATCGGGCCACCGCATTTCTGAGCTGAGCTCAGACGGGTGTGGGGCCCGGGTTGCAATCAATCAACAAAAACAAACGCAACCGATTTTGGTCAAAGTTGCTGGAAACAATGACTTTGGGCTGAAACCAAATATAAGCGTTTTCTTCCCATTAGGAACCATTTGAAGAGGTTATTGTTGACCTAAAAGGTAGACTTGCTTTGGAACGTTTTAGTCTGGGAGTTTCCACTGGCGAGCCCTGTAGGGAAATGTGTGTGTGCAGGGAAGGGGAGGAAGAGAAAGTCCATCCCTTAAGTGTGACCGCCCAGGACCTCCTGGGATGCCCTTCTCCTCCTGGGGAGGATCAGAGGGCAGGAGATTTAGAGTCAGGAAGGCAGTGAGGACCCTGCCCTCGCCTCCCAGTGGAAAGCTCCCAACCCAGCCGGGGCAAAGGGGACAGCCAGGGCACCCATGCTGGAAAACCCCCAAGTGCTTGTTTCACAACTGGACCTTAAATAGGGTGGGTTGGGTTTAAATAAACAAAAGGTTCTGTTGCGCTGCACTTGCTGGTTTTTGAAAATTCAAATGCTGTGAATGAGTTTGGGTGTGAGCATGCTTTTCCGGAATTAGACACCTGCTGGCTGCAAGGTAACACCGCAGGGACTGGCCCTGTACCACTTCCTGGTGCCAGGGAGGGGAGGGGAACACAGGGAGGGATCTCACTAACAGGATGTCCAGCCAAAGGTGGAGAGACAAACGATGGTTCTACCCACCGATAGGCAGAAGCAGGCCCGACCCCACCCTACAGTTTAGGAATGCACCAAACAGGGGAAAGAGCACAAAAGGCAAGGAGGTGATGTGACTGTGGTCCCCGGAGGCGGGCTGAGGAGCAGGGAGGTCCACTTCTGGACCTGAGGGTTGGCCGAGTGTTGGCTTTATGATCTTACACTGAGCTCTTCATACATTCTTTATTCCCTTTTCCATATTCGTGTATGCTACAGTCCACAACTTTAAAGAGTGGGGTTGGGGGGAGAATTAAAAAACAGGCTGCGGCTTGTGATGTGAGTGTGGGGCGGCCCAGTTGCATCAGCAGAACAGAAATGGTGAATCTGAAATGTCTGGCGCCTTCTAGGGGTCAAGTTCCAAGTCTGCCACTAACTAGTTGCGTGACCTTCACCAGGGCCTGACTCCCCATCTAACCGGAGATAGCAGGAGTCTAGATTCCCAGCGTCGTCGGAGGATTCGTGAGATCATCTGCACAAAGAGGCTGGCACAGGCCTGGCTCGGGGGCAGATCTACCAGGACTAACCTCTCCTGGCGTTGTTGTGTCATTGTCACCAGCATGCCATCCTGGTTGCTTCATCACGGCCTCCACGGTCGTGGTTGAAATTGTGGATTAAATGGCACGTGCACTTGTCTGTGCTTCTGGAGAGGCAGGGGCTATAGCTTTCCTCCGATGGCCCAGGGGGTCTGTGCTCCATCACTGATCCGGTCCCCTAGAGTGTTCATAGAAAGTGGACTGAGGCCCAGAAGGGGAGGGCACGTGCCTGGGGCTCCAGGAAGGGGCATAGCATGTGTGCTGGCCTGTGCAGTGCCACCCGAGGGGCCGTGTTCTGCCCCTCCCCCTTGGGGGTGGCTCAAAGCAGCGGTCTTTCCTCACACTCATCGCCTCTCCGGGCCCCTCTTAGGGGGTCACACAGCGGGGGGATGGTGTGAGTTCAGCAATGGCACCGCGGCCCCTGAGAGCCGCTGGCCAGAAGAGACTGCGTGTCTAATGCCGTTTTTTTGCCTGAAGTTACTGCCACGACTCCTTGGGCTCATTGAATCGTAATTGATGTTTATATTTTGCACACACCCCCGAGGCATTTCACGTGAAGTAAATGCTTTTAAAAATAAAAATAGAATTGAAAAAAAAGACAGAAGCTATGGATCTGTAGTGTTGTATGTGTTCTAAAAAGCAGCTCAAAACCCTTTTTGCCAGGGGGCTCAAACCAGAACCCACGTGAATTCTGGAATCTGATCCTTACATGGGAAGGGCCCGGGCAGTCTTTAAACAGTGAGGAGCGGAGAGAAACACCCCATTGGTGAAAGCTGAAGAGCAAGTCTGGGCCCGGGCCCCGCTTTGCCCTTTTTTTGGAATTCAGAGGGAAAAACCTCTTGGGAACAGAGTTCCTCATGCCCCCGTCCTCTCCCCAGGGCCCCTTACCTTTGATGGGGATGGACTCGTACAAAGTTGTGGAAGTTAAAACATGGAACAAAAACAGGACCTTGACTTAATCAGAATGTTAATAGAAGCAGAGGGGGAAGGGAATTTAGACCCTAATCAGGCACGTTTTATGTATTAGCACTGCCCTGAAAGACCCAGACAACAATATGACAAAAAAGAAAATTGTTTTCCTGCTTAGAGGTTGCCAGAACCTTCTAAATATAAATCCTGGGGTTTCTCTCTGGCTCCCAGGCCCTTGGACTGAGGTGTGTGGCCTCGGGGGCCCCTGAGTGAAGGCCCCTCCCAGGACCCCAACTCCCTCAGTGCTCCCTGAGAGGCTAGCACCCAACCGACCTGCAACCAGGCCCACCCCTGGACAGACCTGAGCTCCAGGAAGTTCCTGGAAGACTCTGGAAGCTGGCATGGGCAGGGCCTAGAGTCCCACTCTCCAGTCTGACTGGAAGTGCTGTGAGCACAGGGTGACGGGCACAGGTCTCGTGTCCAGTGCTGCGTCGCATCTCTGGGGAGCCTGGGGGGGAGGGAAACAAGGTGCCCCTTGCCCCTACCCTCAACCCCATGCCCACCAAGCCAGCCCAGGGCCCGCCCACAGGGCCCACCTCAGGCTGCACTGGCCTCTAGTGGCCGAGCACAGTCTCTGCCCCGCTGGAGACAAGATGCCTGCCACCCTGCCTGCACAGGTGCCCACCAAATGCTGGGCCTGAGCCCATGGCAGCGACGGCAGGAGCCCCGAGCCTGGCATGTGCATGTGCACATCGGCAGGTCAGCCTCAGCCCTGGGCAGGCTGGGCCAC
Source organism: Equus asinus (assembly GCF_041296235.1). Classification (NCBI taxonomy): domain Eukaryota; kingdom Metazoa; phylum Chordata; class Mammalia; order Perissodactyla; family Equidae; genus Equus; species Equus asinus. The sequence goes on along the minus strand of NC_091793.1, from coordinate 15,874,650 downwards.
GCAACCTCCTGGCCACACTGCCACGCTGGGGCTCTGCTATATACGTGGCAAACTGAGGCTCAGAGCACATGGCGCAGGGATGGGGGGCTGGAATTCAAACCCAGTCTTCTCACACCAGGTCCGGTCACTAGCCCATGGATAATGACCTGAGCTGGCAGACAAGGAAGGGCCAACTGCAGTTCCCCAGTGCTTGGGGGCACATTTGTCGGGGCGGGGAGCTGGGGGGCCGGCTCCCAAGGACCAAGGAAAGCCATGAGTGCCAGGAACAGAGCCAAGTAGGGTACTGCTTCCAGGCTCAGATGAGAAAGGGGATGCAGACACCGCCCGGAAGACTCAGCACTTGCCAGTGGCAGACATCCTGTTCTGTTATTATTATTGTCACCACTGTCATCGTTGTTGTTGCCTCCGCCCCCTAAGCATTATTATGAAGCCAGTGTGGGAGAGGCACTGTTGTCTTACTCCATTATTTTTCTCCTTCACATGCCTCCCTTCTTTTTTTTTAAGATATATTTCACAAACCATAAAACTCACCCTTTTTAAAGTGTACAACTCAGTGTTTTTTAGTATATTCACTATGTTGTGCAACCATCACCACTATCTAATTCCAGAACATTGTCATCACCCTGGAAGGAAACCCCATACCCATGAGCGCTCGTCTCCATTCTCTTCCCCCTCCCCTACTGTCACCACTCATCTACCTTCTGTCTCCACAGATTTGCCTGTTCTGGACGTTTCATTGAAATGGAATCACACAATGTGTGGCCTTTGTGTCCGGCTCCTTTCACTGATCGTCCACGTTGTAGCACGAATCAGGACCTCATTCATTTTTACTGCTGAGTAATATTCCACTGTGTGGATAGACCCTGGTTTGTTTATCCACTCACCGCCTGATGGATATTTGGGTTGTTCCCACTTTTGGACTGTTTTGAATAACCTCCCTTCCTTTTGAGTGGAGAAAAAAAAAAGCAAGATCTTTCTCTCTGCAAACTGCAGACAAAATCTTTTTGGAAATTATTCTTTATTTTTATATTTTGACATTGGGAACCAACCACGCTTCATCAGTGGCTCACAGGGGACTTTCCTTGGGGACTTTCCTCGGTCCATGCTGGGTACAGGGAGGGGCACTGATGCTGCCCGAGGCAGGATAGGCAGAGTGAGCTGGGAGGGCAGTGGCCTCTGCTTTCCTGTCCCCTCCCTGACACCATCACCCTCCTCCGTCCCCATCGAGGGCCTCCATGCCGTGGGGGATACTCCAGCTGCCCAGGTCCCTGCCCCTGCCCTTCTCCTTCCCTTCTTGCACTCACTCACTGTCCATGCAATACCGTGGTGAACACAGCAGGCAACACTGTGCCCTTGTAGAGAGATTATTCTCATGGGAGAATACAGACAGTAAATATAAGCAAATATTCAACTTCCGGTGAAGGAAATAAAGCAAAATAATGGGGAGAGAGTGGTAGGAGGGCTATCTGGTGTGAGGTGATTGGGAAAGGCCTCTCAGCCAGGTGACAAAGGGCAGAGACTGAAGGGGACATCTGGAGGAAGCACATTCCTGGCAGGGAAGACAGCAGGTGCAAAGGCCCTGAGGCAGGAGTTTGTGTGCTGGGGGTATCTGAGGCTGGGCTGGGTGGAAGCTGTCACATGGACCACGGCCAGGACTTTGGTTTTTCTTGTGCGTCTAATGGGAAGGCATTGGGCAGCTGAGAGCAGGCGCGTTCAGTGATGTGATTTATGCTTTCAAACCCTCACTCTGGCTGATGGAGGTGGATAGAGAGGATCTTGGAGGCCGCGCTACAGGCCTCCTGATAGGGACTGATGATGGGGGCTGTGGAGGAGGGAGAAGCGGTCCTATCTGGACTGGGGTCTGGAGGTGAGTCAGCACTTCTTGCCCATGGAGTGGGGGAAGGGGGAAAGAAATAGAGCTGCCAAGGTTGCCCCCACCTGTGGGCTGGCGGGCAATCGGCCCCCTCCCTCTGTTCCTCCACCTCCACGCCTTCTGCCTCTGCGGTCTCGGGGATCACACATCAGTGGCTTCCTCCGTGCGGTCTCCTTACAGAAGGCTGCGGTGCATCCGACGACTCAGTTGGAAACACGGTTAGTGAGCACCGCTCTGTGCGGGACTCCCTGAGAGCTGCAGGGAGGCGAAGATGGAAAAGGCCCCCGTGGCCCCCTCAGGAAGCCCCCACCTCGTCATGTCCCTCTCAGAGGGAAGAGGAGGGAACAGGGCGACCGGGAGCTCCCTCCTTGTTTATTTCTCTTGCTAAACTTGCAAACGTTCCCGGGGTTTGGGGGAGATGGGCACGTGATCGTGGGCAGGAATGGTGTCATGAGTGATTCTGCAAGGACGGGGGAGACCCGGACAAGGTAAAGACAGTCCCCAAATCCTAATTATATCTTCTTTAAAAATTAAAAATTAAAAGAAAGCTCTGTGTCCCAGGGTTGCAAAGCTTGAGAGCCAGCCCTGTCCCTCTGCCTCCTCCTCTGCATGAGTCCCGTCCAGGGAGGGACCTCGGTGTCCACATCTGGGAGACGAAGGCGTGGCGCAGGGAGGGGAAGTGACACCCGGGAAGGCCCTAGGTCCAGCGAGCGGGAGCTGAAAGATCGTCGCTCTTTTTACCATTGTTACAGTGGAATGTCTGCTCGGCCCAGCCCCTCAGCGACACTCCACACCTGAGCCCAGCCACTGGCTACGTGGACGTGTCGGAAACACAGCACAGGCCTCCTTGCCCGGGTCACCAGGAGGCAGTGGGGAAGGGCAGCTGCTGAGAGGACAGGAGAGGGAGCCGGCCACTCCAGGATGCTGGGGTAGGACATGGAGCAGAGGGCTGCCCCTGTCCGCCAGGAGAAGCCTGACCCCGAGCCTGAAGGAACCGGCCGCTCTGTGCTTCCCAGGCCTGGGAGGCGGGACCATCTGGCCTCGAAGGCAAGCCCAAATCCAGAAAACTTTGGCCATCCTGTGACTGGGGGGGGGGGGGGGGGGGGGGGGCGGGCATCTGAAACCCGTGTCGCTTCCAGGCAAGAGGTACTATCCCTGAGGAGCCACCAACGCCAAGGGTCTCCTGGTCACCAGTCTTGCCAGGGAGAAAAGGGACCCCTCATCCTTTCATCCCGAAGGGTGAAGGCCTCTTCCTTGCAGAGGTCAGCCGAGATCCCCAGGGGAGAAGCTGGCCGGAGGTCCTGGGGGCTCTTGGAGTCGTGTGGAGTGTGCAGAGGCGCAGCCCGGTGCTGGCTCCGACCTGGGCAGCAGGCGAGCCCCGGGGCCCCCCAGCCCTGCTGGCAGAGGAGGGCCCTCACAGGGTGGGGCGCATGAGTCACGCCCTGTGGGAACTGGTGTGCGTGCTGAGATCTGCAGCTGCTGGAGGAGAGCAGCTCCTGCCCTGATCAAAGGAGACAAGACGGGTGAGGACGCCATAAATAGGCCGGAGCCACCGGGCTGGCCCGGGGATGCAGGAGGGGGGTGTTCCAGGCGCCCATGAAACTAGGAAATTCCAGATCCAGTTGACATCCATGGCTCACTGCCACCTGCTGCAGGGGGACAGGAGGACAAGCAGGGGCCGTTGGCAGCACGTGTGGTGCCTGCAAGTTTCAACTTCTGTCAAAATTAGTTAACTGGTTGCTTTGCATGATTCAAGGCACACGTGCTTCTCTGTCCACAAAATTCACTCATTTGCTGGGGAGCCCAGAAAAATGGACTTGACGTGCTTTCTCTAGCCTCTCACCTGTGCGGAATCAACGGCAAGTGTTTGCTGGGGGTCCTGTCCCTGCTGTCTGAGGAGGACGGTGGGCAAGACAAGGAGCACCAGGCAGCGAGTGGGGAGGCCTGGCTGTGGGCCCGGGCAAGTCCCTTCTCCTCTTTGGGGCTGAGTCTCCTCCTCTGTGAAATGGGGTGTGTTCATTTCCTGTGGTTGATATAAGAACATCCCACAAACTTAGTGGCTTAAAACAACACACGTTTACTATCCTACAGGTCTGGAGGTCAGCAGTCCAATAGGGCCTCACGGGGCTAAAGTCAGATGACAGCAGGGCCGCATCCTTCCTGGGGGCTCAGCGGAGAACCCGTTTTCCTGCCTTTCCCAGCTTCCTGAGACCTCCCGCATGCCTTGGCTCACGGCCGCATCCTCCACAGTCAAAGCCAGTGGGGGCGGTCACAATGGCCTTTCTCAGGTCACATCACTCTGAAACTGACTCTCCCGCCTCCCTCTTCCACTTTGAAGGATTCTTCTGATTCTATTGGACCCACCCAGATAATCCAGGACCGTCTCCCCTTCTCAAGGTCGGCCCATTAGCAATCTCAGTTCCATATGCAACCGTCATTCCTCTTGCAACAACATGCTCACAGGGTTCGGAGATCCGGACGTGACATCCGAGATGGGGGACACTATTCTGGCTGCCTCAGGGGGCTGAGCTAGGGGCTTCTGAGGGACAGCCTCTGCTCACGCAGCCTGCCGAAGCGAAGAATGGGCGGGGCTGTCGGCAGAAGCCCAAAGCATCCATTCGTCACCAGTCACTCCGACCAGGGTGTTCCTAGGAGCAGAGGGGGGGCCTTTGTTCCAGGGGGGAGACCCGGAACATTCCTAAGGCTGGCCCTCTCAGGGATACCACTGTGACCCCCAAACCCTCACCACATGTCTATGGAGATGTTTCCTGGGGCCAATATTGGGGGAAGGGTACTTCATTTCGTCTGGGCCACACACCACTGCCAAGGGCCTACCTAATCAGATGTGGGGCCCACTTAATCGGATGTGCTGTCTTGCCCTCACCAAGTTCAGTCCACTGGGCAGAGAGACGTGCACACATAATGGTTAAAACACTGTGGGATAAAACCAATGGACAGGGTCACTCCAAAGAGAAAGTGATGTCTCCCACTTATGACAGAGAAAGGTGTCTGAGAAAGCTTTACAGGGAGCTGGGTTTTGAAGTGTGAATAGGAGTTCACCAGATAGATGGAAATGTGGAATTCCAGCCAGAGAGAACAACTTGTGCAAAGACATAGTGGAGGAACAGAACGTGGTATGTATGTGTTGGGGGGAGGGTGGAGACTATAAGCAATTTCGTATGACTAGGTGGTGAGACACAGGGGGCAGGGGTTGGAGATGAGGCCAGAGGTGGGCAGGGGCTGGGTTAAGGAGTCTGGCCTTCACAGTGGAGGTGACGGGGAATTAAACTAAGAAGGAACACAGTCAGGAGTGCATTTGAGAATAGCGGTGGACGGGAGCGTGGTGAGGCTGGGGATGGAGAGAGAGGGCAGACGCCACTGTGAGGGGTGCCCAGAGAGCACGAGGCAGAGACTGTTCCCCTGAAAGGATGTCTGCCCTCGATGCCACGTGGAGCACCAGACTGGGACGGGCGGCAGTGGTCATCCCACAGCCCCCAGCAGAAATGTTCTTGGGGCGGCCAGGCCCCAGAGCTCTGCTCACTTGTCCTTCTCGTGGACAGAAATCCTGGCACTTGAGGTTCACTCCTTTGACTAGCGCCTTGCTCAGTGGCCCGCTGTGCAATGTGACCCCTCGGGGATGCCAGCGCGGAGGGGAGGGCTGGAGAGCTGGCCTTGGCAAGCAGCCTGTGCACCTGGGGAAGACATGAAGCCCTCTGTTTCTTCCTCTGTAAAAGAGTGAGAAGCCATCTCATTTGGCTTTTGCCAGACCTCATCGAGAATTCCTCACTCTCCAGCTCCACCATTAGCACTGCCTGGTGGGGAGCCTCACCCATGGGGAAAAGGGGCTCAGAGAGGCTGGGTGGCTTGCCAAGGGTCACACAGGTTGGGGGCTCGAAGCCCCCTCTCCCCCCCAACCCCGGACCACTCTGGAGCCCAGGATCCCCTCAAAGAGCTTTGTCAATGGCCACATGGTGATTCCCCACATGCTGTTCACCCACCTGGGCTCTGCATGAACCAGGCTTGTGCGTCTCTGGTCAGGTTTAACTCTGGTTGGTCACAAGGAAGGTGGGGACGCTGCCATCTGGTGAACTGAGCTGCTCAAAGCCCCGCCCGCCCACAAAATGAAGATGACTGTGACCTTTTAGAAGAGGACACTGAGTGGGTCCGTGACCAGTGAGGACAAGTGGCAGTCATCAGGGGAGCCAGGATGCACGCCCAGGGACCTCCAGCCGCCTTCCTTCCACTCCCCGCCCCCCACCTTCTCCTGGGAGCAGAGGCTCTCTTGAGCCACCCGCAGCCCAGTGCCCCCGAGAGGGGGGCCTGGAGGGGAAGGAGGGCCCCGCCCCATGGTGGGGGCACCCAGAGGGCTGGGGGTGCGCAGAGGGGGGCCACAGCGGTCACCTGACCCCTCCTGTCTCGCGCACATCCACGCAAACACACACACAAACACACACACAAATATACACTCATAAATACACACACACACACGCTGCGTGAGCCGCTCTCTGTCTCCCTCCCCGCTCCCTCTTGGCCTCTCTGGGTCCCCATCTTCACTCCGATCTCTCTCTGACCTGTTTTCTCAGCTTCTCCACGTACCCCATAATCGGCGCCCAGCTCTCCTTGGTTCAAACCAGCAGCTCACACGGAGCGACAAGAATCTCGTTTCTAATTCCCGGCTCCTGAGCTGGCCTGGCTCGGGTGAAGTCCAGCGTGATGCAGTCGTTAGGGTGGGGCAGGGTCATGGGGATACACACGAAGGTGGCCGGCCAAGTGGTGAGTGGTGAGCAGGGCCCGAAATCCCCCAGCAGGCATCCTCGCACCAGGATGGGGCTGCTCTTGGGCTCACGGGGCGCAGCGCTGGCCCATGACATGGGCTCCCCTTCTCTGCACCCCTGCGGTCGGCATTCTTCAGAGTGACATTTCAGCTCGTCCGCAGGTGGAAGCTGTCTGCCTGCGGTGAATCTGGTGGATGACCTTATGACTAGTTTTGGCCACGAGAATCCCGTGGAAGTGACACTGTGCCAGCCTGCGCCTGGGCCTTAAGGCTCCTGTGCACTTCTGCTCTGGCTCTGAGCCTGCCCGGTGGGAACAAGCCCCGGCCAGCCTGCTGGAGGATGAGAGAGCACGTGGAGCAGAGAGGAGCTGGCCCAGCTGCCCGGAGCCCAGCCAAGAGAGCAAAGCCACGTAGCCGACCCACAGAGACCACAGACACACGACGGGCCCAGATCAGCAGAACTGCCCAGCTGGCCTGCAGCCTCGTGAGAAATAATAAGTGGTTGTGTTTTCGGCTCCTAAATTTAAGGGAGTTTTGTTACACAGCGGTAGATAACTGATACAGGCAGCATATGGACTAGCTCTGAGGGTCGCATGGTAGAAACATGGCTGCAGGAGCAGTTCTCAGAGAAGAGGGGCCTCACTGTGACTCCAACAGAGACCCCAAGTGTGGACATGGCCCCTCAAGAGGAGAAGGGTCATAAGTGGCTAAGAAACGGCTTGGGTGTCTGATGCATAGACCCGAGCTGAATGCAGGGTCCACCATGTGGGAGCCAGTCTCCAAAGATGGCCCCCAACTGCACCACTTCTCCTGGTGTCCCACCCTACTTGAGTCCCCTCCCAGCTGAATCTGGACTGGCCCTCACTCGCATTAACCCACAGAATGCAGCAGAAGTGACGCTGTGCCAGGGCCAGACCTGGCAGCCGTGCCCTGGCATTCTCAGAAGCCTGCTGTCAGCAGAGAAGTCTGCCCATCCTCAGGGCTCTTCCCACAACATCCCCTGGGGGCCCCCAACGCAGGTACACAGCACACCACCACCTCCTCCTGTGCATCCTGCCGGCCATCTTCTGGGGTGTCCATGAGGCCACTGGGAAGGCTGTGCTGCCGTAGACTTCAAGGCTTGGAAACAGGGTTTCCTCAGCACGAGAGCCAAGGAGGATGCGTGCATGGGACAGACCCCTCTCCACGGGTTAGCTGCGAAAATGCGCACCCTATTCTCTCTAAATGCCCCCTCAGAAGCAAGGTGATGGCTGCACCAGTGACCAAGGATACAGCACCCAGAATGACGTGATGAGTTGACTGCAGGTGGCAGCAGCTACTAGATTCGGGATCACTCTCAACAGACATAACTTTATGGCATTGCTGAGCTCAAGAAAGCCCCCACTTCCCGAAAAAGAAGGAAACAGACCAAAGAAACAGCGTCTCCCCTGGGTGCTCACGAGGCATAAGGACTGAGGCATTGCAGCGTCCTGGGTGGTGAGGGGGAGCGACCCCAAGACTCCAACATCGAGCTGAGATCCTCAGAGGGGCGACCCCCTTAAGGAGAGAGTGGTCCCAACTAACTCTGCCTGCCGGCAAAGGGAGCCCACGGGGAAATCTGGGCGTGTGCTTCAGGGTTCCAGGGAGAAAATATTTAATAACAACAATTTCCCTTGAGGATTTGCAACCACAAGCCTGCTCTCATGCGGAGCTGCAGTTAAATTTATGCCATCCTCACAGACAGGGGAATCCCAAGTCAGAAATTAAATTAAAATGGTCCCAGATTGGGAGTACCCCCTTATGACTGGCAGAAGCAGACAGAAGTTCTCCCTGGAGGAAGGCAGCCCGATTTAGGCCTCAGGATTCCTACAGATGAAGCTCAACCTATATGAACTCACAGTAAAAAAAATGATGAAACACAAGGAAACAGGTCATCACGAGGTGAGAGTCCGTAGAAACAACAAGGATTTCGATACCCCAAATCTTCAGACATTTGAATGTTTGAAACAGAGGAAGCAATAAAATGTGGAGTAGGAAGAAGAGCAGAAAGGAACGAGTCTATTAAAAAAAAAAAGACCAGATAGATTTAAAAAACAACCAGATAGCCCTTTTAGAAATGAAGATTTAAATGTTGAGACTTTAAACTCCAGGAATCAAAGAGCTGAAGAGAGAATCAGTGAGTGGGAGCATAGATCTGAAGAAGTTTCCCAGGATGCGGCATAGAAAGGTGAGAAGACAGAAGGTCTGAAAGAGAGGTTAGAGGGGCCAGGAGGTCAGAGCGGGAGAGTCTAAGGGGCATCTGATTAGAATTCCAGGAGAGGGGGTGCTAATTGGAGGAGGGAGGGACGTACCCAGCGCTTCCAGACAAAGGGAACAGCATGTGACAAGGCCCTGAGGAACCCACCAAAGCCAGCATGCTACAGCCCTTGCTCTGTTACGGCCTCGTCCAGGGCAGCCCTGGGGCGCAGCGGTCTTGGACGCTGTCCCAGCCCGAGCGGCAGGCAGTCTGGTGGGGAGCCAGCCACAAGGCTGACAGCTCTGTTGCTCCCTGGCCAGCTCCATTTCCCCTTCGACGGCTGACTGCACCCTTTCTCCTTCCCCGCTCTCACATCACGTGGTCCAGGTAGAGCTAACCCCAGTCCTTCATGCTTCAGGGAGATGGAGGGGTGACCCCAGCCAGGTCAACCACAGCCAGCGAGGCCCAGTTCTGAAACTTTTGTTAGAACAGTTGGGCAGAGGAAATCTCTGGTTCTGCCAGGGTTGCTGACAAGGGAGAATTTTGGCCTGAAACTGCCATGAGATGGAGCCAAAACAAACAGACTCAGAGCCCTTTGAGCCCTGGATCCAGCTGTGCCTGAAGGACACCCTGGACTTGGCAGCTATGTGTGTTAATACATTTCCTTTTTTGCTTGAGCTGGTCCGAGTTGGTTTTTCTGTCACATGTAACTCCTCACTCCATCCATGTCACAGAGGGAAGTCCTAAGGCTGGAAACCCCATGGAGACCCCTGGCCCAACCTGGGGTCAGGAGGGCTTCCAAGAGGCGGTTACAGCTGGTCTAGGCCTTGATGGCTGCATCATTAGCTACAGGGATAGGGGTGTACCTTGACAGCTACATCATAGATAGCTGGGGGGAGCTGGTGTGCTGGGCAGGCTGGCGCAGGCATTGGCTGTCTTCCCGGGAGTCGGTGCCACTCCCTGGCTCCTGGCTGCAGTCTCTGTCCAGGCAGGCCCCAGGCTCCCACGTTGGCTCTGAGCAGCACCTTACGATAGCCTTGGGCCTTGGCAAGGGCTGGAGGCCTGAAGGGGGGTGACACTTCAGAAGCATTACATGGGGTGGGGCAGGCCAGGCTCCCAGGGGTCTTGCTTCATAGGGCATGTTAGTGTCAGGACCCCCAACCTCAGGATGCAGCCAAGGTATGGGAGAGGAGTGGTGTTAGGAGGCCATCAGCCCACGCCAGTCCCTCCCTGACTCCAGCTTGGCCAGGGCTGTGGATACCCCTCAGGGGAGATGCCAGGCAGGGGCAACGTGCAGGCTGCCAAACCACGTGGGTTTAAGAGTCTGCTCTCAGCTCTGCCACAAAGTCATTTCAGATCCTTGGTCCCAACAGACTTAGCACTCGGCAGTGTTCAAACTCCTGCAGATAAATCAGCCAATCAGTGGGCTGCATGTGCCTTGGCCTGTCATTGCTAGCCCATGCCTCCACGCCCAGCTTAAATGCCCCCTCCTCCAAGAAGCCTGCCCTGACCACTCCAGGAAGAGGTGCTCCATCCTGCCTCTTCAAGTCCCTCTGAACCCAGGACCCCTCACAGATTGCCAGTCCCAGGCTATCTTGGGATGTGGTTACTTGTATATATATTGTACTTTCCTTTGGTTCATCTCTGCCAACCCAGAGCCCAGGCAGGACCTGGCAAGAGCAGCTGATGGGTAAATGTTTGCGAAATGAATAATGAATGGTTGGATGAAATTTCAAGGTTTCACTTATATCGCACTCACTCTGTGCCAGGCACTGTTTTAAATGCTTTATAAATACTAACTCACAGATTCCTCATAATGACCCTTGGTGGGATGTTCTGTTTGATCCCTCCTTAATAGACAAAGAAACTCAGGCACAGAGAGGCTCAGTAACTTGTCCCGAGTCACACAGCCTGTATGCAGCAGAGCCAGGACTCAAGCCCAGGCATCCATCTCCAGTCTGTGCTCTTGGCCCCGTGGCCACCACATGGCATCACTCCTCCTGCTTCCTTGTCGGGCTCTTCCTCCTCAAAACAGGAGCCCCGGGGCCTTGGTCTGGAAAGTCGCTCCTCTGCTCACCAGGCTTCTTTGAGGCTTCAGGCAAACCCTCTCTGGCAGAGGCAGAGCTGGGGGGCCCCACCTTGCTCTCCGGATGACGGTTTTGCCCATGGGCATCCTGTGGGCAAAGGAGCGGCTGAGTTTGCGGTTTGCGGGTCTGTTTGAGGGCGTGTTGGTCGGTGGGTGCAGCCTTTGCACGGGCAGAGGAGCTGGAGAGAGGCTGGTCTGGGGTGGCAAAATGGTGCCATTCAATGTCTATCCTTGCTTCTTCATTTGTTGGCTGAAATTCCGTAAAAAGAAGCTTTCGTTCATCAACCCTCTGGTCCCCCTTGTCACAGATCATCCAGGAAGGAAGGATGAAGGCTGATTTCCCCCGTTCGTTTATGAGTTTCAGCATAATGAGTTGCTGCCCTGGTAAACTGTAAATGTGCGCTCTTTTGGGCACCAGTATGAACCCATGGATTTAACCATATTTGAGGTGTTTCAATCCACTGCAGTTAGAACCCTATCGGTGTTCCAGGTGTCCCATCCCTGGCTGGTGGGCGACTGTTCTGTGGCATCTGGGTCATTTTGACAAGACCCCAGTGGTCTTTGAGAGCTTCTTGCTCTTTTGGTGTGACAAGACGTTCCAGGCCCATCTTGTCCACTCCTTGTCCCAGACCTGGAATCAGCCCTTTTTCCAACAAGCTCTGGTTTCCTTCAGGGGAAATTAGAGACCACAGTCTCATACTAAGGGTGCTCACTGCTATGCGGGTGGCCCTTGCTTCTGAGGCATTCTCATTGGACAGAGCAGGCGAGCATTTGTTTTTAAAGAAATACCCCATAAATCTACCCCGACACTGCCTATTCAAACTCAGGACTACAGCATTTTAACTTAAACTCATTGACCTGTATCTCCTTTCTCCCGCACTAAAAATTCCTGTTCTCAATGGCACATTGAGAAAATAACTCCTCAGGCACTTTATTCCACACCGCATACACAACAGTCTCAGGAAAACAATGCCAACAGTAGCGCCAACATGACTGTTGAAAAGAATTAAGTATTTTGCACATTTTTTGGTCCTTAAGTTGCATACCACCAGAGATGTGCAGACAAATTATTCTATTTTAAGGTCACTTGGAATAACTCTTCTCTGTATGGCTCTGTAACCACTTAAATATGCAATTAGGTTCATTTATTTCATTTCTGTTTTTTGCTCTCAGGATTCTTAAAAAATTAACTTTGTGGGGCTGACCCCGTAGGCCGAGTGGTTAAGTTCGCGCGCTCTGCTTTGGTGGCCCAGGGTTTCGCCAGTTCGGGTCCTGGGCGCAGACATGGCACCGCTCATCAGGCCACGCTGAGGTGTCATCCCACATAGCACAAGCAGAGGCACTCACAACTAGAATATACAACTATGTACTGGGGGGCTTTGGGGAGAAGAAGAAGAAGAAAAAAAACTGGCAACAGATGTTAACTCAGGTGCCAATCTTTAAAAACCAATTAACTTTGTTTCACTAATTAATCTACTAAACAAAGTATTTTCAAAGATGTACTTTCTAGCCTGTTACTTCTCTCTTTTTTGAGGTAACTATTTAACATTTTTAGGAATTATTATTTAATTTTTAAGAATATGAAAAATAGGGGCCAGCCCGTGACCGAGTGGTTAAGTTCGCGCGCTCTGCTTCGGCGGCCCAGGGTTTCGCCGGTTCGGATCCTGGGCGCGGACATGGCACCACTCATCAAGCCATGCTGAGGCAGCATCCCACATGCCACAACTAGAAGGACTCACAACTAAAAATATACAACTATGTATTGGGGGGCTTTGGGGAGAAAAAGGAAAAAAAATAAAATCTTTAAAAACAAAAAAAGAATACGAAAAATAATACTTGTATCCCTCACTTTTTGAGATAAACGATGGGTTTTCCCTAGCTAGCCTGTTTTTTTTACTCTCTCTGTACCGTGTCTTTACAATGTTGTAATGATTACTTACATTGATACCTTTCTATAGCATCCTTGGTCCACCATCTGCCTGCCTCCTGCCTTCTTTCCTTCTCCCTCCCTCTGTCTCTCCTTCTTTCCCTCCCACCTTCTTTCTTCTTCAGCTGTCTGTCAGCTCCCCAGGAGGAGCAACGATGAAATTAGCTGGCGATCTTTTATTCCTCTTCTCCTCTTCCTCTCCCCCCAGCATCTGAGCTGGAATCATATTTTCACGTCCAGTTAACGCCCATCACGGAAACTCCCTGTCTTTCCCTCAGCGTTTCTACATCATCTCGGTTAAGTTTACGTCTGAGGAGAAGATCACTTAGTGCCTATCGTCAGTCCTTATCTGGCTGTCTCTGCCTTCGTTCCCATTTTCTGAAGTTCATTCTCTAGTAGGTCACTCAGTGACGGCTCACAGGAGCAATAATCCCGAACAAGGGCCGTTTGTCTGCAGCCTTGAACACTGAAGGTCGCTCTGACTGGAGGTGATATTCTGGGCTCAGGTTTCCTTCCCTGGACATGCAGAATGTGTCTTCTGGCTTAAAGTATGGCTGTCAACAGTCCAAAATTGATCTGCTATTTTTTCCTTGTGAGTAACATGAATTTGTTTACCTGGATGTAAAGGATTTTCTTTTCTTTTTCTTTGTAGTTCAATAGTTTCACTTAAGTATGTCTCAGAGTTAGTCATTCCAGGTCAATTCTCCTGGTATAGGATGTATTCTTCCAATATGTAATGTCAAGGTTGTTCGTTGGTTTTAAATTTCAGGAACGTTTTTTCTTTCTTTCTTTCTTTTTGAGGAAGATTAGCCTTGAGCTGACATCTGCTGCCAATCCTCCTCTTTTTGCTGAGGAAGACCGGCCCCGAGCCAACATCCATGCCCATCCTCCTCCACCCTATATGTGGGATGCCTACCACAGCAGGGCTTGCCGAGCGGTGCTATGTCCACACCCAGGATCTGAACTGGTGAACCCCGGGCCACTGAAGTGGAACTTGCACACTTAACTGCTGCGCCACCGGGCCGGCCCAGGAACACTTTCTTGAATTAATAGTTTCAATATTCTCTCTGGCCCATTGATCCTGTTTCCTTTTTCATGGGATCCTAGCATCAGTTGTATGTTAGATCTTTTCTGCTTATCTTCCACATCTGTCATTCTCTCTCAAATCCTTTTTATGTCTTTCTCCTTTTTTTGATTTAAAAAAATGCGCTACTTTCTATTTTTGATTTATCTCAAGATGTTAACTGCTGTGTTTATTCCTTCTTGTGTCTCTTTTAGTTTTGTCTTCTGTTCCTGGAATTACTTTTTCCTTTTATTTCTGATTATTCTCCCAAGCTCTTCAACTTTCTAATTTTCTTTTCCTCTAATTGTTAATTTTCTGCATTTTGTAATTCTGAATTATGTTGTTCTTTCATGATTTCTATATTTTCTTAATTTTTCAGCTTCATTTTGAAATACTAGGCTCCAGTTTTCATGTGTTTTGGGCCATGTCTTTCTGATGCACTTTCATATTCTATGGCTGCGCTGTCCAATATCTAGCCATTAGCCACATTTGACTATTTGCATTTGAATTCATTAAAATGAAATACAATTACAGACTCAGCTTTTCACCACACTAGCCACATTTCAAGTGGTCGATAACCATGCATGTCTACTGTATTGGGCTGCGCACATATGGAGTATTTCCATCCTTCTAGAAAGTTCCATTGGACAGGGCTGGTCCAAAGGATCATAACTGTCTGCCCTACTCTCTTTTTCTTATAATAACATCTGGTAGTGTCTGACTGTGCCCCTCCTCCAGCCTGCTCTGTCACACTCCCTCTGGGCTCCCCCCACCCCTCACTGGCCACATCTGCCCCATGCCCGAGGACACAAAGGTCTGTCACCCCTCCACGATCTCCTCCCTCTGGCCTCTGCCAGGCCTGCTCTCCCTCAGATGCCTACCTGGGCTTGAAAGCCCTTCCTCTGAGAAGCCCCCAGGCCCTTGGGCCCGTGTGGGTGCTCCCTCTGCTCCTCCGGCCCTACTGACCAAGAGGACGGGTGGCTCACACATGGGTCTTCCTCCCCCACAAGAAGATCTACGACGGCCACGTCTGACTGGTGGTGGCCTCAGCTGCAGAATGAGTGAGGGGAGAGAAGGAAGGAGGGCCACCCTGCAAAGTAGGGAAACAGAGGCAGACACAGGTGGAGGGACTTGCCAGGGTCACATGATGGGTAAGACCCAGAACCTAGACCCAGGCTAGCTGACCCGGTCTCCTCCCCAATGGGACAGAGGGCAGGGCTGCTAAGGAGGGAGACCCTCCCCACGTGGCCCTAAGTGGTGCCGGCATCTGGCCGGCTGTGGGGGAGGATTGGGCAGGGGGTGGGGGCCGGGATGGCTTCCACGGGTTGGTCCAGGGGGCGTTGCGCCTGTTCCCCGCACTGCCGCCAGTGGCCACCAGGTGGCACACTCCGTTAGGCTCAGAAGCCAGAACCCCAAGTTTGGGCGGCAAGCCCCCATCCCAGGCGGACAGACTGGGGGACTCTGAGCTCTGACCCCTCTTTGGGGCCTAAGTCATCCTGAGGAGCCATGAATTCTATCAGGGCCCCCACTGTGCAAGGAGCAGTCTTCCCAGGGCCACAAGCAGAGAAAAGCCGCTCACATCTTGCATTTGTCTCCATGCTTCCTCCACTGAAGATGCTCATTTGTTCCCATCTTAACATTTCTGAGATGCTGATGCAGCTTACAACAGAGTGCATCTGACGCAGCAGCGGTGGTTCATTTCTCCTAAAAAGCTGTTGTTAAGTTGATGGTGTATCTTACCCAGTGGCGTTTTAAAGTCAAGGAAACAGTGGATTATGTTTCTAGGTGTCATTTGGCCACTCACTAGTGCCACATTTGCTGAGTGCCTACTGTACGCAAGGCACTCCCAGGTACTGAGGTACAAATGTGCTGATTTATACAGAATACAGAGAACTGTCAGACCCAGCCCCCTGGATGGGCAGGCAGGCACTGCGCATCGTTCCAGACCCCTCCTCGGAGGCCTTGCCCGCCCTCGGCTTCCCCTCAGGCTGCTGCTCGCCTCTTCGGTGGGAACCACGTGGGCTGTGATAGAGACCACAGCCCCAGCCTGGCGCTGGGCGTCTCGCTTCTTCACTTTACATATGAGGGAACCGGGGCTCAGAGAGTTAGGTTGTGTGTCCAAGGGCACAGTCACCAGGAACCGGCCCAGTCTTGCTCCTCCAGAGGCTGAGAACACGTGCAGTGCGATCCTTACCTTCTCTAGGCAGGGGCCTCATGGTGTCATAGGGCTGGGGCCAAAGGTCAGAACAGCCTGGACCAGCAGCTGGTGGGGAGAGAGCAGGTCCCCAAGAGAGATGTCTGAAGGCTGTGGCCAGTGCCCAGAATCCAAGGTGGGGAGAAGATCTGAGGCTGATGTCCAAGTCCAAAGGGTAGAGTACCTGGGGAGGTGGGGCAGGAGGAGGGGAACACACAGCGGCTCTGGCCCAGGGCCAGGGTGAATGAGGAAGCCCCTGTGGCAGTGGGCTCTGGCTGAGGGGGACTTCTGGTCAGGCTGGATCTTCTGAAAGAGTCCAGGACGGACAGAGTGGACCTGCGGGAGCTCAGAGTAAGAGGGCAGTCAGGGAAGGCTTCCTAGAAGAGGAGGCACTTGATCATAGGTGTGCCTGAAAAGAGCACGTCTCTGGGAGCAGGAGGGGTGAGATGGTCAGAGAAGAGCCACTGTCCCTGGAGCTTATGGAGAGGGACAGTACACCAGTACCTGCTGTGGGCTGGCCCCTGGGCTGGGAAGCTAGAGGGGGTCAGATGTGGCCCCTGCCGTCAGGCAGAGCACAGATTGGTGGGAGAGACGGGCTTAGAGGCAAAGGCCACCCCCCTGGGTCTTGGTGCTGGGATGGAGAAGGCAAGGCACCCAGGCTGACTGGTCAGAGGAAGGCGCCCAGAGCTGGTAGAGGGTGAGGAGGGCACTGCAGGCAAAGACCACAGCCTGTGCAAAGGCCCCGAGACTAGAAATGGTCATTCGACAAATTCATATGCAACCCAGGGCCAGGCACTGCCTAAGTGCTGGGGAGCCAGCAGGGAGGAAGCAGGCAGAGCCCTGCCCCACGGAGCTGACTTTCGAATGGGGGAGACAGAAAGTGCACAGAATAAATCAGGGCATTACACAGAGTATGGGCCAGCTTCCCACTGCTGCCATCACAAATCCCAGCAAACTCAGTGTCTCAAAGTAACATGGTTTGTTCTCTTACATAAGGCTCTGGAGTCCAGAAGTCCTGATGTCAGAGGTCAGCGGGGCCAGTTCCCTCTGGAGGCTCCGGGGAGAATCAGTTTCCCGTCTTGTCCAGCTGCTAGAGGCGGCTCGCCTTTCTTGGCTTGAATCCCCTTCCTCCACGTGCAAGTCCAGCAGTGGGGCATCTTCGGATCGCCCTTCTTCTCTCTCTCACCTCAGGTTCCATCGTCTCAGCTCCTCCAACTCTCCCGCCTCCCTCTTGTGATTACATTAGGATTGTTCTGATTACATTGGGTCCCCCTGGATAATCTAGGATCATCTCTCCATTGCCAGATCCTTAATTTAATCACATGTGCAAAGTCCCTTTTGCCAGGGAAGGTAACGTATTCACGGGGTTCCAGCATTCAGGGCGTGGACATCTTGGGGGGCCTTTATTCTGCCAACCACAGTGTATCATAAAGTGCTCAGTTCTAGAAAGAAAAATAAAGGCAGAGAGGGTGGTCAGGGTGGACCTCAGAGAGAAAGGGGCACTTGAGCAAGGACCTGGAGAGGGTGGGGGCAAGGTTGTGCAGACCTCGGGGGAGAGAGCAGGCGGGGCAGAAGGAGCCACAGGTGCGGTGCCTGAGGCAGGAGCAGACCAGGCGTGTCCCAGGATGGCAGGGAGGCCGAGTGCCTGGAGGTGGTCCAGCAAGGAAACGGGCAGCAGGACCTGCCGTCAGAGAAGCTGGGGGTGGTGGCCACCAGGAGGGGCGGGTGGGCATGGCCAGGACTGCGCAGGTCCCTCCTGCTGTGGGCTGGAGGTGGCGGTGGGTCAGGTGGCTCTGCAGGGAGGCTGCGGGCCTCACCTGGAGGCTCACTGGTGCCAGGGGCCTGGGGACCAGCCAGCCCCATGGGGAGCACTGCGGGGGCACGGTCAGAGCGACGGCGTGCTGGGGAGGGTGGGAGAAAAGGCTGAGGATGGAGGGCCTCAGGGAGGGTGCGCTGGGGGCTCCCGAGGGCCCAGGGGTGTGGAGGGGGCAGGATGGGGGAGTACAGCAGAGGAAGGGTGGCCTGGGGTCTCGGAGCTGTCCGAACCTCTGTCTTCACCCCACCCACGGCGTAGAAGGCCTGGAGAGGGGTCTCCTTGACTCCTGAGGTCACTGACCCCTTGTCCGTGGACTCTGAGCTCACTCCCAAGCCTCTGCTCTCCCACGTGACCACTGTCAAGCAGACTTCATTCCCGCGGCTGGCCCACCCCTTCCACCTCTGACCCCCGCCCACCCCCCACCGGGCTTTGTCGGCATTTCTCTGTCCACTGGGCCCTTTCTCATCCACAATCCTTAACCTGTGTCCATCACCTCCTCGGGAGCCTACAGCAAATCCACCGCCATCCGTGCTCATGCATAGACCCTCAGGCGCCCCTGCTTCTGTGTGTATCTGCTGGGCTCTTTGAAGCCCGGGGGAATCTTTTTGCCACATGGCTGTGTCATTGTGTCACTGCCCTTGGTATTTCGAGGCTGGTGAAGCAATGGAAGCATGGGGGCTGTGGGCTCCTAGTCGTGCGATGCTGGTCCAAGTCATGACCCCTTGGAGCTCAGTTTCCCCACCTGTGCAATGGACACAGGAAGCCCCCACCACCTCCCTAGCCCGGGGTCAGGCTGGTTAGGCTGGACGTCCACCATGGGTGGAGGCTGCACGTGGGAACCTGCGCTTTGTCCCCAGGGCTGGGAAAGTGGGTTCTGCTAAGTGCAGATGGAGACCTCCAGCAAAGGGCAGACAAAGGTTGGGGGTCCCCTTGGCCAAGGGAAATGTAGAGTGGCTTCCGGCCCTGGGATTGGCCCTCAGGCCTTAGAGCGCCCAGGGCAGTTCTTGCAGGGGGGCTCAGGGAGGGCGAGCCCCCAGGCCTCCCTCTCGGTCCCGGCATCTTCCCCGTCCCTCCAAATGCTGGGTCCCCAGGACAGCCTGCTGGCTCCTGGGTCGGCTGGCTGATGGGGGCTGCGTGGGTGCCCAGGGCAGATGGCTGCTTGCTGGGGAGCCTGGGGACCTCCCGGCCTGGGGTCCCCCACATCTCCTGAGCTCTGAGCAGTCCTCCCACTGCGCAGCAGCCCCCTTCTGGCCCCTCAGCCGGCTCTGCCACAAGCCCCCTGAGTGGCCTTTCTGTTCGCAGCAGCAGCCACAGTGCGTGGGGGGCCTTATTCCCCACATCTCCCCCATCTGTGATCTGGACAAGGGACAAGTCATGGCTGTGGGGAGGGCTCTATGAAAGCTGCTTGCACCCCACTCCTACCTTCTTGTCACACTGAGACCCTCCAGTCTACACATTCTGGAAGCAGAAGTCTTTCTCCACCAAAAGCACCAATAGGATTCTGTTGTTCCTGCTTAAAATCCTTCCATGGCTCCCTACCGCTGCTGGGATAAGCCTGGACTCTGTGGGCTGTCCTCCTCCTGCATTTCCCCGGCTAAACAGAACAGGTGGGGCTCCCCGCTCCCCCCCCCGCCCCACCCCCCCCCCCCACCCGGCACCTGCTGGGTGCCGGGTGGGGTGGGCTGCCAGAGGGTGAGGGAGGAGCCAGGATGTGAACTCCAGTCTGATCCTCTGTCACCCATGCCTCCTGCCGACTTCTTTCTGCATGCCTTCATTTGGCTGCTGACATTCTTTGCTTGTTGCCCGGGTTTCTCTTGCTCCTTGGGGCTCTGAGGCCGGAAGACAGGGGGTTCTGAGGACCCAGCTGGCCCGGGGTGTGTGTGCAGGCTCCAGGCCACCTCCCAGAGCTGCCAACCCAGCTCAGAGTTTGGCACCCCCCGCTCTGCACAGCTCTGCCCTGTGCCGTTCCCCCCGGCCAGCTCAGCTTCCAGCAGAGGGGTGGGGAGCCAGTGGTGGCCTTCCTGACCACCAGCGGTGTGGCCCTGAGGGCCAGGTGGCCACTTTGAACCTGTGTCCTTATAGTAGTCTGCTTGGGCTGGAGTCACAAATACACAGACTGGACAGCTTAAACAACAGATTTCCATGCTGTTCTGAAGGCTGGAAGTCCACGATCAAAGTGTCTGCAGGGCTGGCTCCTTCAGAAGCTGCTGTCCTTGGCATGTAGATGCTGTCTTCTCCGTGTCCTCATATCTTTCCCCTGTGTGTGTCTGTGTCCTAATCCCCTCTTCTTATACGGACCCCAGTCCTATTGGATTAGGGCCCAGCCCAAGGACCTCATTTTAACTCAGTCACCATTTTAAAGGCCCCATCTCCAAACACAGTCACAGTCTGAGGTCCTGGGGGCTAGGACATCAACACATGGATTTGGGGGGCTCAGTTCAGGCCATAAGAGTCCTCCTCTATAAATGGGGTGATAGGCCACTGAGCAGGGTGGTGTAGGTGCCTTGTGACATCAAGTGCCCCACTTTGGTGGGCATCTAGTCAGTGCCTGTCCACCAGGCAGGGACCGTGTCTGGCTGTACTCATCATTGTAGCCCCACTACAAGCAGTGTCAGGCACAGAGTGGGCGCCACTGAATGTCTGTCTGGAGAGCTGAGAGTGAGGAATCTGGGGCGGCCCCAGCAATATGGCTCAACCCCTTCCCTGCTCCCTGGGTTCCCCTGAATCCTGGCCATTCACTCAGGAACAGGCCTCGGGCACCCTGCTGTGCCAGCTGGGGTGGGGGGCTCTCGTTCACAGCTGTGCGTGAATACCTCACTTACTGCTTTCATGAGCAAGTAGAGTCCCTTTTGGGCTCGTTTGAGGTGGATTTTTGTCATTTGTGAACAAAGGGCCCTCACAATTGCATATAACCTGGCCAAGGCCCTGAGGTGGGGGAGGACGGACACGCACGAATAATCCAGGTCTTTCCCAGAACCCAATCAACAACAATGAAAGCAATCCCTGGGATGGAGGCGGGAGGCACAGGTGCCACACGGGGATGGCCGAGCACCCTGGCTGCCCGGGAGGCTGGGACCATTGCTGGCCTGGCTGGTCAAGGGGGAACCTCGGAGCTGGGCCTCCCAGGTTGGGTGGAGCTAGGGTAAGGAAGGTGACCTGGGAGGATGTGGCAGGAACAGTCATCTGGGGGCAGGAAAGTACAGCTTGTGTTTGGGAAAAACACTAGTCCGGTTTCCCTGGAGCGGAGAGATAAGGCAGGGAAGCCTGGAGGGCGGAGCTCTTTCCAGGGGCAGGAGGGGAGGCCCCAGCGAGGTCTGCAGCTGGGCTTGGTCTCGGCAAGGGCGCTGGACACAAGTGTGACTCAGACCAGCCAAAGGAGCTCTAGTCCCTGCAGACAGCTTGCCACGGGACCCCTGCTGCCTGCCTGAGGCCGAGAAATAGACCCCACATTTGTACAGCACTTGTGGACATGTTAGCTCCCGTAATCTGAAGTCATTCGGTCCCCCATTCTGCAGACAGGAAACTGAGGCACAGAGAGGTACAGCCTCCTGCTAGGGGCTCACCTGAATGCTTGCCCCTGACCCAGGCCCATCAGGGCTGCCTTCCCAGGCAGCAAATGCTGGGGAGGACAAAAGAGGGACCTCAAATCTTGCCCCATGAAGTGCTTCAGGGGCACTTGAGCTGTGGGCCCTGAGGAATGGATAGGAGTTTCCTAAACACAGGGGAGGTTAGGGGGTGGGTTAGGGTAGTCGGGTGGGGGGAGTTCAGGTCTGGATTCCTCGGGTGGGAGGTGGCTGCAGGAATCCCAGGGTTGTAGGGTTTGTAGCAGAGCAGGGAGGCTGGGCTGGAGACATGTGGAGGACAGAAGGGTGGGGCAGAGCCCAGAGGACCCAGCTGTGGAGGGGTGGCCCAGAAGGCTGGGCAAAGACAGCCTTCAGGCCTTCCCTATTCTCTGGGTTCCCCTACCCTCCCACCCCAAGCACTAGCAGCCAACCTCCTGGTCAGACCTGGGTGGGCAGCTGATAGTGGGTCCTCCCGACCCAGGGTTAGGGCCTGGGGTTCTGAAGAGCAATCCCTTCTCCCTGTGAGCTAGACAGTCCCTGGTCCTGGAGCCAAGGTGGGGTCAGGGATCTCCTGGGGTCTCCCAGACCCAGGGGCAGGTGGGCTTAGAGTGGGCCCCCTCTACTGATGCGCTGCCCCACAACGTGGTGCCTGGGGAGATGCAGGAATGTGGAGAGCGGGTGGAGGGACTCCCTTGAATGACAAAGGTGAGATTTAGAGAAAGTGGCCTGGCCCAGAGGCCCGGATCCTGAGGATGGGGAGCGCCCCAGGGCGTAGAGGTCCGACCCTGCTAGGTACTGGGAGTCTAGAGGAGGTGTGCCCCACCGCCTCCCCTCCCCGCGCAGGCTCCAGGTTGCCCGCTGAGCAGTGGCAGTCAGAGGAAAGGCCACAAAGGGTCCCGGTGCGCCCCCCCATGGGGTGTCCGGCGGGCGGGCCGCGGGCGAGGGGCCAGCAGCGTGCGTGCTTGTGCGCGGCTGTGCCCGAGGCGTCCGCCTTGACAGACGCGCGGGGCCGCGTGGCCGTGGCCGTGGCCGTGGCCGCGGCCGCGACTGGCGGGCGGCCGCGCCAAGGAGCTGCCGCGCGTGCGCGTGGGTGCGGGCGGCGGGGGCGCACGTGGGTCGCCCAAACAAAGGCGGCGCCGCGTGACCGAGTTCGCGCGCGCGCGGGCCCCAGAGCAGGCCGGGCGGGACGGGGCGGGGCAGGGGCGGCGTGCGGGGGCGCGGCCCCTTTGAGGCGCGGCGTGGGGCGGGGCGCGTGGGGCGCGGCGCGGGGCGGGGCGGCGCGCGGCGTGGGCGGGGCGGGGCGGGGCGGCGGCTGCGCAGGCCGGGCCGGGGGCGCGCAGACTCCGCGCAGCGGGACGCAAGCGCGCGACCGGGCGCCGCCGCCGCCGCCGCCGCTGCCGCCTCCGCGCTCGTGGCCGGGACCCGCGGGGCCGCCTCCTCCGGGCTCCCCGGCGCCGCTGGGCTCCCGGGCGGGCGGCAGGTGCAGCGCGGCCGCGCGGCCGGCGAGGAGGGCGCCGCGGCGGCGGGTGGATGAGAGTTGGCTCTGATCTCCGCGCAGGGTAAGCGGCGCGCGCGCGGACGCCCACACGGACCTCGGTGGACACACGGACACGCTCCCGGCACGAGCCGGCGGCCCTCGGAGCAGGGCCCTGCGCGGGCGCGCCCCGCGCACACGCCCCCGGGTCCCGCGCTGGCCGGGGCGCGCGTCACGGCCACCCCCCCACGCGCGCCGCGGCCACCGGCGTCTCCTGGTCCGCCTTCCCCGGGCGGTCAGGGAGAGGAGGACATCCCAGAGGCGCGGGGACTCAGATGGGGTGGTGGTCGCCCGGCCAGAGGTCACCGAATCCAGGTGGGGGCGTGGGTGCGGCGAATGTTGTCCTCCCGAGCCTCTCCTTGTGGTCGCAGAAGAGGAGGAGGGAGTCCCCGGTGCCTGCGACCCCAGGGACGACCCCACCAAAAAGTTGTGGGCGCTCGCCCCCCTCCCTGCACCCCTCTTTTTGCTGTGTTTCCTCTCCCTTTGTTTGGGACTTTTATCTGGTGGGGCTCTGCTGGGGCCCAGCCACTGTGCAGGCAAGGAGGTGGGGTGTAGGATGGCAGCCCCCAGCCTAGGGCCCCCACGTGCCCCGAGCAGGCCTTGCACCCTTGTCCAGGCCCACGACCAGGGGAGGAGGAGAGCCAGAGCCTGGTGGGCTGGTGCGCTTGCCCCTGCCTAAGGGTTGTGGCAGAAGGAGCAGCAGCCCCCCGGGACTGCGGAAGTGAGGGGGGACCCCCTGGAAGCTGGGTTCACCCTTGGGGCTGTTGCCTGCTCCGCGTTTTCGTAGGGAGGGAGGATTCAGTTTAGGAGACACCTTTTGCAGGATGGGGTTCTCTTCTTGCCTTCCTTGTTTGGGTTGGGGAGGAAATAGAGTTCTCAGCTTCCCACACACACACAAATTGGGGCTCCTTAGTCCCCGCCCCCCAGTGCAGCCCAGCCCCAGAGGCTGTTTTAGGACTGGGCCTGGCAGGGCCCATAGGGGCAGTGCTGCGCAGTAGTTAATAGAGGAATTTGAACTCTTGCCTTCGTCACACACCTGCTCTGTGACCTTGGGTAAGAAGGCATTGAGTCTCCCTGTGCCTCAGTCTCCCCACCAGTAAACAGGCAGGGGGGCTGATTAGAGCATCAGATGAGATGATGCAGGCTTCCCACTGACCGGGCACATCTAGGGCAGAGGTCAGATCACCCTGGGGAGGCTGGCAGTGCCCTTGCCCCCAGGTGGCTGTCGTTTCCCTGACTCTGACCCACAGTGTCCCAGGCCCATCTGGGGACACGCAGTCCGGCTGGGTGAGTGTGTTCCAGTTGTTGTCCCTGTCCTGGGCTGGGGTGGAACCACATCCCGGAATTGTTAGCTGGGACCTCTTGGCTCATGGACCTCGTTAAGCTTGCCCCTCCTTCCTGCTGCGGACGCCTCTGCAGCCCGCCTGCATGGTCCAGGTGAGGGGCCTGGCCTGCCTGGCCTTCCCCCTGCCTTGGCTGTGATGTTGATTCTTCTCCAGCACTTTGTGACCTTGGGGAAGGGGCCGCAAACCCCAACAGTCTGGACAGTGCTGGACTTGGGGGGCGGGGATGCCAGCTTGGTCCTGGGGACTGGGAGGTAGGGGTCCCTGGGGCCTCTAGATGGGCACCACCCCCTCCTCTGCCCTTCTTTCGTCTCAGCTGCCTTGGCTGGTGGGATGTGGCTGTCCCAGCAGTGCAGCCTGGGGACGGGCAGGGCCTGTCCCTACCCTGTCTGTCTGCTTGCACTCGGGAAAGGCATTTCCTGCAAACTGCACGGGAAAGTCGCAAAGTTGTGGTCTGCTTGGACCTGGCCGTGGTAGCCCCTTTATTCTGTGTTTTCTGCTGAGGTGGGTGGGGGGCCCTTCATGGAGGAAGAGCCAGGTTGTGTCTCTCCAGACCCTAGAGCCTGCACACGGCCCGCCTCCGCGCCCTCCTCTTATCTGTTCAGTCCAGCTTGTGGGTGTCAGGAGACTGCTGGGTCACCAGCTCCATGTGACCTCCCTGGGTATCACCTTCACCAGCTAGAAATGAGGGGAAGAATCGGGCCCGTTTTTCCTGAATCGCTGTTTTGTTGTTTGATAGCAAAGAAGAGTGGTTCAGGCACAACGAAGGCAAAGTGATGTGAGATTCTAGCGGCCAGTGTTGCCAGGGGAGGCCGCGAGCCTGAAGTCCATCTTCTCTGTGACAGAGTAGCTGAGCGATGCTACAGATGTGACAGCTGCTAGCGGCAAACCCAGACCACGTCTTGATGGAATGTGCCTGATTGGAGAGGGCCCCCTTATGTTTCCATGGTGTGACCCATGTTGGTGGCTGTGCCACTGGGTATCCCGTCCTCTCACAGGGCCCAGGGGACCCCCTTCCAGCTCCCCACGCTTCGTGGTTTGGGGGTTTCCCTTTGGAAGCTGAATTTGCCAGAGCTTTGTGCGGGAATGGGTTTCCCATCTTGGAGTGGTGTGGCTCCAGCCAGGTGCCCATTCCTAGGGGCTACCCCGTGTCGGGGAGCTCAGCCGGTTTCCCTTTGCACAGGCCTCTGGTCCCTTGTCTCTGATGTTGGGCCCTCTCTGTGTGTCAGGATGGGGGGCTCCTGCCTAGTGGCCATGCTGGAGACTTAACGAGCATTTTCAGAGTGCCTCTTAG
The DNA here is from genome assembly GCF_041296235.1 of Equus asinus. Lineage (NCBI taxonomy): Eukaryota > Metazoa > Chordata > Mammalia > Perissodactyla > Equidae > Equus > Equus asinus. The sequence goes on along the minus strand of NC_091793.1, from coordinate 15,848,968 downwards.
TGCAAGGTGTGTGCTAGCTGGGGAGGAAGACACTGGTGGTGCTGTGGCCTGCTTACTGCCCCCCTCTGAGTTTCTGTCCCCTTTTCTGCGAGGTGGCCTGGAGGCTGCCTCACCTGTCATCAGGAGTAGAGGGGAGCCTTCTTGTCGGAAGCGGAGTGTGTGCTTGCTGCCCAGGGGGAGCTGCTGACAGTGTTGGGGTGTGGAGCAGAGCATTCCTGCGCTGGAGGAATTTAAAAATGAATTGGGGAAATGAGACGTGGGCTGTGGAAAGTGAGTAATAGAAGGAATACAGATGCCCTCGCTGGGGAAGCGGCTCCTGCTCGCTTAGCCCAGACAGGGGCGTCTGTGGGAAGCTGCCCACGGCGAATTTGGCCGCTCACATGGCGCTTGGAAGGCCTTTGGTTTGGGGAAACTGAAAGCTGGCATGGGGGCTCTTTGGCCCTGCGGTGGCTTTAGATCTGATTTTCCCTTGGCTTTCCGGTGACATGGGGACTCTCGTTGGGTCTTTATCGTGGGCAGAATGTAGAGCACATCCCTTGTAGAGGAATCTAAGAGCACATCCTTCTTGTCCAGTCCTCAGCAGCCGGGTGCTGGCTCATGGACTCAGGAGGAAGCCCAGGTCCCTGACGGTGATGGTCAGTTAGTGGACAGAGTGGTTAAGGCACAACCAGCCCTGGGGTGGGGGGCAGCCCCGTCACCTGCTTGGAGCCAGCTGCTGATGGAGAAATGTAATCGGTTAACCTGAGAACTTGACGGCAGGGCGCTCCGACTTCTCTTATAGACAGAGCTGGAGCATGAGAACGCGGGTTTCCCTAATGAGAGAAAACCGTATTCTTTTCTCTTTTGGTGTCTGCATGTGGCCTGTACAGAGAGGCTGGGCGGAGACTTTGGGCCACAACTCACCACTAATAACAGGTGCCGTCGAAGGGCTATTGTTCAGATCGTTTGGCATTTGAGTTATAACCCGGGTTGTGATTATGTTTAACTCTGTGATTAAAGTCCCCTGTGGTCACACGAGAGGACAGGAAATGCTGGGCCATCAAAAAAGGATCACAGTAATAGAAATCACTCAGCATAGTGTCAGACGTTCTGCTGTGTGCTTTTCACACATTGTCCCACGTGGTCCTCACATCACACGCCGTCACCCAGTTCTACAGAGGAAGAGACTGAGGCTCAGAGAGGTGGGGGGGGGGGCTTGCCGACGTCCCCAGTGGGTTCAATGGCAGAGCCGGGATTGGCACTCAGGCCGTTCGTCTCGGAAGACTCTACTCTTAACCTCACCGCCCCCTAGTCCCTTTGTAAAGTTCAGTTAAGTTTCTGGGGGTTTGTGAAAGAAGCATGAGAAGTGAATTTGAAGTCAGGATGAGGTCTCTGCTGTCAAGCCTGCACTGATGGCAGGAGCCATCTTGCGCTGGGCCTGACGTTCCACGGACTTTATGTGATTGATTTTCCTGACAGCTGGAGGGAGGTGCCATTACCGGCTCCGTCTCACAGATGGGGAAGCCCTGGCACAGAGCGGTTAAGTAACTTTCCTGAGGCCCCAAGCTGGTCAGTGGGAGAGCTGGGTTTGAACCCGGTGGTCTCTAAACTGGGTGGTTCCTAACCTGGGTACTGTATGGGGGGGGATTAGGTGGAGCAAACTCTGGGTCTGCTGCTGTATGATCTTGGGCAAGATGCTGAACCTCCGCTGAGGCTGGGCCTCAGTTTGGTCCCCTGTAAACCAGGGTCCTGGTGTAGAACATGGAAGCTGGAGGCCTGAGAGCTGGCCTGGCCCGTTGCTGGCCTCATGTGTACCGCCCCCTGCAGGAGGGCCCCGCGTGGGGGGGCCTGGCCACCACAGCTTCCCCGAGCAGGAGGGGGAGGGGAGGAGGTTGTGGGGAAGAGCCCGTGGGCTGGTGCAAGGCCTTTGTGCACCACGTCCCCAACCTGGCTGGAGTTGGGTGGGGCGGCCGTGGTTGTGTGGGTGTGAGGGTTGCTGGCTCTCCTCGGAGCTTGGACTGTCCCTGGGGGAGAAAGATACCTGCTGCTCAGCGCTGCGTGGATCCCCTCTGTGAAGTGGGGCTGCTTGGGGAGCATTGTGCTCTGTGAGTTGTGACCTGTCCCTCGGGAATGGGGGCAAAGGTGGCTCTGCCCAGCGCTGCTCTGTGTCACCATACCCGAGTTAAGCTGCGGGTAGGAGAAACCCAGTGCGCTGGGCACCATCGGCAGCCGCGGTGGTCGGAGGGGCCCCTGGGGAAACGGCTCACCCTCCCTCTTGGTTGGGTTCCCCATGATCAATGGAAAGGGCTGGTGCTTCTAGCTCGTCCCCTGTGGGCAGGGCCTTGGGGCCGTCGGGGGGTGGCCAGGTGGCACAAGGAGGCAGGAGTCCCTCCCCAGTGCAGCTGTGGGGCACACCTGACCGGGGCTGTGCCACAGGCCCCTTCCACGACAGAGAGGTCCTGGCCTGCTTTTCCCAGCCCACCGGCCCTCCCCTCCGCCCTGTCAGTGGAGGTGCCTGCAGGGCTGTTCCAGGGACGGCAGACCCCCATGCTGGCACACCTCTGCTCCGTTCCCTTTGCCAGGGAGGCCTCCTCCAAGCCCCCCTCCCTCACCCCTGTTCAGAGAAGCAGCCCTCACTCTGGTTCCCTCCTGCCTTGTTTGTCCCGCTGCCGCACTTCTCTCCTGCTCCCTGGAGCCTGGGGCCTTTCCTCCCTCCTTGTCGAGTAATGTTTCCTTGTATCCTGAGCAGCCCAGAGCAGGAGCTCCCTACACATCTGGTGACTAATGAGTGGCCGCACTTCCTGCAGCCAGTGACCTGGAGCATGGGCGTGGGTGCAGCCTCACCTCCAGGGCCCAGCAGCTTGGGGTCCTGGGGGCCCACGGGCGGCCAGCTGGGCTGTGGGGTGGGGGGTGGGGCAGGCTCCCTGAGGGAGGGGCAAGGCTGGGCAGTGAGAGAGGGTTTGTTTGTTTTTTAAACATCTTTGTTGAGGTGTAATTGAGGTGTATCGATCTTTACTGAGGTGTAATTCATATAGCATATAATCTACCCATTGAAAGTGTGCAATTCACTGACTTTCAGTATATTCACAGAATTGTGCAACCATTACCACAGTCTAATTTTAGAACTTTCGTCATCCCCAGAAGAAACCCGTACCCTTTAGCAGCCACTCTGCATTCCCTCTTTTTCCTCCAGCCCCTGGCAACCGTGCTAATCTCCTCTCTGTCTCTATGGATTTGCCTGTTTGGGACATTCATGTCAATGGACTCACACAGTATGTGGCTTTGGGTCTGCTTTCCTTCACCTAGCGTGATCCCTGTGGCAGTGTGTAGTGACAGCGTTGTGCTTGGGGCCTCTTCTGAAGTGTGGCCCCTCTTCTGCAGCTCCAGGTGGCCCTGGACCCACCTGTCTTACAAGTCTAGGTGGGCTCACTTTGCCTCACCAGGCCCTGGAGTCTGAGTTCAGAGCAGCCCCTTCTGTTGCCCTGGCTGTCTGAGACTCTTCACGCTTACCCACCACGTGCAGGGCCATTTCCCGGGTCTCTTTTCATTTCCAGTGGCCTTTGGCATGCTTACCATTTATGTGACCTGCACAAAAGGCACCTCCTCTGGGAAGCCTTCCTGGCCTTCCCACTCACATGGAGCTAAGGGCCCCTGTGCTGGTGTTTCCCCATCTACCTTCTGAGCTCCTGGAGGGCAGTGGCCCTCTTTTCATGGATCCCTGCTGGCCTCCTTGGAGACAGTGTCTGGCAAGTGTGTGTGGGCTGAATGGTTGCAGAGGGGGGAGGCGTGAGAGGCTGGGACTCATGTGGCTGTCATGCCTGCCCTGCTATTTCTCTTCCTCGATTGTCCTTCTGTTATTATATGATCACATGGTTTTGAAAGTTCGCTGCCTGTGCCCTCTGGAGCACTTCAAGGGCAGGCCGGGGTCTGGCTGTGGGTGTCATGGATGCTCAGACAGCACTGCTGAGCGAGCCTGGAGCCCTACCCGCCCGCCGCCCGCCTCGCACTGGGTGGCATGCTGGGTTTGTTTTTGTTTTGTTTTTGAATACACTGTATATTTTAGAACAGTTTTACAGTAGAATTGCAAAGATAACACAAAGAGTTCTCATATACCCGTCTCTCCCCAGAGTTTCTTTTGTTATTGACATGTTACATTAGTGTGGGACATTTGTTACAATTAATGTATTATAACATTGCCATAACAATATTGTAATAGTATTGATACATTAACCAAAGTCTATAGTTTATTCAGATTTTTAGAATTTTTACCTAATGTCTTTTTTCTGTCTTAGGACCCCATCCTAGATATTGTCATGTCTCCTTAGGCTCCTCTGGGCTGGGACAGTTTCTCAGACTTTTCTTTCTTTCTTTGTTTTTTTGACGAGGAGGATTGGCCCCGAGCTAACATCTATTGCCAATCTTCCTTTTTTTTTTCTCCCCAAAGCCACAGTACATATTTGCATATCTTACTTGTAGGTCCTTCTATCTTCTGTGTGAGATGCTGCCACAGTGTGGCTTGATGAGCGGTGCGTAGGTCCATGCTCAGGATCTGAACCTGTGAACCCCAGGCCACCGAAGCGGAACGTGCAAACTTAACCTCTACGCCACGAGGCTAGCCCCAGACTTTTATTATTTTTGATGACCTTGACAGTCTTGAGGAATATTAGGTATACTGTAGGATCGCTTTCCATTGGGATTTGTTTGGACGGTTGGAAATCGTCTGTTGGAATTTGGGTGTTTCTCTTGGGGTTAGACTGGAGTCGTGGGTTTTGGGAGGACGACCAAGAAGTGAAGTCCCTTCTCATCCCATGACCTCAGGGCGTGTGCTGTCAACACGACTTCTCACTGTGGTGTTGGCCTTGGTCACCTGGCCGAGGTGTGTTTGTCAAGCTTCTCCAAAAGAGGGGCGAAGTTCCCCTCTTTCCCCGTCCAGCCCGTCCTCTTTGGAGGGAAGTCACCATGTGCAGCCCACACGTACAGGGGAGGGAGTTATGCCCCACCTGCTTGAGGGCGGAGTGTCTACAGAAATTATTTAGACGACTTCTGCGTGGGAGACTTGTCTCTTCTCCCCCATTTATTAATTTATTCAATCATTTTTTCTATTAGTATGGATTCGTGTCTACTTGTTTTACGCTTTGAGTTATGATGCGCTTCCACTCTGTTTAGTTTGTGGGTCACGTTGTCCAGCTTTGGCCACTGGGAGCCCTTTCAGTTGACGTAGCCCCCTCATGGAGGGTGCTCTACAAGCATGGGGGGAGCGCGACGAGGTGCTGCTGGCTCATCGAGTGTATTTCCTTTCCCAGCCCTAGAATCCAGCCAGTCTCCAAGGAGCACGGTTCTTTTCACTGGAGAATGGTTTTAGAAACCAAGATCTGGCACTGGGTGTGCTTGTTGCTGCTGGGGTTTTGTTGCTCTGGGCCCTCCGAGCTGACAGAGTGAGGAAGTGCATGTGTGTATACTAACCGTGGAGACACACGTCCGTAACTGCATCTGTGTGTCTCCACCTGCGCCCTATTAGGTGAAACATGCGTTCATCCTGATGATATAGTCTGTGGTCTAATTGTTGCCACGTGGATCCTTCTGGCCTCCTCCCCTTGCTGATCAATAAATATCCATTTCAGCCGCGGGACCCAGGCTCCTCCCACTTGTCATCCATTTACTTAACGGTTAAATTCTGGTATGCCTGCCGAGCAGGATGAGAATTGTTATCCCGGGCCCCAGGAAGTGGCTTTGTGGCCCAGAGTGCAGCCTGCATGATTGGTTCCTTCTTAGTCCTCCAGGCTCCTGGCGTGCTGTTGGAAGGTAGATTGACAGGCGTTCTCTGCACGGGCCCTGCAGAGGCCAGGGGGCTGCTACCTCCCCAAGGTGGTCTGTGACCTGCCGGGAGAGGGAAAGAGGAGAACTGGGGGCTTCCCTGCTGTGCCTACTCAGCCGGGCCTCTGGGGACAGGCACAGACTTGGCTTGCCTTTGAAATTTGATAGCGGGGCTGATTTTGAACATACCCTAGAGGTCTGGCCTCTGGGGGCACGAGGAGAAAGGCTGCCAGCAGGACCCTCTGGAACTCAGACACATCATTGACTCAGATCTTGGCTGGGCCTGGTTCCTCCCCACCTCCAAACTCACACTGTAGCAGGAGACGACAGCCTTTGAAGGAAGAGCTCACCTCTGCATGTGGCTCTGCAGAGCGGCGGCCGCGCACCGAGACTGACTTCCTTTCTGGAGGGGAGAGAATGGAACGAATTCTGCATGTCGCTGACGCGGGCTTTGCATCGGCTCCCGTTTCCACGCGGGGCTCTGTCCGCGGCATGTGTGGGTCCTGTTGGCAGAGGTGGAGGCCTTCAGTTGGGGGCTTCTGAGCAGACCCTTTGAGCCAGGTGGGAGGGGGAGAGGCAGGGAAGTGCTTGTGAAGGTTGGGGCCCGCACCCCCTTTGTGGGGCCAAGGGTGGGTCCCAGGGCTGAGGAGGCCTGAGAGCAGCCTTGAGTCAGGGAGTTTGCTGGGTTTGTGTTTCGGAAGAGAGGAACGGCCACCTGGGCAGGCTCGGAAGATACCTGGCACAGCAGTTGTCCCTTTGTGCTCCTGTCCCTTTGGAGATAAAAGGAGGGGACGGTGGGAGGGACACCGGACTGGGACTCCGAGGGCCGGTGCAGTGCTTGGGTTCCTGTGCATGCGTGTGTGGGCCGAGCTCCGGGTTTCTGAGGATGGCACTAGTGAGGATGGTCACTTTGAGTGGCGCACAGGTGGTGGAGTAGCAGGTGGTAGCTGCTGTGCTGACTGTCCCATATCTGCACGCATGGGGAGGTGCTGTGTAGACTGTGCCATCTCCACGCTTGGGAGGTGCTGCTCACGTTATACCATGTACACACATCGCTGGTGCTGTTTTCCATGCAGGGTTTTCAGGATTGGAGAGGATCTCATCTTGCTTTCTCCATCTTGGGTAAATCGGCTGTGGACCTGGGCGCAGGTGGCCCGGCCGCAGCACCCCGGTGGAGGAGGATGATGAATGAAGCTGCTGCCCTCAGGGAGTGTGTGGAGGGAGGGAAAGCGGGCCAGATGGGATGGTGGAGAGAGTAGAGGCTGTGGGACCGGGGGGGGGGGGGGGGGGGGGGGGGTCCTCACCCCGCTGGGGGTCAGGGAGAGCCACTGGAGGAGTGAAAGAAGGGGGCACTGCAGCCCATTTGGCAGGAAATGGGGTTTAGCCCGAGGAGGAGTGGGGAGGGGCAGCCAGGCCGGGTGAGGCCTCAGGCCACGTGAGGCCTCAGGCCACTGTCCCGCCCTCCCTGGGACCGGCTGGGGTTGGCATGGGGGCCTGCGAGGTCAGCTTATTGAAGGTCAGCTCCTGTCCACGGCTCCTGGAGACCCAGCCAGCATGTGCCTGCTCCTCTGCTGGGGCCGGGGCTGGGCTCTGGGCCATGTTGGGGTGCCCCCTGGCTGGGCACCCTAAAAGCCCTTGTCTGCCTGCTGGGCAGCTGGGACCTCACAGAGAGGGCCCCGTGTCTCCCCCCGTCCTGTTGGGGGAGAGCTAAGGAAGTGAGTGGAGCCAGCCAGGGGCTCGGGGAGTGGGGCCTGCACTGCGAGGGGGCCGCCCTCATCCCCGGGTGGCCCTTCCTGGGAGTGAGGCTCACCCGCCCTGCTGTGGTCCTGCTGCCTCCCTGCTCGCCCTCGACCCCTGCACTGGGTGCCCCCTTCCTTGGGGCCTTGCTGTGCCACACCCATGTCCCTCCTGCTTTCTGGGTTGAGGTTGTAGGCTTGCTAGTTCCCACGTGACAGCCACAGGCAGCTGTGGGGGTGATGCTGGCCTGGAGGTGCATTCTCTTCTCTGGTTGCCGAGCTCTGGGTTGAGTGCAATTGTTTGTGGGGTCACAGCTACCCTGGGCAGCTGCCTGGGGACCACTGTCTGGGCAGCGTCTGTGCAGAGGGAGAATCCATGCTGCACAGCTGGGGTGAGCCTGGCCTGACCGGTGAGGGCTGCTGTGGCCTCAGTCCTTCCCACAGCCTGAGGGGTCTGGGGGCCGAGGGCCCCGGCAGCTCAGAGGGCCCCTGGGATGGCAGAGATAGGAAGATGCATGTCAGCATTTGCCTCTGGCAGTGGAGTTTGGCATTTAAAACTCTGAAGCACCTTGAGTAGTTAGAAAAACACACAGACCTTCAAGATCACAAAACTGAGACTCTCACTCTTAGAAGAACCGGGTTGTAACTAACGCCGCGGGGCTGCCACAGTGTCTACACACGGCACTTGTCTCTTGTGCCCCTGGCCGCTGCTGAGAAGTTGGGGGCGGGGAGTGCCTCATCTCACACATGCTTCCTCCAAGAAGTGGGGCTGAGGCTCCTGCATGTCGGGGAGGGGGGAGGGCCCAGCTGTCCCAGGTGACACTGCCCGCTGGCTCAGGCCAGTCGTGCTGTGCACTCCTTCAAGACCCCTCTGCGGTGTCCTTGGGGTCCTGTACTGGCTTCAGCGCCCAGGCTTGGTGTCCAGGGGCCGCTTTCTGAAGCCCCTTTCCTGTTCCACCCAGACAGGAGTGTCAGGGACGAGACAGGTGGGCTGGACGGGAGGCCACTCTGATTGAGCATGTGACCCGTGCTCCCTGCTGCATGGGGGAGGGGGTAAGCAATGGCATGCCACCAGGCCTTCCACTGTCCTGTCGTATTGGGTGAGCCTGTCGTAGGCATGCTGAGCACATCCTGGATCAGGAGGAAAAGGGATATTTTTTTTAACAGCCACGGCTTAAGAATGCAGGGCGATGTGTGAGTCACGTCAGAGGTATTCCATCGGAAAGTTACATGGGGTGTAAGCATCTAAGTGTGTGTGGGGGGTGGTAGGGACGGGGTGGGGCAGGCTAGCAGCAGGGCTAAAGCTGCTGACCCCGAGAAGAATCGAAAGGAGTGAAATGTACTGGTGGTCTTCCTTGTCCCTGGAGCCCAGAAGGATGTGTGATGTTTGGTGGTAAGGAAGTGAAAGATGAGTCAACCGCCAGAAAGCCCTGTGCATCGAGGGGCGGGGCTGCAGGCTGGCTGGGAGTGAGGCCGGGGCAGGGGGGCCATCCTGCTCCTGCTGCTCCCTGTCTGGACAGCCTGTGTCCAAGGGTCACGCCCCTGTGCCAGCCGAGGGGCCCAGGCGGTGGCCTGAGGAGGGCAGGGTCAGGAGGGCAGGCAGCCGTGGGCTCCACCTGGGCTGCTCAAGTGTCGCGTTCTAGCCGGACATCTAGAATTGGGACTCTCAGGGTGGGCCGGCCCTGGGAGATCAGCCCCAGCATCCCCCATCTGCTGCCAGGATGGAGCGGCTGCCCAGTGGGGAGGGAGGGAGTCGGGGGGAGGAGCAGGCCTGGGAAACCCCATGACTGTCCAGTGTCATCAGCCCGTCTGACAGGTGAGGAGCATGAGGGTGGCCGGGCAGGCAGCAGGCAGCGTGGAGAAGGGAGGTGGCAGGCCTCCTGGAGGTTGAGGTGTGCTCCGTGTTTGTGAGAGGACTGTGCTGTGTGCTGATGTCTGCGGGGTGGGCCAGGCCGTGTGGAGGCAAGGAAAGGGGAGACATGGCCACCCACCAGTCACTTTCTAAGCTCTGAAAAGCCCCGCACCTGATCCTTCACAGTCACATAGTTGCCTGCTGCATTTGGAGAATTGGCTGTCTTAAAAAGATGAGCCCTGGATGTCGGGGGAGGGGAGGCGAGCCCTGGATGTCAGGGGCCCCACCTCACGTGGCCCAAGGGTGGACAGCATGGTGGGAGGCTGGGCTGACTGGGGGACACGGGGAGGGCTGCCTGAGGATGCTCCAGGGAGAGGAGAAGCTGGTGGTTGCCAGTATCTGAACACCTGCTGGGGGCCAGGGGATGTATGTGGGTGGCTGCCACCCCCACAACCACCCCGGAAGGGGCCACATTGTCCCCACTTTGCAGATGAGTAAGTGGGGTGTCAGAGAAGTCCTGGTAAGTGGTTGAAGAAGCTCTGCTGCCTGCAGGGCCCGTGCCCTCTTCCGTGTCCCACCTGCCCACTCCTTTTGAGTTGATTTAAGTGTTTTAAAAGATTGAAGCTGTCTTCTCTGTTACCCATTCATGGGCCTCTTGTGGACCCTTAACTCTTCTCGCCTGGCCCACCGCTCAGGTTTCCGGGTGACCCACCCTCTCCATGTGTCTGCCCAAGGGCCCGCCACGCTCTGTGTGGACCACAGCTCCAGTCCCGCGGCCCTCTCAGAGAGGCTGTCCTGTCAACATCCCTTCTGTGGTTGCAAATTGTCAGATTGCTCCCTGACCCCCTTAACCAGCCCCCATGGCCTCCCCACCACCTGGCTCAAGACTTGTGTGGGGATGGGTCTCCTGCACAGACCGTGAGCTCCTTGAGCCTGGGCCTGCAAGTCGAGGTGATTCCAAAGGCCACCGTCACCCCCTGCTGTCGGCTGGGTGGCTGAGCCACCGGCAGTCCGAGGGGCCTTGGCACATCTGTGCCACCCTTTGTGGCCTGAACAGGCCTCGGGCCCTCGGTTCCTCCCTGAGGCGGGAGGGGCTGAGCCGGGAGTCTGACATGTGCAGCTCTGGGGGCCCATGGACTGTCCCCACTCTGAGCCCTGGGGAGGCCTGTCCATGTCCTGTCTGCTGTCTCTGTGTCCTCCAGGAGCTACAGGACACCTCTTCTGACGGAGAGCTGAGACATTGCTGGGGGTGGCTAGGGGACTCCTGAACCCCCAGGCTGGGCGGTTCAGGAGCGCCTGCCTGAGGAGAGCTGGCCGTCTGGCTGTGTCTGTGACCCAGGCCTGGAGTCGCCGCTGTGTTTGCCTGGTTGGTGGCTGTCTGCTGCTTGCTTGTGACCAGCCTGGCTTGTGTGGCTTGGCGGGGCCGGGAGGGGAGGAACCCAGGGCTTGGGGCCAAGTGCATGCGGACTGCATGGGAGAGAGGCCGTGGCCTGGGGGGAGAGGAGGCTGGAGAGGTTGGGAGGGAGAGCGGGCAGCATCTGTCTGAGGACAGCTGAGGATGACGAGGTTTCTAGTTTAGAAAAACAGCTGGAGAACGCAGGGGCTAGAACAGGAGCCAGGTGCCCAGGGCTGACGGCCCCGAGGCAGGTAACTGCATCTATAGGCTGGGTCCTGCCCGTCTTTCAGGGCCGGGGCCCAGTGGGGGTGACTGTGGAATCCTCTTTATTTTACATTTTCTGATCCGGGACCTAAAAAAATTTACTTTGCTGCTACATCAGAAATGGACTGTGATTTGGACCCCACGTTTACCAAATGTAAACAAGGCCCGTGCTGCCAGAGTGGCTGCTGACACCCCAGGGTACATCTCCAGAAAGGCCTGTGTCCGCCCCCCTGCACTCTACAGTCAGCCATGGCCATGGAGGGATGGGAAGGGTCCGGTGGCATCGACGGGACATCGGGCCATTCCCTGTGACCACAGGCTCCACGAGGTGGGCAGGACCGTCTCACTCATCCCCACGTCCCCAGCTCTTGGCCGAGGGCGTCAGGGCGTGTTTGAGGGGAGCCCATTCATGCCTGTCACCCTGAGTCCAAACCCCAACCCCCCAGGCTGCCCGTGGTCTGAGGCCCACCTCCACTTCCCCCAGCCAGCTGACTTCGTTGGCAGATCAGTCTCCTTTTAAGCTAGGCAAGTGTGTATTCTTTAATAATTGACTACTTAATTGCGTGATTAAAAATAAAGTGAGTTGTTTGCACTGAGTCATAGCGAGAAAGCTCAGCCACGGCCTCCAGCAGACTCGGTCATTCACAACTGGGGATGGGTTGGGTTCGGTTCCTCTCCCGAGTGTTTTCATGGTTCAGATTGGGTCAGACCGAGGAGTAACCACGTCCTTCCACACCTGCGGGAGACCCCCGTTCAAGGCTGGGTTTCCATCCCAAGAGTCTTTGACTTCTGCGGCTCACGTTTCTGGGGTCCAGCCCTGCGATGGGCTCTTCCACACTCTCTGGTGTCAAGCAGATTTCTCAGCCAGGACCTGAACCCCTTGCGTCCAGGACACGGCTTGTGGCGCGGAGGGAACTGCTGGCTCCCCGCTCACCGCCGGCTCTTCTGCCGATGGAGGCGGCCATGCGGGGTGCAGTTTAAAAGTCTTGGCGATAAAAAGAGCCTATTATGACCTATTTATAAAGTATTTCAGAATCACTTACATGAGTATTTTGTCCTAAATTCTGTATAATTAGAAGATATAAACCCTACTCTGTGATTATTTCTGCACACCAACATAACCTAAATTAGAACTCTCTCCATGCAGTTTTTTTTTTTGAAAAACCATTTTAACAAAACCATAAAAGGAATTGATTTTATCCACACCCTTCTCAAATGCTGGAAAATAATGATTTTGCTGCAGGAACACGGAAGCCTTGTTGACTGTTTGATCCAAGACCCTTTATCTCTATCGATAGCAGAAGGTAAATCTTACAGAAACCTTTGGGAAGTCCTCATGAGGTCTGACCTCGAGGCTGCTGAACCGTGGCTGCCTTCCCGCCTGCCCAGCGCTGTCTCCCCTGAACCTCAGTTTGAGCCAGAAGCTTGCCAGCAGGTGTCCTGGTTGTGGGCAGTCTTAACGTGCAGGTGGATGGGGAAGAGTGCTTTGATGCCCCTGTCCATTTAGCAGATGTTCGAGGGCCTCTTAGCTGCGGGCCCTGCCTCGGGCGGAGGGCAGGTGGATGGATCCCAGCAGCGCCTCCTTTGAGCGGTGCCTGTAGCGGGGGTGGCAGGTGTGGACCAGCGACGCCTTAAGCGGCTCAGTTTCCGTAGCGGCATATGTTGGGTTAGAGGAGACGTTCAAGAGGGAAGACCTGTGGGCTGAATCTTTTTCTCTCTCTCGTGATGTTTTTGGACCTTAGGTGCCTAAAATCTGGTAAGTCATTCTCCTTGGGTCATGCATCTGGTAAGTCATTCTCCTTGGGTCATGCATGGTATGCTGCCGTCATTGCTCGTGCAGGGCCCTCTTGTCTATTTAGTTATTTTCGGTGTAATAGGCACCCTTGAGCTCCCCTCTGAGGAGGAAGCCAGGCCCTTGACGATAACCACCATCTACCCACGTGCTTTCCAGCCTCCTCCCCCCGATCTCCAGCTCCCTGTTCTTGATGTCGCTGTTCTTGGTTCCTTGTGTCCTTGGGTCTGCCTTTCTTGGGCCGGCACCACGCTATCTTGTTGCTGCTGCATCCTTCACAGGGCCTCTCATCTGCCCGGGCAGGTCCCTCCTCCCTGCCCCTCTTTTGTGGTTGGATTTGAAGGACTGGTAGAAGTGGTCTGGGCAGACTGGGCAGGCTGGGAGGTGGAGAGATGATGAGGAGCATTCTAGGCCAGGGCAGGTGTGGGAGCACACAGGGGTGGGGGCCAGGTGTGTTCTGTGGTGTGTGGGGCACAGGGGAGAGGCCGGCAGTGGCCAGGGGAGGGCTGGGCTGAAGGAAGCTCCTGGCCCTGTTTAAGGTCCTTGACACAGGAAGGGATGGCCTCCGTGGGTGGTGAGGGATCTCGGGGGGCAGTAAGCCTAGAGGGCAGGCCTTTCCAGAAGTTCAGGTGTAGAAATGGCCCTGGTGGGGGGTGGGGCCTGGGAGGAGGTCGGCTGGAGATGGAGGCTGGGGCCACCCCGGTCTTGGGCAAGGGGCTTCTCCCGGGCAACGAAGGGGAAGGTTGGAGCCCCCGCCGCCGACTGAGGGTGTGAGGGTAGCACTGGAGTCCGGGGCTGGGAGGGGGCCGCCATGAGGCACAGCCGCAGGGGAAGCGGGCTCCATGCCCCTCCTAGTGTGGGGCCCGAAGACCAGGCCCAGAAAAATGAGCCTTTCAGCCCAGAGATGCTGGGCAGGTGTTCCGTGGGCAGCTGGGGGAAGGCAGGTGCAGAGTGGGCCGGGGCAGGCTCAGAAGCTGACCAAAGAGAGACTGAGTAACACAAGACTGTGGGAGAACGTGCCTCAGCAGCTCTCCTCGCCTCAGGTTTCCAGAACGATCCGAGAGGTGATTTGGGGGACATTGGCCATCGGGACAGGCTTTTCATGTGGTTGCCATGGAGTGGGTCCTGGGCTGTGATTCTGCCTTTAATGAGGGTTTCCCCACCTTGGGGACCCTCATCTTGTAGCCCATGGGGCCAGCTGGGGCTTCCTGTGCTTCTGGAAAAGTGAGGCGATGCCCCGGAAGTTCTGGGCCAAGAAGAGGTGCTGGGGTCCCCCAGTGGAGACCCCTGAGTGGAAAATGGGCTCCCGTCAGGCAGCTCACCCCTCGCCAGGGTCGGCCCGGGCACAGCCGTGGGGGCCCATCTTCCTGCCCCGACACCCCAGCACAAGCTTCCCTGGCAGTCACCAGGGGAGCAGCTCGTCTGGCCAAACCACCCCCATCATAGCGGGTCCCCTGTGCCTGTTGGGGGGCCGAGATGCGAATGTGCAGAGAGCCCCTGAGCCCGGGCTGCACAAGCAGGTGTCACCTCGTCTGACGGAGGTGAGGGAGGGTGGCTGACTTGTCCACGGCCAGCAGCTGAGCCGAGTCCTCCGGGTCCCCGGCCTCACATCCATCACCCTTTTTCTCCCCCCTCACGGGCTCGCCCAGGGCGCTGAGGAGGTGGGCGCCGGGGGAAGGAGTGGGGGCTGGCTGGGGGCCTCACAGCCCATGGAAATGAGCCTAAGCCTGAGTAAAATTGAGCCTGCTGTCCTGGTGGGGGGCCGGACACACACACGCGCACACACCCCCCCCCCACCCCGTGCTGAAGTGTTGACCCAGTGTGCCAGATGGGTCGATGTCGTCGAAAGTGGACACTGTTGGAATCATTTGTGCCCAGGTCCGGTACTCAGGGAGGTCAGGGGGCCACGTAACCGTAGCTTCCTCTGCCCCTTCTCCCTGGACCGGCTGGGGGACATGGAGTGCCAGGCCCAGCTCTCTGAGGAGAGGCCCAGGCTTGGAGTCCCAGCTGCTTAAACCGCATTGATGAGGCGAGAGCTGTCAGTTTCCACGTGTGTGAGTGTGGTTGGGATCACCATGGTCAGGCCATCCCTGCAGAGTCACAGGCAGAGCACCTGGGTGAGAACTGGGATGTGTCACCTCCCGTGTGGGTGCAGCCGGAGCCCCCTGGGCACCTGGGGGTGTTGTGTGCTGGGCAGCGGCTTCGGATGGTCTTTCTCTCTTCTGTTGGAATTTTGTTTCCTTTTGGGGTTTGGAGATTAGGCCCCAAAAGCAGTGTTGTTTGTCGTCGTGGGGCCTTTCCATTGTCCCTGAGACCTCCTCGTTTCAGAACTGTGATGGCCACAGCGTTGACTCAGCTGCCTTCTCCAGGTCGGCCTGGAAGCCACCCTTGCCGGTTTTGCCAACCCGTTCGTCTGGTTAGGCCAGGTTTCCACGCCTGCTTTCGATGAGTCCTGCCCTCCCCTGGGAATCCACTGCCAGACCTTTGCACCCCTTGGCGGAGGATGGGGAGGGCTGACAGGCTCCGGCAGGAGAGCAGAGCGGAGATGGTTCCTTCGATGCTGGCGGCCGGGCCAGAGCGGCCCTGAGGCCTCGCTGAGTGCGGGTCTTGGAGCGGGCTTCGAAGACCAGCGCTCGCTCGACAGTGGCGTTGGTCTTGGCAGAAAGCCTGCTGCAGGCAAGGAAATGCTGAAGAGAGTTTGTTCCTCTTTGCTGTTGGGTTTTCCTAGAGAGAAAACGGTCTGAGGCCCCCTTCGTGTGGGGATCAGACGATGCGGTGAGTGGGGTCTTCCTTCGGTTGGGGGGCCTCCGCTGAGCTGTCTCCCTCACGTTCCAGGCGATCTCCTGGCAGGCTGTTAATTAGGACAAGTGCAGCTTTCCATGCAGGTTGCTATTCCACGGGCAAGCCTATGTGACATGTAGGTTTTATCCACTGTGTGCTGGCGCACCTTGCCGTTGGGATGCCGTAGAAGGTGGCGTGTTCTCATCCATTGCATTTTAGTCCATGAAGGGGTTGGCAGTGGTGGCCTTGTCTTGGTCAAACTGGGATGGAAATTCTTGGGACACGTTTGGGTCTCTTCTGCCCTGGTGAGTGGAGTCCAGGAATATGGCTGTCGGAGGAAGGAAGGGGGTTGTCATCTCGCACGCTGGCTTTCGTTGCCTGAGGATTCTGATGTGGAAGGTACGGAACATTGTCTACAACGCATCCTGACGGGACCCTTTCAGGAGCTCCCTCCGCTACTTCCTAAGAGATGAAATGCCGGTTGTTGGGCTGATGTGCTGACGCTGGATTCTGGCTGCTCGGCTGCATTTGTTGGGGACTGGCTGGCCGAGTTGGGGGGACTGCCTGGGGGCGGGGGCCTGTTCAGGAGGCTGCACCTACTGTGGGGTGGGAGACCCTATGGTCAGACCGGGGTACATCACAGCCGCCAGCTCCTTTGAGGGGCAGGTGCACCTGATGTCGAAACAGGGCTGCTGCTGAGAGCCAGTCCTCTGGAGAGGAGGGCCCAGCAGGCCCTTGTGCGGCCGGGCACCCTCGTCAGCTGTGCTGGCCATGCCGGTCGGAGCTGGAAGAGGAGGAGCAAGTGGGGCTGGAGATGCGAGCGCAGGGAGGCGGTCCCGGGAAGGGCGATGCCAGAGACAGCAGTTCAGCCCAGTTCAGAGGGCCGGGGCACGAGCTCAGCCGGGGGCACCTGCAGTGCCCACAGCCCATGCTTTGCAGCCTCTGGGGGGCGGTGGGGGTGCTGGGCAGGTTGGGGTCCTGGGGGACCGTCTGTCACAGGAGCAGACTGCCATGCAGGGTCAGGTCGGAACGTCCCCAGGCTCTGAGAGGATTCCCGAGCACACAGGAGGTGGAGTTTTGGAACCTGTGTCGACAGATGGGGGCCGAGGGCGAGAGATTTCTGCTGGGAGCCGCCTGGGGCCGGGGCGCTAGGGCCTGTGCGTGTTAGTAGCCGCGTTGTTAATTCTGTAATACGGGGACGGCCCCAGGCTTTTCAAACCCTGAGCCATTATTTTCATAGTGTGCTTTTGGATATTATTTTTTTAAGAAGTGACATCACCCAGCGCCGTAACCTGCACTTAACCTGTTGGCTCAGTTCTCTGGAATGAGCTCCTCAGTTCTCTGTGGAAGACGGGGGTGGGAACATTTCCACAAGTCAGCCCCGTAAAGCGTCACAGCCACGCAGGCCGCTGGATTCTGCCGCGAAGCAGACACGTCTTGTTTTTTAATTACGCGTGTTGGAAGGTGACGTCCCGAGGCTCTCCCTGCGTGGGGACCTCCTCCTGAGCGGTTTGGGAGAACCCGGGCATCTTGCTGCCAGTGCCGCCTTCTCTGCAGAACTGCCGATAAAGTGGATGATTGCCAATCTAATCTCACCTGAAAGGCACCGGGAAGCTGGCTCTTTACAAAACGATTTGTCAAAGGGTCTGTGGAGAGGGGAGTCCTTTAGTCATAAGATTATTCTTCCAGAAGAATCTGTTGTGGAAACTGACTGTTTCATGCCTTGACTTCTTGAGGCTGGTGACGCCTGCCCTCTCCTGAGAATGCTACCACCAGCTTGTAACCGCGTCCCGCAGGTGTCACCTGGGTGCTGTCACCCTCCTCCTGTTCTCCAAGCAGCGGGATGTCAGGCCGCTGTCGAGGGTCTCCCCCAAGTGCAGGATGGCCTTGTCCGCCCAGCACGGAGGGGCTCGCTCTAGGCTTGCTTCGGCAGAGGGGCCCTTTGCAGCACAGGTCCTGGGGCGTGGGGGTGTGGGGCTGCAGGCACGGGGCGCTCAGGCTGTGTCTCTGGTTCCCCTTCTTTCTTCTGATATTTCCTTCCCGTCGTCTCTCCCTCGGCGTCACCTGTGTCTATTCATTCTCAGGCAGGCTGTCCCCTGGGATGGCAGCACCTGTTGGCTCCAGGCTGACGCGGTCCCGTTGTGCCTGCTGAGTTGCAGTCTCCACTGTGCAGAGTGTGTGATTCACGGCCCCTCACAGTGGGAGAGGGGGTAATTCCCCACAGAAGTTGGGAGAAGGGCTACTGGGTGGTGAGCAAGGTGCTGTGCACACCAGGTTGCAGAGAGGCACAGTGGGCGTGGAGAAGGCAGCGATGCAAGGTGGTGTGTGTCCATGCACATAACAAGTGTGTGAGCCCGTGTGCCCCAGGGCTGGGGTGTTCACAGATGGAGAGGTTCCTGTGAACCTGGGAGTCAGGGAGGGCTTCCTGGAGGAGGAAACTTCTGTGGCCCCAGAAGGGTGCCTAAGACCCAGAGTCAGGGAAGGTGGATGGAGGGCGTAGATGGGTCGGGTTGGGAAATGATGATGTGCTTGGGAGGCGGTTGTGATGCTAAAGCTGACTGGGACTGCGAGGAGGAGGAGGAAGTGTGCACTTGAGGGGCTCCTCCTCTGGCCTGACCCCCAAGGGGTGAGGTCAAGGTGGAGAAGGAGAGAGGATGCCCTTCTGCAATGTGGGGTGTGCAGGTTTGGTGTGGCCCTGGTTTTGAGGCCTACGGTGACTGGGCCGACACCAGAGGCCATGTAGCTGCTGGTTAGGAGCAGGCTGCTGCCCCTCCCTTGCTGCGTGGCTCTCCCTGCCTCAGTTTCCTTACCTGTAAAGTGGGGGTGATGGCACTCGGCCTCTCCTAGAGGTGTGATGTCAAGTTAGCCAGCAGAGGACCCCTCAGCCCTCAGTCTGCGTGCGTGAGCCTTGCTGCCCTCCGCTGACGTTCCTCTTGCACATGTAGTGGACACGGGTCAGGGCAGCGCGCAGGCCCTCAGCTGGCTTGGCGCCCCCGCCTCCTATTGGCCATACCCTCTCCAGTCCCATCACCCACGTCCCTCGCCTGGACCCCTGGGGACCCTTGGGCTTGTCCCCTTCTACCGCTCCCTTCCATCCCCTGCCCAACAGAGGCCCTGCCAGGCGTGCTGCGTGTGTGTGCGTGAGAGCCCTGAGCTGCTACCCCTGGGTGCCGGGTGCTGGGCGCACGGGTCAGTGAGGTTCGGGGGTGTGGTGGAGACAGGCCAGTCCTGCTCTCCACCTGCTGTCCACCTGCTGCATGCCCAAGGCCAGCTCTGTGCCCTCACCTGGCGTCTTAGGGCGTGCATGTGGACACAGCTCCCCACTGGGGCGTAGCTACAGCTGCCCGAGGCCTGGGCCGGGGTCAAGGGGAGCCGTAGGCTGACTGGGGTGCCCTCAGGGCACAGTGTCCAAGCCTGTCCCTGCACCCCTTCCCCGAATCACGGGGGTAGCCGGCGGCTCTCAGACTCTCTGGTTTCGGAACCCCCTTTATAGTTGTGAGTTACTGAGGTCACCAGAGAGGTTTATGTGGGTTGTATCTGTCCATCTTTACTGTGTTAGAAAGTAAAACAAAGAAATTTAAAGGTATCTATTAACTTAGCAAAAACTATAAACCGATTACATGTTAACATAAATGTCATATTTATATCTGAAAATATCATTATCACCCCCCAGAAGGAAATCAGTGAAGGGGCGCTGGTGGTTTTGCCAGCCTCGATGGGTCTGATTTAATTGGAGACAGCTGGGTTCTCGGCTTCTGTGTGGCTCTGCCGCCACGTCCAGCCCTGGGGCCGCCCAGGAGCAGGGCTGGGAAAGCACAGCACGGCTCAGGGTTGCAGTTACGTCGTTGTGGCCTCCTGGGTCCCCTGAACGGGTTCTGGGGACCCCGAGGGTTCTGGACCGCACTCAGAGAACTGCTGGTTTACCGTCAGGAGAGATTTCCCTGCACTAGTGAATGAAGGTTCTCATTCTCATTTTTCTGTTTTATTAAAACCTTCTTGTTTCTTTTATTTTAAAAATTTAATTTTAAAACTTTGTTTGCTGTGGAATAGTCTACACATTGAGGATTCAATATTCAAAACGGGTTGAAGCTTATGCTGGCCCCCTCCACAGAGATATGATATGAACAGACTGGTGGTTACCAGAAAGGAAGGGGGCGGGGGGAGGGTGAAAGAGTAAAGGTCACATGAGTATGGTGACAGATGGCAACTAGACTATTGGTGGTGAGCACGATGCAGTCCGTCTATACAGAAGTTGAAATATAATGATGTACACTTGAAACTCATATGTTATAAACCAATGTGACCTCAATAAAAAAAGGGTGTTCGGGGCCCGCCCCGAGGCCTGGTGGTTAAGTTTGGCATGCTCTGTTTCAGTGGCCTGGGTTCATGGGTTTGGATCCTGGGCGTGGGCCGTGTACACCACTCCTCAGCCGTGTTCTGGCGGTATCCCACATAGAAAATAGAGGAAGACTGGCACAGATGTTAGCTCAGGGCTAATCTTCTTCAAGCAAAAAAAGAGGAAGATTGGCAGTAGATGGTAGCTCAGGGCGAATCTTCCTCGGCAAAAAAAAAAGGGGGGGTGTTGAAGCTTATGAGGGCCTCCTCCTTTCCCCTCCCTCCTGTCTTTCTGGTATGCAAATAGCAGCTCACACTGGTGTGGGCCTTGCTCCTGGCAGGTAGCAGTGTGCAGCGACAGCGAGCTCTCTGGCAGGACGTGGGGGTCTTCACTCCCTGTTCAGGTTGTAGGGTCTGCTTTATGTGGCTCTCCCCATGGGTGGACATGACAGTGCATCCAGCCCTTTTTTGCTGTCACAAAAACAACACTGGGATGAGACGGCCTTGCCTGTCCGTGATTTTGCAAGTGTGAGAGGGGGAGATTCCTGGAAAGGAAATCGTCGTTTTACTGGATGTTGCAAGGTTGCCCTCCGCTCCGTTCTCCAAGTAGGGGGACCTCTTCTCCCTGTGCTCACACCCACAAACTGTCTGCCAGTCTGTCAGGGCAAATGGTTTCTGTGTCCTTTTAATTTGTATTTTTCTCTTTATAAGTGAAAGTGAATCATATTTTTATGTGTTTAAGAACTGTTTTTCTTTTTCTGTGAACTGTCTTTTCTATTTTGCCCATTTTTCTACTGAGCTGTTTATCGTTGTTGGACAAATTAATTCTCTTTAATGTATGTTGCAAGTATTTTTTCTTAGGTTGTCATTTATCTTTGACTGCGTATGGAGGTTTTCCAGAAACTCTTTTTTTTGAGGAAGCTTAGCCCTGAGCTAACTACTGCCAATTCTCCTCTTTTTGCTGAGGAAGACTGGCCCTGAGCTAACATCCATGCCCATCTTCCTCTGCTTTATACATGGGACGCCTACCACAGCATGGCGTGCCAAGCGGTGCCATGTCCACATCCGGGATCCGAACCGGCAAACCCTGGGCTTTCGAGAAGCGGAACATGCGCACTTAACTGCTGTGCCACTGGGCCGTAACCTGCCTTCTCTTGGATTGTGTGTCATGTCTTGCTTGGAAGGCCCTATCCAGCCCCCAGGCTCTGAACACCCATGGCCCCCTGCGCTGCTTTGTTGCTTTCCTTATTTCACATTCAAATCTCTGGTCCATTTTGAATTTATTTTGGGAAGGTGTGAGGTGTGGCTCCATCATTTTCTTTTCCTCATAGCTACCTGATATCCCCACCTCATTTGTTGAATAATGTGCCCCTCCCTCTCCAATTTAAAATGCCGGTTTGAGGGGCCGGCCCTGTGGCCTAGTGGTTAAGTTCACATGCTCCGCTTCGGCAGCCCGGGTTCGGTTCCCTGGCGCAGACCTACACCAGTCGGCAGCAGCTGTACTGTGGCAGTGACCCACGTATAAGACAGAGGAAGAATGGCACAGATGTCGGCTCAGAAAGAATCTTTGACTCAGCAAAAAAAAAAAAAAAAGCCAATTTGATCCCAGTTGGCTCTGGATCTATTTCTGTACATTCTGGTTTGTTCTCTGGCTCTGCCGTCTGCTCATACACTAGCATCACGCTTGCGAAATGACTGTGGCTGCATCATGTTTGTTTATGTGACGGGGCTGCTCTCCCTCGATCACTCTTACTTTTCAGAATTTTCCCGGCTATTCAGCTTATTCATTTTTCCTTATAAATCTTAGACTCAGCTTGTCTTACTCCCTCGAAAGGCTTTTTTTTAAGGGGAATCACATTAGATTTATAGATTACTTTAGAGAGGATTGTGGACATTGTCCTTCCTCCCCTTTCTCTGTCTGTCTGCATATATATAGTAAAATATACACAACATAATGTGTATAAATAATATACACATAAATATGTGGCAGAATATACGTATCATAAAACTTACCATTTAGCCATTTTTAAGTGCACAGTTCCGTGGCATTGACCACACTCACATTGTTGTGCGACCATCGCCACCACGAATCTCCGGAAGTTTGTCACCTTCCCAGATGAAACTCTGTCCCCCTTCAACACTAAGGCCTCCTTCCCCTCCCCCAGCCCCTGGCGCCCGCCGTGCTCCTTTCTATCTATGAATTTGACTCCTCTAGGGCCCTCATGCGAGTGGAAGCATCCAGGATTTGACCTTTCCTTTGTGGCTTATTTCACTCAGTGTGACGTCCTGAAGATTCATCCACGTAGTATCATCTTGCAGAATTTCCTTCCTTTTTTTTTTTTCTTTTTTTTAAAGATTGGCCCTGAGCTAACATCTGTTACCCATGTTTTTTTTTCTCCTTCTTCTCCGTAAAGCCCCCCAGTACATAGTTTTATGTTCTAGTTGTGGTCCTTCTAGTCCTGCTGTGTGGGATATCGCCTCAGCATGGCCTGATGAGTGGGGCTAGGTCGGTGCCCAGGATCTGACCCAGCAAACCCCGGCTCGCTGAAGCGGAGTGTGCGGGCTTAACCACTTGGCCACAGGGCCAGCCCCTCCTTCCTTTTTAGGGCTGAATAATATTCCATCGTCTGGGTAGACCACATTTTGCTTAGCCGTTCATCTCTGGAAAGACACTTGGGCTTTTGGATGTGTACCCAGAGGTAGGATTCCTAGGGTAATCCTGCTTGATCTTTTGGGGACTCGCCATGCTGTTGTCCACGGCCCCCGCGGCTGTGGTTTGCGCTCCCTGGCCGTGGGTGCTGGAAGTCAGGCCCAAGCGTTTGCTTGAGAATACAGTGAATCTGCAGCTGTGCTCCTGGCCGAGCCGGACCTCTGAGCCTGGCTCCCCTGGACCCCAGGCAGGCCCGAGAGCTGGTCTTGGTGGGTGGGCGGGGCCGCCTCATAACGGCATGACTTCCCTCTCTGACCCTCAGTTTCCTCCTGTCTTTAAAAAGAGGGGGACACCCTAACAATAGCAGCGCATATTTATCCCGTCCTCACTAGATGCCAGGCGTGGAGGAGCCAGGCCTCACGCCCCCCTGGGCTGGTGTGTAAGGATTCGGGGAGGCAGGCATGGAAGCCTTGGCACGCACTGCTTCTCGCTGAAGCTCGAGCTCGGCTCTTAGTCATGTTGCTGTGGGTGGGGGAGGATTATCCTGGGTGCTCCCTGCCCTGCTACTCCCATCGTGTGATCTGCCTGCTTGGGTCAGGCTGCCCTCCCTCCCTCCCCAGCCTGGCAGCGCCCCACGCAGTGACCCGGGGTAGGACCCCAGCACCTCGCCACAGCCTCATCTGCTCTCGCCCCGCCCCCCCATTTCCTTCTGGTTTGTTCTGGGGTCAGGAGACTGTCCGTGCTACTTGCTTTTCCTGGAGTCCTTCCTCTGCAGCCCCTGGGCCGGCTCCTTGCTGCCGTCAGCCCACAGTGTAGCCATCACTTCCTCCAGGCAGCTTTCCTGGCTGCCGCTGTCTGTCCCCCACTTACTAAGGCGCATTCTCCTCCCCCGGGGTTAGGGCAGCACCTCCTGCTCCAGGGGGCAGCTCGGCGCTCTGCCTCCTGGCACCGGACGCACCTGGCACTAGTAAGTGCTCATTAAACACCCCTGACTGCCTGGTGCCCCAGCATGCGTGAGGCTTTCCCTGCCCCCTCGCTCTTCTCTGTCCCTAATCCTGCTAGACAGTGGCTGCGCCCGTGACGGTCCCGAGCCCCAGGGCGTGTGCTATGGAGCGCTGACACACGCTCAGTCCGGCCAGTCAGGACATGCTTGTGTAACACGGAACCGTCCACCCACTGGAGCTGGGCAGTTACGTTACGTGGGCGGCCGGGGTAGGGAGGACTTTGAGGTTTGGGGTTTTGTTTTAGTCTGTTTTCTTTTTCACTGGACATCAGTTTCGCAGCAGAGGCATAAGTCAGGGCTGCTGGGCAGCCAGCCAGGCCCCTGCTGACCATCCTGCCCTGGGCTGCGTCCCTCTCTCGGCCAGCTGAGCAGGAAGCGTGGGTCCCACCGGCTCCTTGCTGGGTGTCGTGTGGCATGCCGCACTGGGCAGCCCCGAGTCGGGCCTGTAAATATCCTGGGCATCATCTGTGGGTGAGAGTCCTGGTGGGCCTGGCGGAGGGCGCCATGGCCTCAGCTGGGCCAAGTTAAAAAAATTAGAAATTGCCGGAAGGACAGGTTTGGCGCCCACAAAGGCCCTTTTCACCTGAGTGGCTTCTGGAGGCCACGTGGGTTTACTTTGGTGCGAAATTTACGCAGGGACCAGGACTCTCGTTAAAATGCTAAAACGTGCCGCACTCACCCATTCGTCCTCTGCCAGGCTGCCTGCCGGACTGGGGACACCGAGGTGGAGGACTGCATTGGATCCAGGTTGCTGAGCAGGAGCGCTCCGGAGACATGGTGGGGGGAGCGGTGCACAGTCCTGCAGGATGGATTGGGGTGTTCCAGGCAGGAGACGAGGCTCCAGGCTGGCCCCTGGTTTCGTGAGGTCTTTTTCTCTGTGCCGTTTGTCACTGAGAAGCAAGAGGCACTGCCCTGTGACCTGAAAGCGGTCATGCTGCTGTTAGTGTGGACAGTGGCCCTCAGGGATGGGCAGTGTCTTCCCCCGGCAGCTCTTCAGAGCTGGCTGTCCTTCCAGCCAGCGTTTCTGCCTCCAGTGGGCTGGGGCTGGCAGGGGGAAGCCCCTGGCATATGGCCCACTGAGATCCTTCTGGCCTCTGGGAGCCTGGAGACTGCCCAGGCTGCCCTGGCTGCCGTGGATGGCACCTGGCCCCTATTCCTTTCCTTGAAAAGACTGGATGGTGGCGAGGCCCACACATGAGTGTGTGATGCTCGGGCCACTGTAGTGGGCCCTGGGCACTCGGTGAGGGCCCAGGTTCCTCTGGCTTGCCTGGTTCCCTGGTAGTGGGCCAGCAAGGCCTGGGACCTCTTTGAGAGTTCTTGTTCTGCCAGGCATTCATCACTTTAGGATGAGGGACGGTGGACCGTGGCCCCCGGGTCAAACCCAGGCACAGATTTTGTAAACACGGAATGTTTTGTTGGCCCGCAGCCATACCCGTTTCTCGCTCCAGCAGCCTTGAGAGATTATGGCAGTGGCCACGGCCGAGCCCAGAATGTTGACAGCCTGCCTTTGCAGAACAAACGGGTTTGCCGGCCCTGTGCAGCGGCCGCTCCCTTCGCTCAGGCAGTCGCACGCAGCGTTTTAATGCTGACGCACATTTGGAGAACAGCCTCTTTTCAAACAGCTGTGAGCGGGCGCCCCTTTCTGCTTCCAGGAACTCGGGCCAGGGCGATGGCAGGAAGTCGAGGAATACCGGGAATCTGGAAGGTGTTTCCTACCAGCTGTCTCATTGGCTGGGTCTTCCCAAGTCCTGGTTGCTAAGAGTGATGGAGAGAGTTGAGAAAAGAATAACTTCCAGTAGAAATGAATTCTTGTGTGTGTTTCCCATTGGTTAGTGTATTTGCTTATACAACACTGAAGTTTTTGTCTACCTGGTCCTGAGCTTTAGGTTTTCCTGCTAGCTTTGTTTTGTTTAAATAAACATCTGTACAGCCACTCTGCCAGACTCCTCACCCAGTCTCCTAGGCAGAGGGCCTGTGAGCTGTCATACAGTGAGATGGATGTATTAACAGAGGCATGTGCTGGGGTGGACAGGGAGGCTGGGGCTCTCTGGGGTTGGGGCAGGGGCAGGCTCTAGAGTCCAGCGAGGTTGGTTTGTGTTCCTGCTGTGTCACTTCTCTCTTACCCTGTCCCCCTGCCACTGGCACCCAGTCAGGTTGGGGAGAGGTGACCCCACCCCTGATGCTTAGGTGCAACATTCCTTAGGCACGCCCCCCCTGCTTCCTGCCTGGCCCCCCTGGAACGTGGCTGTCTGGGTCCTGCTTCCCAGGGCTGTCTTTGGCCCCTTTGGTCCTCTCAGGGACTCTCATTTTACACTTTGACCTCTGCCCCCGAGCCATGCCAGGGAAGGAGGGGTGTGAGTGGTGCGTGGGGCACTGACTGAGCCCTCCTCCCTGCGTGGCTGCAACAGCTTGACACAGGGCATCGGGACAGTGGTGTATTGCAGCCAGCTCACACTGGCTTGCGGGAGCCAATTGGTAAGTGTTCAGGAATTTTGCAAGCTGGCTGTTAATAAAAATGAAGTTATATAAACTTAAAATTAGATAAATTGTATTGAAAACAAAGGTGTTAAATACTTGAAATTGCTCGTTTCTGAATTATTTCCCTGAATTTCATTGCTGGGTATGATCCAGAGGTGATTTGCTGCATCTGGATGGTAGGAATCCTGTGTGACGGTGGCTGTGAGTATCCCTTCCCCATGCGCCCTCACTCCCGGACGTCACTTTGGTGGCTTGAAAATGGCTGCAGTCGAGTAGTGACGCCGCGGAAATGGGTAAATGCTACAGATCAGGGCTTCATTCTCGTTTTGTTGATTATCTAGACTTAAGAAAGGGATAGAGAAAATGCTGATATGCAGACGAAAGTTAAGCGCCTGTGACATCTGTAGCCATTCACTACGAGTGGCACAGAAAAACTGGGGAGATATTCTTCTTCTATAGAAAATGGTCAGATCCTTCAGCCAGGAAGCTTCTTGTGTTCTAGACGGACATGGTTCTGATCCGAGCCTTCCGTTTCCACCTTTGTTGTGTTTTGTTAATGTGAACAGAAACATCAACCCGCATCCATGTCGGTACCATGCTGTTCCTCAGTTGCAATCATGGTTGACTCTGGAGAGAGGGGTTCAGCACAAATGAGTGAAAGCATTCTGGGAGGGTCAGTTGCCCATATAGAGTTTACACTGAAGAGTGTTGCACGTTTTATCATTTGTAAGTGTGTGCTGCGCATCTTTATATCAATGAAGTTGATAATAACTGTCTGACATACGTCCATGCAGAAGGGGTCCCCAGGGGTTTTGCCTCTGGGCCTTCGAGAGCTCTCTAGGCTGTGGGTGTGATTCCAGTCCGCAGAGGAGGGGCTGGTGGCTCAAACTGGACCCTCCCAGCTCTCTGCTGTTGTCCCTGCCTCACTATCCTGGGCCACCCTGGCCATCGACTGGATCACTGGCTGGCGTTAGCTCTCTGGGGTCTGCCCTCTGTCCTCCCGGCCCCATTGGGCAGCTTTCTTGTTACAGTGCAGAGAAACTCAGCTCATTGATGAGGGGGTTTGGGCCTGACTTTTGTAGAAACGAAAGCCCCTGGAGATGCTTCCCCAAGGGAGGAAATTCAGGTCTCCTGGAGAAGCTCCCCAGGTTGTGGAAGGCTTGGAGTTAAGTTTCCCCTAAGTGCTCGTGGATTTAGGGACTGTATGCTCCCACAGGGCTCGAGGGCAAAGTCCGTGGACGGCCCTTTGCTTTAAGGTCTCTGCCAGAGGAAACTTTACACAGCTGTGGCCGGCGACCCCCAGCAGGCTTGGGGCCCTGGCTTTGCTGGCACTCGGAGCCCTGTCGTCACGACCTGCCTTTGGGCCTCATTCCTTCATTTGCTGGAAGAGGGTCTGTGACACCCAGCCAGTGCCAGCCCTGCAGAGGTGCCTGCAGCCTGAACATCACCTAGCGAGCTGAGCCTGCCCCTGCCCTCAGGGGTGTGTTCTAACGGGGTGGGGCTGGCGGCACCGATCCTAAACCAGGGAGTTCGCCGGAAGTTCCAGGACTCCAAACCAAGCCAGATGATGAAATTTAAGGGGGGAGGAGGAGCCGGGATGGGAGCCATCCCCAAACCGGAAGTGCTAGGCCCCACGATCATAACAAATGTGGTGGCCAGAGGACCTCTGGGACTCAGCAGGGCTGGAGCCCAGTGTCGGGGAGGCAGGGGAGGCCCTGGAGGGGTCTCAGCGGGATGTGACAGGGTCTGGTTTCCTGCCACGTGGAGAAGAAGGGGCTCCGTGAGGCGCTGTGGCCGCCTGGGCTGGGCAGGCAGGAGGGTGGGGTGGGGGCGGGGAAGCACAGGTGTGGGGCCAGGTTGGAGGCAGGTGACTGTGCTGGCTCTAGGTGGCTGTGGAGTGAGGAATCGCGACTGAGGGCTCCTCCGAGGGTTGTGGCTTGAGCAGCTGGTGGACACAGACGCCATCGAGCGGGAGGAGGTGCTCAGACTCCCGCTGTGTGCACAGCTGGGCAGAGTCGAGCTCCCAGGGAGACGTCTAGCAGGCAGTGGACAAGCCCGAGCAGAGCTCTTGAGGAGGCAGCGCCAGTCTGGGTTGAGAGTCATCAGAACAGCCGGAAACGGATGCCAGGAGCATTTGGGGCCCCCGCTTACGGTGCCCAGCCCGGCAGAACCAGTACGTGAATCCAGGGTGACGGAGGTGGCTTCTGGACAAGCCTCCAGTTTGGGGAAACCTGTGGGTCATCAGGTGTGAGCCAACATCCCGGGCCTGGCATGGGGCGGGGGGACAAGGTCAGCAGTCACACGTGCCTTCTGGGTTTCAGGTATCCAGACTGCTCCCAGAGTCTCCTTGGCTGGGGGTGAGCTGTGTGTGCGTTGAGGTCCTGGCGGTGCGGCTTGCAGGGGTGTAGGCCCTTAGGGTGTTGATTAGGACTGGCCCTTGGTCAATGCATCCTCTCTGGCCCTCCTGTTCCCCTACAAAGCCTTGGAATCCACAGCTGCCATCTCAGGCCACTCCAACCATGGGGTTTGGGGCCGTCTTCCCAGAGGACAGAGACCTGGCAGAGGGCCGTGTGGTCAACTGGGACTGGCGTGGGGTGGGGTGGAGGGAAGTACTGAGTTCTCGCTCCACATCTGTGACTCCTTAGGAATATGGTTTAGGATGAGGGTTGCTTCCTGTGGGAAAATGGACATTGTTTATCCTGGGGTCAGCGGGAGACCCACCAGATAACCAGGAGATGAGGCCAGGCCCCGGCTGAGCAGGTTGTCCCAATGCAGACGGGAACTCAGCCAGGGAGTGGCGTCCGCTGTGCGTCGAGGGAGAGTGGCTGGGACGTGGCGAGCGTCAGAGACAGGAACCACTTTTTTAAAAAAATCTTGGGCTGGGAAGGGAAATAAAGTCCTTTGTGGTTTCCAAGTTCAGTGTTCCCTAGACACTGCTGCCTTTGTGTGTCCAAAAGCCATTCAGTGGGTTTCCAGAGCAGCATGCTTTGTGTCCCAGGGCCAGCGCTGCTGGACTCAGTCCTGCATGCAGAGGGCGCGGAGCCTGGTGGGTGCTGCCCCAGGCCACGGCACCAGGGTGCCCTCGTGCCGTGCTGGTTCCTGTCTCGCCTGCTCTCTGCAGCGGATGGTTACAGGACCTCACAGGACACCCTGGCTCTGAGCAGGGGTCTGGAACAGCCACAGCCAGGGAGCATTTCCCAGCACATCTGCATCCACGTGGAGGTACAGAGAGGGTGTCCCGCTCAGAGCGGCTGCTCCACCTTGAGGCTGGACTGTGGGTGCACGTGGAGGGGCTGGTTCTGGGGAGGGCATCTGAGGAGGAGGTGGGCTTCCTCCCCATGGGCCGTGGGGATGAAGGGTGGGCATGCAGGGAGTGGGGGGCTGGCTGGATAGAGGGAAGGCTAGATGGGGGCTGGGGTTGGGGGACACATGGTAGCAGCAACCAAACGGAAGGTGCAGATAAGACCCGTCGAGACGGCATCCGCTCGACGTTGGCTTTGTGAGGAAGCTTCGCTCTGTGTCACACTTGGTGTCTGAGGTCTGGCCCTCCTCTCTCTGTCCATGGACAGCTGTCCCTGTTGGTCCCACATCTCCATCTGAAAGTTGGGGGCTGTACTGGGTTGAACCGTGTACTTCCCAAATTCGTGTCCACCTGAACCTGGGAATGTAACCCTACTTCGAAATAAGGACTTTCCAGATGTGATTGAGATGAGGTTGGACTGGGGTGGGTGGGGGCCACGCCTCAGCCCAGTGCAGGGGTACGACGTAGAGGGCTTCCCTCACAGCCTGGACCCGTCCCCGGTGGGGTGGTCAGGATGGTGTGGTGTCTGGTCCTGATCTGACAGCAGCATGAACCATGCATCCTTTGAGAGCCCATGGAGTCCGGGGGCGCAGGCGGTGGGGATGAGAGTGGGCCCCCTGGGAGCCCCTCGCACAGTGGGCTGTGTGTTTGGACACCCTCGCCGCAGGCGGATGTGAATAGCTGCACAGGAGGAGCCGGGGTTGGGGTGAGCCGGCAGCTGGAAGATTGGGCCTCATTGGGAATGGAGTGCATGTGGGCCCAGTGCTGGGCGCTGTGGCCGGGGCGTGACTTGCATTCTGATAGTGGTGGACTGGACACTCGGCGCTTTGTCCCCTTTCCCCGTGCAGCCACCTCATTTGCTTGCTGGAGCTTAATTGGGAAGAAAGGCGGCCCCAGACATGTGAGAATCCAGACGGCGAGAACCACCTAACCAGAGCCTTGTGGGGAGCGAAGAGCCGGCTGCGCGAGGCCCGTGCTTGACTGCTTTCCTCCGGTGGAGGCCGCCCCGGTGTCTTCTGCTCCAGGGTCACATGTCTCAGGGCCGGTTGGCCCGTCCCCTCCATCTTGCTTTGTCTGATGCTAGGTGACGAGGAATCCCTCGGGTGTTTTTGAAAATGAGAGGAATAGGTTTCACGTTACTGCATTTCACCTACTTAGTTTATTCCTGTTTATTTTTTAGTTCAAAAAGCAGTAGGACAGCGTTATAGGACACCTGGAGAAAGAAGTCTTACAAACCGCCCGCAAGCCTGCAGGCCTGGCGAAGGGCCTGTGTGCCCTCTGTTCTGTTTAGACACTTGTGGACTGAAACACTGACCTCGGGGCAGCAGCGTTTTGTAATTGCCTTTGTCACTCACAGGGACGGCGTCCCCGGTGAGTCCAGCGCGATGTCCTCAGGCCCCCTGTCCTGCCCTCTTTCAGGGGCGGCCGGGCGATTCCTGGTGCTGCTGTGGGAGCAGCACGTTCTCCACCTGTCGAATTTGCTCCAGGATGTATCTCAGGAGGCGGGGGCGCTGGCCGAGAGGGCGTCTGTGTTTTGGGTCCTGCTGCCTTCCGCCGCATCGGCCAGCTTGCGTCCTTTTCAGTGAAGCGGGAGGTTTTTGCACAACTGCTGGGTAAATTTCCTCTGTCTGGAGTCCCTCGCTCCTGGAGTTTGCTTGTCTGTCCCTAGGTCCTGTAAGTTTTACGGATTTATTTAACCCTTCTTATAACAAAGATATTAATCCTTCATATACCACATTTGTACACGTCTCCTGTTTCATTTTTTAACAAACAGAACTTTGTCCAGTGACTGTCAGACTGTTTTTTACTTTTTGGTTGTTTTTTCAGTCTCGTAACGTAGACAGTTACCGTCTCTCTAGGTTCTTGATAAGCACGAAGGTCTCTTTCCTTTTGCTTTTGTACTTTTTTTTTTCAAGATTTTCTTTTTCTTTTTTTCCCTCCCCAAAGCCTCCTGGTACATAGCCGTATATTTTTAGTTGTGGATCCTTCTAGTTGTGGTATGTGGGATGCCGCCTCAGCATGGCCTGACGAGTGGTGCCATGTCCGCGCCCAGGATCTGAACCAGCAAAATCCTGGGCCACTGAAGTGGAGCGCGAGAACTTAACCACTCGGCCACGGGGCCGGCCCCATGCTTTATACTTTTTAAAGTTTATTCACCTTTTTGTCCGCCTGGAGTTCACAGCTCCCACACACAGATATTTTTCCAGAGGGCCGCGTACCCCCCCCCCCGCCCCCGCCGCCACCACAGCCTGTGCTCTCCTGGGCTGTCTGGGTTCCAGGCGGCATTGGGCTTTGGTTTTCCTGTGGTTTTTGCACCAAGGCCACACTGGGCCACCTTGCAGTGTTGCAGGCGAGCTTGGAGAAGCGCCTGTTCCTGGAGCACCCACAGCCCCTCGCTGATGCGCTGCATGCCTCAACTGTCCTCTAGACCAGAGTGAGTTCTGGTACATTCTGACCAGGGTCTTGGGAGCCCCCCTGTTAGCACGTCTTGCTGTGAGCAGGGATGCTAAGGGGAGCAGAGGGCCCTCAGAGGGCGGGGCAGGCACATCAGGGCTGCAGTCAGCCACATCCCGGGCTGTGATTTGATGGTCCTCCACGCCTGCACGGTCTAAAACAGGAAGTGCTTCTCCCTGCCTCTGTGGTTCTCCGTGAAACATCCCAGCTGGGGTGGTCAGGGCCCAGTGGATGGATTCCATCCTGCTCTCCCCTCTTCCTGCCGCCTTTGCGTGGCAGTAATCCTCTTGTTTACTGGGTCCAGGCTGAGTGTCAGGCACGTGATGTGTGTCATCTGGAATTCTCAGGATGCTTTGGCCTCACTGGTACTCTTGGCATTCCAGAGGTGGAAGCAGAGGCCCAGAAACGTGGTAAATGGCAGACCAGGCTTGAGCCCAGGTGTATCCAGAGTCCCCACCCCCCTGCAGGCACTGGGGCCTCTTGCAGAAGCCAGGGGCTGGGGTTTGTGGGAGGTCCCTGACTCGCAGCCCTGCCCCAAGGAGCTGTGTGACCTGGTCTGGGGATGGGCCTGAGGTGGCTTCCCAGTGAGGTTGGCTGGATACGCAGAAGGGCTGCTCACACCCTACCCCCTGGGGCTTTGGGCTGTCGCCTTGGCTAAGTTGGGGCAGAGAAGTGGGGAGAGGGTGCCTCACAGCACGTCCGTCCCTCATGTGGACACATGTTTGAACTTACCTATGTCCTGCCTGTGAGCACATGGCCGCTCCTCTCAGTGTGACCCCACACCAGGCCTTTGCTGCGATCGCTCCAGGCTGGAGGAGGACAGGCGGGCAGCCTGCAGCGCCTGCGGTCTGGGGCTGTGCTGGGAGAGCGGGCGGCTGACCTCCAGGCTCCTGACCAGCCCGTGTGTGCGAAGGCCTCTTGGAGGAGGTGAGGCCTGAGCCGTGTCTTGAAGCCCAGCCGGGGCCGCCGGGCCGGCAGGAGGGTATTTGAGGCAGACGGGGTAGCCTGGGCCGTGTCCTGGGAGCGGGGGCCAGGTGGAGCGAGGGGACACAAGGCCAGGGCCCGCTGGGTCCACAGGGAATCCACCGAGACACCCAAATGCCTAGTGTTCTGGCCGTTTCTGGGCGATGGCTCCTGTTCTGGGCAGTGCGCATAGCTGCAGCTTTGACCACATTCTTGATGGTTTATTAGGAGAGCTTTGAGGAGCGGTCAGCCCTCCTCCCCTGTTTGTTGCCATGTTCCTCCCCTTCTTTCCCCGGGGTCTCCGGCTGCCCTGGTGCACTAGGCTGGCCCTGTCTTTATGGCCGGGAAGGTCCTGCTGAGAGGTTTGGCTTCCTTCTGCCCCATGGGGGCACGTGGGGCTGGCTTTGGTGGTGGCAGTGGCAGAAGCTTGGCCCTGGGCCTAGCTGGGAAGGGGTGCAAGAAGAGGGGCCCAGCCTGGTGGGTGCAAGATGGGGGCCTGGGGGCCCTGGATGTTCCTTGGAAAGCTGAACCAGCCTCTCCCCAGGGGCAGGGCTTGGTCACAGCCCAGGGCTCAGGACGTGGAGGACTGTGCTCTTGAGGTTGGTGTAAGCACCATGCAGGGCGGGTGGCCAGTGGGCAAGTGACCAAGTGACAGTGCCTCCCCTTTCTTCTCTTGCAGGGACCCCGACCGTCATGTTAAGGTAAAGCAGAGGGGCTCAGTGCTGAACATGCTAAGGAGGCTGGACAAAATCAGGTTCAGAGGTCACAAGAGAGATGACTTCCTCGATCTAGCAGAATCTCCAAACGCCTCGGACACTGAAGGTGGAGATGAAATACCCCTGAAGATGCCTCGGACCTCGCCCCGGGACGGCGAGGAGCTGCGGGACCCTGTGAGTGCGCGGGCGGCCTCCTGGGGCCAGGGATGCCCTCCTCCCCCTGCCTGCGCTCTTACCCTGGGTCCCCCAGTGCAGGGCTGGGGCTGTCCCCCATCCTCAGGCGGCCAAGCTGAGCGGGACTTGGCTAGACCATGACCTGCCTGAGCTGGTCAGAGATAAACAGGGCTCGCCTCCCCCTTTGTCCTCATCGTGCCCCCCTCTCGCCTGCCCCCTGCAGACCTCACTGGGGGCGCTCATCCCTGATCGAGGATAAAACAGCCTTTCCTTCACCGCAGATTTGTCCAGCAGCTGGACTTCTTTTCCCTTCTCATTGATTTTCTGGTGGTTGGCAAACTTCAAACACAGAAGAGATGCTGAGGCCCCAGCCTGAGCCCTGGGAGTGTTGGCACGTCGAGGGAGGCAGGGTGCTGTCTGGAAGCTACTGGCCCGTGGCCCGCGGCCAGCTGCTCCTG
Source organism: Equus asinus (assembly GCF_041296235.1). Classification (NCBI taxonomy): domain Eukaryota; kingdom Metazoa; phylum Chordata; class Mammalia; order Perissodactyla; family Equidae; genus Equus; species Equus asinus. Next base: position 15,814,822 of record NC_091793.1, on the reverse strand, counting down.
GCTGCTCTGCCTGGCCATGCTAGAGTACGTTTCACTGACCCCCAGCAGCTGGCAGAGCCCCGTCTGGGCCCTCATCAGCCCACACTGGGACAGTGGCCCCTGTGGGCCAGTCAGTGGGGTGCTCTTCACTGAGGAGCAAATATCTGTTGAGCGCCTCAGCTAGGCCCTGTGGCTCCAGTGGGAACCAGACATGAGTGGGCCCTGCCTTCTGGAAGCTGGTGTTTCATTGCAGGGGGAGGGGCAGGGGTGCAACGAGGACGGCCTGGGCTCTCTGTGGCCCCCTTTCTGGCCAGGTGTGATTGCAGGGCTCACCATTGTGGGCATTTCCGGTGAAGAAGCCCAGAGCCATCTTGTGCCAGTTGTGGAGGCCCACGGTGTGGACACCAAATTTGGTGGCCCGTCAGCTTCCTCTCCGAGTGCCCGAGCCAGGTTTTCTTTCCAGATGTGGCCTGGGAGCGCTCGCCTTCCTGGCTCCTTGTATTATTAATGCTTTATAATAGAACGGGGACTCAGCGATGGCTCCGGGCAGGAATGAATAATTTACTGGCGCTGCCTCCTAAGAGCCAGGCTGCTCTCCTAGTCTGTCCGGTCGGGGGTGGGGGGCTCCTCCACTCCTGGGGCACTTGCTTCTGTCTCCCGGCAGAGGTGGTGGCTGCTCCTCCAGCCGCAGGGCCCAAGGGTGGGCCAGGGCCCTGCTTGGTGTGTCTCCTGCATTTTATGTTGCAGAGTGACACGGCCTTGTCTTGCAGGGAGAGTGGTGTCTTTTTTGTCTTGGCTGGCGCCAGCCTGGGGAGCTGCAGGCCATGACTCTCAGATGATGCTCTTTGGGCCAAGCGTGTGGTGGGCCTCTCAGGAGCAAGAACCCCACGTGTGGTTCCGAGTTCCATGGTGTGTGTGTGTGTGTGTGTGTGAATGTGTGAGTGTGTGATGGGGATCCTGCACAGAGGCCACAGCTGACTTGTTCCTGGCTTCATGCTCTCTCTGCCTGTCCAGCCAGGGCTCAGTGTGGCCGCCTGCCCCAGATGGTGTCCCAGTAAAGACCTGGACTTTACTTGGGGCACGGTGACTGGTGTAGGTTTCTGAGGTGGGAGCGATGGCGTCACAGCATGGAGGATCTGCAGGGCCAGCCCACCTGGGGCCAGATCCTCACTCGGCCACTTACCAGCCATGGGCTGGTCCCGCCATCTGGCAGCACTTTCCCAGTGGGGCGTGTGGAGGTCGCAGGCCCAGTCATTGGAAGCACACGGTGCTCTCAGGGAGAGTTGACCCACAAGGGCTGTGGGGAGGATCCGAGAGTGTGGCGAGCACAGGGGCTGTGTGAATAAATGTTGCTTCATTTAACCTCTCTCCACTGAGGATACTGGGGGCCTCCAGGCTCGCGGTGTCCGTCAGTTCCGTGAGCTGCATGCCTAGCTGGCCTGTGTCACTCCCAGCTGGGCGTGCTGGGCCGATGTTGTCTGTCATGCCATGCTGGGCCGATGTTGTCTGTCGTCCCAGTGGCTGTCACCAGGTGACCCTCCTGTGGGTGCACAGTTTGTCCTCCACAGCGGCCCCAAGAGGGCCTGTGTCCCTCGGCATTGCCACCTGCACGGGGTGTCCTCAGGCTTTTCTGTTTCGCTAACCTGGCAGCTCAAGAGCGGAGCTCTGAGCGGTTTCAGTTTGCGTGGCTTTTGTTATGCGGGACGTTGATCATCTTTGCACGTGTTGAGGCTTCATTCTTTTTTTTTTTATTCTGGTAAAATGCACATAACATAAAATTGACCATATTAGCCATTTTTGGGGCGTACAGTTCTGTGGCATTATGTCCATTTGCATTGTTGTGTAACCATCCCCACCATCCATCTCAATAGCTTTTTCCTGTTTCCAAACTGAAACTCTGTCCACCGTTAGCCACCAACCCCCTCCCACTCCCCCAGCCCCTGGTGACCACCATCCTACTTCCTGTCTGTGGATTTGACACCCTTAGGGACCTCGTATCATGAGTGAATCACACAGTAGCTTGTCCTTTGGTGACTGGCCTGTGTCACTCAGCCCAGTGTCCTCAAGATTCATCCCTGCTGTAGCATGACAGAGTTCATTCTTACTTCCTGTTTTGTGGATTATCTGTGTCCTGGGTAAAGGAAGTGAGTGGACCAAGGCTTTGAGAGTAGAGTCCAGACCCTATTGGGAGGGAGGAGGGGTGGGAGCAAGGAGGGACCCCAGGCTGGCAGACGGGCTTGAGGGGGCCCAGGAGATGGGGAGTGCTGGGGGAGGTGATGTGCAGGCTCAGGGTGTGGCCGGGGAAGGGGGAAGGCCAGTGAAGATAAAGATGGGGAGACCGAGGCCAGGGTTGACCCAGTGGTCCGTGACAGGCCAGTAGGGAGAGGTGGTGAGGAGGAGAGGACCGGAGTCCCAGAGTGGGGGCAGTGTCTGGAGTGACCCCACACAAGTGGAGGCAGAGGGGCAGAGGCCTTGAGGAGCAGGAGGAGGAGGCGGGTGCCCTCCGCGGGGCTGCAGGAGAGCCTGAGAGGTGGGGTTGGAGGGCACGGTTCTAGGGAAGCTGGAAGGAGAAGTGGCCGGGCCCACCTCCTGGTTTTATAGCCATGAGCAAGCCCACCGAGTCCCGGCTCCAGGCCCCTGACCCCACCTCAGTGTTGCTCATGGGTGGTCTCGGAAGGGGTCGGCTAGAAGGACTCAGGGGGCTCGCAGAAGGGTTGGACCCCAGAATTTCAGAACACCACCCCCGGGGGCTGCCGTCCCCATCAGTGCCCCTCGGTCGGCTGGTCACCTCCCCAGAGCCAGTCCCCACCGTCCCTGCCATCCAGGGGGCTCCTGGCTGAGCTGCTGCACCCTCAGCCCTGAGTCTGGCTGAAACCCAAGGGTCCTCTTGGACCCAGGGGACTCTGTAGGGGTTCTCAAAGCTCTGGGCAAGTTCCAGATGAGCTTAATTCCAGTGACGTCGAGACGGACAGGAGTTACAGCCGTCGGAGGGCATGGGTTTGTGCGTTCGTATGCGGCCCTGTAAACCGGGCCCATCCTGCTTGCTTTCGGTGGGGAGGTTGCTGGATATAACGGAGTCCAGTGTTCTGCCTCTGGATCAGTGCAGAGCCACCTTTCTGGGTCAGCCTCTGCCCTCTTCTGTGTGGCCACTGCCTTGGCCATCGAGATGGGGATGGGTGGAGGAGGGACAGATTCGTTTGCAGGGGTGAATGGGCAAGCACGCACCATTTTCCCCATGGCTGGGCAGGTGGATTTACCCTGCCTTTTGCCCCACTCCCTGAGTCTCCCCGTGCCCACCGTTGCCAGGTCCGAGGGGCCAGCAGGTAAGCATGACCTGGTCCCTGCCCTCTGGGAACTTGTGCCCCAGTGGCCAGAGCAGCTGAAAGTCCTCTAGGTCAAATGCCAGGACAGGGCAGCCACAGGCCAGAGGGTCTTACCAGAACTCATGGGTTCTCCGATGTCGGCTCCTTCCTGCGCTGTGGCCTCGAGCAGGTGACGCATGTGTATGGAGCGGTCAGTGGGGCTGCCGCTGTCTAGGCTGTATGTCCCCTTCTATCCTCGCCCAGCCTAGAGGGTCGTGGAGACCAGGCCCGGGGAACCAGGTCTCCCCATCACATGGCGGGGCGCCCAGGTCCCGCTCCTCTCTAGGTCAGTGGCAGGATGTAGTTGTGGGAGTGACTGTAGAAGTGTCCGGTGTGTGAGCTGGTTGGCCCTCGGTGCACCCTGGGCAGGCCTGGCCGTGCTGGCGTGCACTGTGCTCCTTTCCCTCTGGTCAGCAGGACTCGAAGCGGCCATCTGTGCCAAGCCCCTGGGTGTGTGGCAGCCGGCTGGGGTTGCCTGTAACCAGAGCCTGCTCTCGCCCCTTAGGACAGCTGGTGGTGGTTTTAATTAGCACTCTGTGGGCCAAGGCCCCCTGTTTGGGCTTTTCTCAGTTTGGGGAGCCTTTGTCCTCTCAGGTTCACACGGCCTGTCTGTGGATGCGCCCTCCCCGCCATCCCTGGAGTCCTGTTGCTACAGCTCCTGGGGTGCCAGCCCAGCTCCGAGGACGTGAGGGTGACAGATCCTCTGGCCGCCCCCACCTCCCTTCCTGGAGGGTGCCACGATGGCCAGCGCAGGTCCCGACGGTTTTCTTCCCCTGCAGCCTGAGAGTGGCATCATCACCATCAGGAGGCTTAGTTTCATACTTCTGGTTCTAATTTTCTTCATTATTTATAAAAGTCAGCCTCCCTGGGGCTCCGAGGATGCTCACGCTGTCTGAGACGTCCCTTTCATCGTCAGGCGAAGCCGAGGTGAACTGATATGTGTTTTAAGGCAGAACGAGCCCATCCTTGTCCGCCGGGGTTCTGCCCGGCTGGGGGCACTGCGGGCCCAGCCCCTCCCAACGAGGGGTCATTGGGGTACCCCTGAGAGAACTGGCTGATGTGGACACGGGATGCTTCAAGTCGGATCATCTGAGCTCTTGGTGTTTTTCTTCTAGGCTGGTCCAGGGACCCTCATCATGGCTGCAGGAGTCCAGGACTTTAACCGGACAGAGTTTGATCGATTAAATGAGATCAAAGGTCACCTGGAAATCGCCCTATTGGAAAAGCACTTCTTACGTGAGTACCAGGCGGAGAGTAGGGGCAGAGGGATGCCAGCCGTCTTGCAGAAGTGCAACCGGGTGCTTGGGCTGGTGACAACCCATGACAGCTGTCTCTAGACTCATGGGGACAGGTGTGGCCCTGTGTGGCCCTTTGCCTCCTGAGTCTGCATCTCCCTTTGCTGCTCCAGTGAGCCCAGTGCGCTGGTTTGCAGGCTGTGACGTCTTCACTCTCTGGGGTGAAGGAGCATGTCAGGGGTTTCATCGTTTGAGCCTTGGCTGCACGTGTCAGTGTTTGGGAACCAGACATTGCCTGAGCTGGGGTTTTGGCCTCTGGGGCAGTGATAGTAATAGAGATGGTTCCAGAAGGGCTTGCAGGGGTCCTTACAGACATTGTCTCATTTGATGTGTTGCCTCTGATCCTCTCACCACCCTGTGTCCTCCCTGCTGTACAGGTGAGGAAACTGAGGCATGGAGGGTTAAGAAGAGTGACCCTCCTATTAGGTGAAGTCCTCTGACTAGTAAGGGGTTTAAAGCAGACCGACTACCCGTGAAGCCCACGCACGTGGCCCCACTGTGTGACACGGTGTTGTCATAGCTGACATAGGGTATGAGTGACGCTATTAGGAAAGATACACAGGGAGGAAGGAGTAACTTCACCCATGTGCCCAGAGCTGCTCATGTCCGAGCCAAGCAGAGCTGCCCTCAGAGGAAGGAGGAAGGGCCCCTGGGCAGGTCACCTCCCTTCGGGCGTCATGCCAGGCCGGGGCCTCCCTCTGATGCTCAGGACCAAGCAGGCGGTGCCTTTGCTTGCCCCAGGCTCCCGCCTTCTCCGAGTGCCCACCTGAGTTGTCTTCCACCTTCCGTCCTGCATCTCCCTCGTTGTTTATGTGCTTAGTGTTGTCTGTTCTAGCTGTGGGCAGCCCAGCGCTGCAGCCACACGGGCCCTTGCCTGTGGATGAAGGTGGGGTGTCTGAGCCCCAGTGGGAAGCCTTGGGGCTGGCCCTGCCCTGTTCTCCTGGGAAGTGGGCGACATGGCTCTCACTGTGTTTCTACACACCGTCCCACCACCCAGGTGCTGAGCCCCGTCTTCCCTCGATACCCCTCTTCCTGGTCAGTGCTCCCCTTGGCACATATGTGCGTGCACAAGTGTGTGTGTACAGCGTGGTGAACTCGTGTGTGCGGGTGTGCGTGTGTCTGTCTCCAGCCGTTCTCAGGACAGTGCAGTTGAGTGACTCGGTCTCCCCGTGAGGCCGAGGTTGTTACCGTGCTGGCTGGCGCAGACAGGGCCAGGCTGGGTCTTGTCAGGGACCACCTGCCTGATAGGTCCTGGCAGCTGGTGCCTGTGACAGAGGCTCTGTGTGACTGGAGGGGCAAGCCGTCCCTCTGCCGGGGCTTGCTCGCCCTGGTTGCTTGGCCAGTGCTGATCGGGGGCCTGTGTTTGGAGGCTCCCTGGGCGGCCCCAAGTGGCAGAGCTGCACAGACCTGCTCGAGGCATCAGCTGGAAGGATGCCTCTGCATCGGCAGGCGGATCCTCGGGAAGTTGCCTTTTGTGGGTCAGGTGGCCAAGTATTGGTGGTTTCATGGAGTCAATCAACCAGCAGAGCCAAGTGCTCTCAATAAAGGGGAAGGGTCAGTGAGAGCATCTAAAAGGGGAGCCCTCTGGCTGGGGAGGGGCAGTGAGGAGGCCTCCAGGCGGGGTTACCAGGCAGGGCAGATGGGGAGCGAGTGTCCATCACGGAGCTGGATGCTCAGGACAGCAGAACCCTCAGCGACACCTCTCTGGGGCCTAATCTATGTGGCAAAGAGGCCACTTGGCCACAGAACGGTGTTGCTGGCGTCCTTGGCCCAGTCCTCCTAGTCCGTCCTTGGTGCTTTGCCAAAGGAGCATCTCATTTTACTCCTGGGTAGCGCATGTCGTGAAAGTGTAGAGTTTGACTTTGACAGTGGCAGTTATGGGCATTCTTTTTAAGTTATGGGAAATTTCAAATAGATGCAGAAATAGAGCAAATAGTGTGACGCGCGTCTCACTCACCCTCCATCAGCTGCAGTGGGACTCTGCTCACGCCTGCTGGTTTCCCCTGCGCCCTCTCCTACAGCCCCTCTCCCCGGGTCTTTTGCAGCAAATCCCAGCCAGCACCCTGTCCTTTCATCTGTAAATATTTTGTAGGTAGCTCATTATGTTTTAAAAACGAAAGCCATGGGTCAAGTATCACAACTAAAAAAATCAAACACTTTTTCTTTAGTATCATCTGATAACCAACTGAAGGAGAAATTTCCCTGGTTGTCGCATAATTTTTGCAGCTCTTTGAATTGACAGACGAGGTCCGCACGTTGTGACTGGCTGGTTCCCTCTTCAGTTTCTCACTCTGTGTCTCCTTTTGCTGCTTGCTGAGGGCTGGGTGGGGTCTCCACTGGGCCTTGCTCAGACATCCCTGTGGGCTCAGCATTGACCTCGCGTGTCCCCTGCCTCGCTGCTGATGAGATTGGGGTGATCTTTCTGAGGCTCCTTCCTTGGTGGTGGCATGTCCTTGCCTGAGGCGGTTTCTCTCCTCAGTGTCAAGACCTCACTCATCATGGCTTCCATCCGTCTTCTCATTAGACGTTGCAAAATGGTAATTTTCGACTTCTGCCATTCTTCCTCCATTTGTTAACTGACAGACGGATGTCTGAAAACCTAACTATTTGGTCACTCCGAGGGATAGTTCATATAGGAAAGGCGGGAAGGTGCTTGAATTTTTCGCTTTTCCAGTTTTCAAAATAATGGGTTGATTCTCTACTTAGCGCATTCTCCCAAGGTGACCAGTGAGGGCGTTGGGCCTTTTGTGGAGTTTTTTTTGGTGTGATCATGAGATCGTGGATTTAAACATATTCAACATGTCTTAATCTCTGTGGTTATTGTCTCATTGGTGCTCAAATGGCCCTACCTCTGGGCTGTGGGAGCCTCGTCAAGTTTCCTCCTGAGTCCTTTTGACCTGAGCCGGTCATCCATGATTCCTTGCTTTTTTTTTTTTTTAAGATTTTATTTTTTTCCTTTTTCTCTCCAAAGCCCCCTGGTACATAGTTGTATATTCTTCGTTGTGGGTCCTTCTGGTTGTGGCATCTGGGACGCTGCCTCAGCGTGGTCTGATGAGCAGTGCCATGTCTGCGCCCAGGATTCGAACTAACGAAACACTGGGCCGCCTGCAGCGGAGCGCGCGAACTTAACCACTCGGCCACGGGGCCAGCCCCCATGATTCCTTGCTTTTTGGTGGGACAAGTTATTCCAGGCTCTTCTTGAACATTTCCTGCCCCTGTCCTGGAGTTAACCATTTCTCTTGGTTCCTGTGGTGAAAAGTGGTGGTTAGAGGCTTTAGAGGTGTAAAAAGGATTCTAGGCTACTCATTACTGGTGGTTGTTTCTAGACCTTTTCAGGGGCAGAGCTAGGACATCATGAGTGCATCCAGATAATTCAAATTCACATCCAGGACCATGAGGTTTTTGTTTTCTTCCTAAATTTGCCATCTTACAAACATAAAATTTGCCATCTTAACCTTTCTTCTTCTTCTTCCTCTTTTTGTTGTTGGCGAGGAAGATTGGCCCTGAGCTAACATCTGTTGCCAATCTTCCTCTTTTTGCTTGAGAAAGATTGTTGTTGAGCTAACACCACCTGTGCCAATCTTCCTCTATTTTGTATGTGGTTGCTGCCACAGCGTGGCTTGATAAGCAGTGTGTTGGTCCACGCCCAGGATCTGAACCCTTGAACCCCAGGCCGCAAAAGTGGGGTGCAAGAACTTAACCACTATGCCGCTGGGCCAGCCCCACTCTGACCATTTTTAAGTGTACATTTCAGTGGTATTACATGCATTTGTGATGTTATGCAACCATTGCCACCATCCATCTCCATAACCACCACCATCCATCTCCTAACTCTTTTCATCCTGTAAATCTGAAACTCTATCCATTATGTGACAACTCCCCATTCCTCCCGCCCCCAGCTGGCAGTAACCACCATCCCGCTTTCTGTCTCTATGATTTTGGCTACTCTGAGTACCTCGTGAGTGGAATCACACAGTATTTGTCCTTTTGTGTCTGGCTTATTTCACTTAGCATCATGTCCACATGGTTCGTGCATGTTGTAGCGTGTGACAGGATTTCCTTCCTTTTTAAGGCTAGCAGTCCATTTTGTGATAGACCACATTTTGCTTATCCAGTCATCTGTTGATGGACACGTGGGTTGCTTCCACTTTTTGGCTGTTGTGGACAATGCTGCTGTGAATGTGGGTACACAGATATCTCTTCACGTCTCTGCTGTCGGACCGCCAGGTGTTGAGTTAACCTCGTCAGACTTTTCTCTGAATCTTTCTCTCGTGCTGAAAATCCTGGTTCTCAGTGAATGACACCAGCGATTACTCATTTGCCTTATCCCCCAACACATGCAGCAGTCTGAGAATAAAATACCAGCAGCGCTATAATTTACGTTTGTTTCTGGTTCTTTTTCCTCAGAGTATGTCCTACTCGGGAGGTACAGTTAAATTACTGGATTTCGAAGTCACCTGGAAGAGTTTTTTCCCTCTTTCTTGCTGTGTCATCAACTCAATAAAGAGTTGAATTCATCTGTTTCTCTTGCTTTAGATTTTTGGAGACTGTTTTTTTCTTTTAATTTTTTATTTTGACACAGTTTCAGGCTTACAGGAAAGTTACAAGAACAGTAAAGACAAGGAGTCCCTGTACCCTTTTCAGCCAGATCTTCCCCAAACGTTGACATTTTGCCACGTTTGTCTGTCTGTCTCTTTCTCTCCCATCCACCTGTCTGTCCATCCACCCACCATCCTTCCCTCCATCTGTGTGTTTTATTTTCTGAACCGTTTGATGATCTCCAAATTCTTCCGTGTGTATTTCCCAAGAGCAAGGGCACTCTCTTATCTGACCGCCGTGCAGTTACGAAGATCAGGAAATTAACGCTGATACGACCCTGTTATCTAGTCTGAGGCCTTGTTCCAACCTCACTCTTTGTCCCAGTGATGCTCTTTATAGAAAAAGAAAGTCCTCATTACGAGTTCCATTCAGTCGTCATCCTCCTTAGCCTCCTGTAACCTGAAATAGAAACTCCGCCTTTCTCTGTGTTTCCCGAAATTGATGCTCTTGAGGGGTGCCGGTCAGTTATTCTGTAGAACGCCCCGCAATCTGCATTTGTCTGATGTTCCCCCACGATGAGATCCAGGTCAGCAGTGTCACGGGTGTGGCGGTGTGTCCTCAGCACATCTCAGGAGGTCTGTGATGTTGTGTCATCCCATCATGTGTATTGTAGAGGTCTTTCTACAATTAAATGTGTTTTTGTAGTTATCTAAAACTGTTTACATTGTTCCGTAGTCAAAGTATATTCAGAGAAATTGAGTTTCTCTTCCTGTATCCCCCATTTCCTCTCTTCTCCTGTAGATAACCATGTTTGTTTAATTTTACAGTTTATCCTTCCATTGAAGTTTTTATAGAAGCAAATACGTATATTTGTTGTTACCTTCCCCTTAAAGAAATACTAGCACGTTCTCACTTCCTCCACACTTACGCTGTGTCCTGGAGGTCCCTCCAGTGGCACCGAAAGACAGCCCCTGTTCCGTGTGCATCTGCTTCTGCTGTGGGGGTGGCAGGAGTGAGCCCGCCTGTTCCCTGGCTGTGGGACTGCATCGTCTCCAGCTGTGTAGGGCCTGGTGGTTCTCACCGGGCTGTCCGCACCTTGCATGTGTGCGCTGCACTTGTTTCTATGCCTGAGCACCTAGCATGATGTCCTGGGTCTCATAGGAGCTCAGTGAATGGAGGAATGAATTGCAGAAAAACCTGGTCGGAGTTGGAATTTGCACAGGAGAGCGTCTTCTGTCTCAGGACCCAGGGGAGTAGTGTGTAAGAAAGGATGTAATACACGTTTGGGACCCACAGAGGTGTTTTGGTTGTTGCTAACCCTGCATCCGTGTGCTGGGATGGCCACCCCTGCCTCTCTGATCTGAAGGAGGGAGTGCTGACGTGGGGCAAGGAAGAGCTTTGGCCTGGACCAGGCTCCTGGTTCTTGACTCAGCCACCAGTGAGCGGCTAGCTGTGGACATTTAACCAGCAGGGCCTGAGCTCCTGCGTCTGTAAAACGCCCAAGTGGTCAGTGTTAAAATTCCATTCAATTATCTGCGGTACTTTCTCTCAGAAAGCAGACGATTATTCTTTGTGGAGAGAGGAAATAGCCCGCTGTCCAGCGGCTTCCTTCGGTTATTAAGTATTGAAGAGTACAAATGTTCCTGTGAGAAGATGGCATAGGACGAAGATGTGAAATTGAAATGCCTTCTGGCTCGTGACTGGAGGCAGGATCCTAAATTTGTTAAAGGAGCGCATAAATAAATTAAAAGCATCGTACATTTTCATTTAGCCCAGAATGCATTTCAGTTGTTTCTGCTTTTTGAGCACGAGCAGAGAATCCAGAGTTTCTGTGCAGCAGTGTGCGTTTATCCATCGCCTGCTGAGTACGGGCTCTGGGAGGGACGCTCTCCAGCACTGTGAGTTGCACGCACAGGCTCTACCCGAAAGCGACTTGGTGTGGAGCTTGGATGGATCCTGGAGGGAAATGCCTGTGGGGCCTCAGGGGTCTGGGGCCCCTGGTTGCCAGGCTGAGCCTGAGGCCCCCTCACCCGTGTGCGGGTTCCTTGTTGCTGAGCTGTTTCTTCTTCCCGTGTTGATGTGAAGGCCTGAGGACTCCTCCCTGGACGTGCTAGAGGGTGTTTCCTCGGGCACCATGCCCTGGGGTCTTGAGCCCTCGGGGCAGGGCCTTCATCATCTCTGGGCCACTGACACCTGCACAGGCATGCAGGTTCCCGGTGCACACAGACGGGCAGGTGGTGGCGGTGGTTCCTGGAGAACGTGACCCAGGGAGAGGATGCCCTTTGCTCCTGAGCCCCTGGTGCTTCCGGAAGCCCCCTTCCTGCTCTGACACACGTTGGGTCGGCATGGCCGGCTGTTACCCCATGGGAGGGCTTCTAGGAGAGGCTGGTCAGGGAGGCGAGCAGGAGGGCACCGTCTGCCTGCTGCAGCCCGAAGGGCCTCCCTCTGGATGCCAGACCTAACAGAGGGGCCCTGGAGGGGAGGGAAGGTGCTGGGCGGGCAGTCGGGGTGATTCAGGGAAAGGAAGAACTTGCTCACCAGCAAAGTCTTCTGAAAACAGAGGGGCCTGGGAGCTGCCACTGCCGCTGCTGGAGGTGTCACCAGAGGCCAGGCAGCCATTGGAACCCACTGCAGCAGTGATCAAATACCTCTGGACCTTTGGACTTGGATCTTCAGGGGTCCCTCTGGGGGTCTGGCTTTTTCTTGTTTTGAAAACTCTGTTCCTCCTGTTTATTCGGTGATGTTGAGCTGAGAGCATAAATTCCCAGTGCCAGAGACTGGGTTGGACGGCTCTGCCCCCATGGCGATGTGCTTACGAAGTGGTTTCTGCCCTCTCGTGAGGACAGTGTGTGGCTGACCCGGGCAAGCAGGAAGGGAACAGACAGATCGGATGAGCAGAGATGAGGACAGAGATGAGACTGGATGTGCGTATCACGCAGAATTTATCTAGGAAAAAGATGAAATTGGCCCCTAAGAAAATTGCATGTCTCACCCACTGGGCTGGCTTTGAATGTCGTAATCCATTTCCCGGTGAGAGCCTGCTGTTGAATTATTCATCACGGATGTTTGGCCCGCCTCCTCGTTGCCCAGGTCAGACCTCTGAGCACAGAGGCGAGCTGACCACCAGGCACTGGACTCGGCCCCAGCTGAGCGCCTGCCCAGCCCCTAAGTGCTTGGGTGGAAGGAGGGGAGGGAGCAGGGCTGGGGGGCTGGGCGCACGCACGTTTCCTGGTTCCGTCCTGGGCGCCCTCGGCCCCGGCGCCCGGACCTCAGCGGTCAGATGTGGCACGCCATCTCTGCTGGCAGGCAGTCCTCGGTTCCTGAAAATCGGCCGTTCTGAGTGAAAACGCTGGCTGGGATCCTGCTGTTTCCTGTTTTACATGGGGAAAATTTTAACGTGCTGCTTGTTCACCCCCAGCCCTCGTCAGTTTCCTAAGACGTGCCTAAAACACAGCGATTCGCCAGCCTCTAAGCTGCAGCCTGTCGTGTCAGAGTGTAAATGCCCCAAACATCGCTGCTTCCTGCTTCCCAGTCAGTACGGTTGTCAGTGTTTTCCGCCGTTCCTTACGCATCCTCTCCACGTATGGCGGCAGACGACACAGGAAATGTGAGGGAAAAGATGCAGGGATGGCCATAAAAGGAGGCATTTCCTGGAAGGAACTGTTTCCCCAAATGGAGGAGGGGAGGGGGGCGGCGTAGCAGCCAGTGGTCCTTCCCTGGTTGCTGAAAGCCAAGCTGTGCCCTCTGCTCAGGACCCCACGTCTGGCCGCTTTGGGGAGGGTGTGGCTCTGCCTTCTAGAAAGATCGGAGGTGACGGCGGGAGGGGTGAATTGGGCTGGGAGGCTGGAGGCCGGGAGAGTTGGGTCAGAGTTGAGGACGGAGGTGAGGGGTGGGAACCTGGGCCTGGTGGGGCCTCCAGATGCGCAGCCTTCCCACCTGACCAGCTGGTCGAAGTGGCTTTTCAGTGGTCCCTGCGTTTGCACTCCTGGCCGGTGGGAAGGAGCTTTATTTAAGGATTATCACTTGATTTTTATTTTTGGCTGCTCTGGGCCTGTGGAGTTGTGTGCCAAGAGGACTCCTGCTCGAGACTTCTACTTTTGCAGGTTTAAAAATAGCCTCGAAGCCTGTTCCTTCCTCCCAGTGGCTTCCCTGGGGGCTGGGGCGGTGGGTGGGGCTGTGGCCCTTGACACCTGGGCGTTCAGTGGGCACGAGCCAAGGCGTCCCCTCCATCTCCCCCGGGTCAGGGTGGCCCTGTGCCGATGGGGCTGCGCCTGGAGTCACTGGCCAGCTTGCTGTCCCTGCCCTTCTCCTCACAGACTCGGGGGGGCCGGCCAGCCCCTTGTGGGTGTGCGCTGTACGAAATGCTTCGCCACATGGTGCTGCTTTCTGTTTTCGGGGCTCCACGGCTGCAGCTTATTTCGCCTCGTCCCTTTGGGAGCTGTAGCCAGCATTCTCTGTAAACACAGAGCATCCTTCCTTGTCTGGGTCCTGAAAGGCCTGGGTCCCACTGGAGTGTGACCGGGCTTGTTGGGACCCCAGGCTGCGAAAAGGGGGAGCTTTGCATGAGGAAACCAAGTCTAGAGAGTCAAGATGGCCACCTCTGGGTCCCTCTGGGCTCACAGCACCCCCGGCTACCCTCTTCCCCGGCCTGGTCACAGTCTCCTGCCTGATGGCTCTCGTGGGAGGTGGCAGGCGCATCCCCCAGGGAGCCATCCCTGGTTTCCCTCCAGTGCCACCCACCTGGCAGCCTTGCTTGGCTCACGTGGGTGTCCTGTTGAGCGGGAGCCCAGTGAGGGAATTCACGAATTCTGGTACAGACTTCTCTCTCCTGGTGTGCCCTCAGATCCTGAGAGGTTGAGGGGTTCTGACTCATTCCTCAGGCAGGCATGGTGGCCCCCGGGCCTCCCACAGGCTTCCCTGCCACCCCCTGGCTGGCCCCAGCTGGCTGTGCCAGGTCAGCAGACACCTCGGAGCCTGGCATGGCCGGCACCAGACCTTGAAAAGGAGCGAGTCATTGGGCTGGGAGCTGCGCCGCACGACCCAGGCAGCCCCATCTCTGATGCAGCAGCTCTCCCCGCCCTGCAGGGCTCTGACTTCGTGGTCTGATGCTCCTGGGTGTGGTTCCTGCTCCTGGGCACCCCCGCCTGGTACTTAGCCCCTGGCAGGTATGAAATAATGTGCATCCTGGCCTGGGCTACCTGCAAAGGTGACGGATCATTGGTAGGGTCATTTGGTGAATCCCACTTCAGGTGCATTGGGGGCGCAGCTGGGATGGGGAGGAATGAGATGGGAGGAGGGGGCTGGCCGGGGCCCCCACACCCCCTGAGGGCCATTTGGCCTCACTAAATGAGAGCCCTTCTTTGTTCTGTGACCTGTGGGTGCCCGAGGGTGGGAAGGCTGCTCTGGGCCGAGTGAAAGGAGGGGATCATCCCTGCCCCCCCGGGGCGAGCGGGGCCTCCATGGACCCAGAGTATTGTCTCCAGGGGGAGTGTGGTGGGCAGAATCCTGGCCCCCAAAAGTGTCCACATCCAAATCACCAGAACCTGTGAATCTGTCACCTTTCATGGCAAAAGGGACTTTGCAGGTGTGACCGAGATAAGGATCTGAGATGGGGAATTATCCGGATTATCCGGGGGGCTGAGTGTCATCACAAAGGTTCTCATGAGAGGGAGGTGGAGGGTCTGGGTCAGGGAGGGATGTGAGGACGGAGTCAGAGGTCAGAGTGATTCATCACTAGGGGTCACCAGCCAAGGAACGTGGCGCCTCTAGAAGCTGGAAAAGACCAAGAAATGGATTTGCTCTTCGAGTCTCCAGAAGGAGCCAGCCCTGCTGACACCTTGATTTTAGCCCCGTGAAACCCATTTTAGACTTCTGACCTCTAGGACTGTTAAGATAATAAATTTGGGTTGATTTAAGGCACTGTATTTGTGGCAATTTTCTACAGCAGGAATAGGAGATTAATATGGGGCTGTTTGAGGGGCTCCATCACCTGGCCCTGCGTGTGTCCTCGCACCCCCACCCCTGCCCTGGGGAGACTCTCAGCCCCCTCACCAGTGGAGCAGGGAGTGCCCATGGTCCAGGCCCGCCACTATTGGGAGGTGGGCCTGGGCACAGGCACTGCTCTGCCTGGGCCACCGTTGTGGCGTCTGTGGCAGTTCAGAACATGAGGCGGCCCCGTGCAGAGACTGAAGGCACCCCGTGCTGCAGGAGCTGCCGGTGTCCAGGGCCTGGGGCCCAGGGCTCTTCAGGAACAAGGCCGGACTACCGCTGAAAAGGCTGTGACCTGGGGTCGGAGGGCCACTCCGTGGCCTGAGCAGAGGCCCAGCGGTCGGAGACCGGCGGCCACAGGCCCCGACAGCGCCCGGAGGACACGGGTCCTGCCGATTGGAGGCCACTGTTTGAATGGCCAGCTCAGCACTTTCCCCACGGCAGGAAGGCGGCCTGCCTATTTCTTTTCTTACTCTGAGAGGAGAAAGAAATCGATGACAGGGGTTGTATCACCTTTGTCCTGTGGAAGGAGGTGGCTGCTGCAGCTGACCTGAATACGTCACCGTTGGGAGGGAGCGGACCCGTAATATGTACCCTCGTTGGGCCTAATCATCATTTCGGGCTTCGGGAGAGTCGCGTGGCCTTGCGGGGCACCGTTTGCTCAGAGAGAAATGGTCCGAAATGCTGGGTAGTTTTATTTATTCAGCCCACTTTGTGCCATCAGGAACGGAGGCACTGGAAAAGCCGGGAGCTCTTCTTGTGGCTTCGGGGCACTGGGGCAAGCAAGTTTGCCAGGCTGTGTCCGAGGGTCCTCATCTTTGGGGCCATGGTTCCTGCACAACCTGCCCAGGTGTGGGACTGCCCTGCGCTGCCTGGAGCGGGCTTTGCCTGCAGCCGCTGGGGAGTGGGGGCGTGCTCATCTCGGCTCTGCAGATGCCTGACCCCAGGAAAGGCCCAGGAAAGTAAGGGGCTGGTTGAGGGATTCAGGTGCTGAGCTTCCTGCCTGTGGAAAGGTCAAGGCAGGGCCCTGGGACCTCGTCAGGGAGGCCAGGTGAAGAAGACACAGCTCCCGGGGTGGCCCAAAGCCCCTTTGTGTCTGAAACCCTTGAGATGGTGAGCATGTGTTTGCATGCCTTGCACCTGCGTCCCGCAGGTCTCTGTAAGGGATCTGTGTGTCCACGTGTGTTCACGTCTGGCCCCGGGGCCAGGCGACCACGTGGTGGAACCTGGCTGCACGTTGACCTTTACAGGTTAGTGATGTGGGGAAGGGAGTTTGGGGGCGGCCGTGCTAAGGAAAATGTGGTTTCCTGCTGATGATGCTGGCAGAGCTGGAGTGCCCGAAGCCTGTGGCTTCCTCAACCTTCAGATGGAGCCAGATCCATGGAGGTGATTGGGGTGCGTGTGGGCGTGGGGGTTGAGACGAGCAGAGGGGAAAGCACCAGATGACCCCAGCCTGGGCTCCCAGGAGCAAGGCTGTGAACATGCGAAATCCCTCACCTCTGTGTTCCCACGAGAGCAGCCACTGTCCCCACGTGACGCAGATGTGAGATGAAGAGCTGCCTGGCTCTCTGCAGCTTCACCCAAGCCCGGTCCTTGTGAGGTGGGCTCGCAGAGCGGGCCCCAGAGGTCCTTGGCCGAGGCAGTGGCCACTCCCCGTGGGAGAGAGACACTGTCATCCCTGCGGAGGGCTGTCCACCCGGGAGCAGTGGGTTAACGGGTCTCTGCAGAGGCTCACTTCGAGTTTCACCCACTTGTTTATCCAGGGAGCCTCAGTTGAGCACCTGCTGTATGCCAGGCTCGTTGTGGGAGGGGCCAGGTTGTTCAGAAGTGGGTCCTGTGGGAGGAGGCCAAGTGGCGCCCTGTGGGTACACAGGAGGCAGAGGTTCTCCACATCCCACCAGGGTGCAGGCTCTCCCACTGCCAGTGGGTGCAAGTTTTCCTGGAGGAGGGGCTCAGGGCCGTAGCTGTGTCAGGACAGGACACCTGCCTCCCAAGGGGCCCAGGGTCCAGCAGGGAGCTGCGTCTGGGCGGGCCCCGTGGGGCTGGTTCACACACAAGTTGTGCTCGCAGGGACACACGTGGATGTCCGCTCCGGCCAGGGCATGGTTGCTTTGTCACAGCAATGTCCTGGCTTTGACAGAGCCTGGTGCATAATACTTGCACAGGGAGTATTTGCTGATGAAGTGAGTGCAAGCAGGCGGCCTCTTGGCACAGCTGGGCTTGGCATGCAGCTGAGTGGAGGTCCCCATGGAGGCCGGGGCTCCTGGGCTAATCCCGTGTCAGGGCTGTGGACCGCCGCTCGCTTGAGTACCCCCGCTACCTCCCAGCAGGTGCTGTGTGTGCAAGGCCGTCACAGGCAGGGACTCTAAATGCCCTTGAGTCCTCAGAGCCAGGTCCCCAGGAACCCCATAGGAGGCTGGAGGAGGCTGAGGCCTGACACCTGGGGGCCAGCATGCCCGCTGTGCAGGTGCAGGTGTCCTGCAGGTGCTGGTGGCCTCGTACTGGGACGCCAGCCAGGGGCTCACATGTAGCAGCATTTGTTGAGTTCCCACCAGGACCCTCTGGCACTGCTGGTGTCCTCTGTCAGTTCACGGCTGGCCCGCTGTGTGCACCCCGCGTTTAGTACCGCTGCTCTGGTTGCTGGGCGTGCTGTGTGAGAGCGGGCTGCGCTGTCCCCACCCACCCAGTGTCCATTCATGGCGTCTTTGCTGGCTTCTCCTCGAGTGAAGTTGAGTCCTGGGGTCATCACAGACAGTAAGGCAGGTGACCTCCTCCCTCTGGGCCTGCTGGGGACTGTGGGCCTGAGTCAGGGGATTCTGCAGTTGAATGTAGACTTAGAAATGTGGCGTGTTTACCAGGGGTTTTCTGAGCCCTTCCTGGTGGACTTGCATCGCCTCCAGGAATCTCTTCCAGTGCCCTGAGGAGGACCTGTGTCATCCCCGACTGGAAAGACCAAGACCCGTGAGAGGAAATGACAAAAGGCCATGTTAGACTGCAGAGGAGTGTCAGGAAGGTCGCTCAGGGGAAATGGCATCTGAGTCAGGACTGGGAGATTGAGGAGCACCAACACGTGCAAAGGTCCTGGGGCAGGATCAGACTGTGGGCGTTTGAAGACCTAAGAGAAGGTCCCTGTGGCTTGAACCCAGAGAGCAAAGATGAGGGGAGAAGCAGAGGGAGATAAAGCTGGTGAGGTGGAGTGGAGGCCTCAGGTTGGAAAGACTCGCTGAGTGGTTGGATTGGGGAATCCCCTGCCGAGTTTTAAGCAGAACAGCATCAAATTCTGACTTACGCTGTCAGAGGAGCCTCTGGCTGCTGTTTGGAGCCAGGTTGGAGGGTGTGAGAGGAGCTGGGGGGCCAGTGAGGAGCCAGGGTGGATGGATTTGGGCTGATTGGAGGACGAGTCCTCCAACCCACGTGTGCGGGTGAGTGAGGGCCAGCGTGAGGAGGATGTGGGGCGCAGCTCCCTCTGCGGGGCTGGGGACTGAGCCCTGGCTCCTGGACCGGGGGCTCTGTGCACACCCGTCACCTGCCTCCCCGGCATCTCCACTTGCAGCCTGGCTGGGCTGGACTCTGCCTCTGAGTCTCACTCAGGAGTGTCCCTGAGGCCCTTGGCACAGGCCGCCCCTCCTCTCTGACCCCCTTTACAGAGCCTGTCTGTGCCCTGCGGAGGCACTGGGCACGAGGGAACCTCGGCCAACACAAGCCAGGCGGGACGGCTCCCTGTGAGGTTGGCTGCGTCCTCCTGGCCCCCTTGTCTGGCAGGGCATCTCTGAGGGGGTCTCGGCGGGAGGGCCGGAGGGGGTCGGCAAGCACTGAAGGATGCTGAGACGCAGGTACTGGAGCATGGGGGATCTCAGTGGGTGAGGAAGCGCGGCAGGCTCCTAGCGCTCCAGGTCTGTACTCAGTGAAGGGATCCAGCGCTCAGCAAACCTCCGGATTTTTCCCTGGTTAGTGATAAAATCCAGCAAGTCACAAACTCCCCAAGTGGGAGGTGGGGCCAGGGACCTGCAGGCACCTCTCCTTCCGCCTCGGCGCCCGCTGCAGCCAGAGGGGCTGCTGACCTCCGGCCTCTTCCAGTCCCCCCGTGTGCTCTGTCTGGACAAGGCGCCCTGCCGTTCACACACACCTGCTCCTGCAAGCTGGTCTGTGCCTGGGGCTGTCGGACTGACCTTGGCCTGGATTTCGGGGTCTCCGGCTCGGCCCTGTGTCCCCAGATCTGGTGAGGTGGCAGGACAAGAAAGGAAGCTGCTGGCCTGCCCTGAGCACCTCCCTGTCCTCCCCAGAAAGAAGGTTCTAGGCTGTTGAGGGTCTCACTTTGACTGGCAGCCCTGGCCACTAGTCAGACCTCAGGGAGCCCTGGCTCCAGTCTTCACCCCTGATTTTGGTGAATTTTGCAGTCACATTCCTAGGTCCCAGGAATCCCTTTTGGGACTCGTGGCTTTTCCTGTGGGAATTTCCATTTTGCAGGGTCTCAGCCTGTCAACGCCATGATGGGGTGGTCTGTGACCGATCTCCTGGAGCATGGCCACCACAGACCGTGCACAGAGCCAGCTTCTGAGTAGAGACAGTACAAAGATGACCGTCAGCCGGGTCTTGGAACCCAGTGCTGCCCAGTAAACCAGCCTCAGTCCCACCTGGGCAGGCTGGTGACCCTGACTCTGGGGCCATCTGCCGACTTCCCGGGCCTGGCGGGTGTTGTCTTTCCATCACTGTCGTCAGAGTTTATGGCCCTCTGTCCAGGGGGCTACTTGACCTGCTGCCTCATGTTTTCTCAGTGGCTATTGAAAGACCCCCCTTGGAAACAGCTGGTGGGGGCCGTGGGCAGGGCGTCTGGGGTTCTGTCTGCCACCTGTGCCATCGCTTGCACTTCCTGAGGCCTCCTGCGCTGTGAATGCCTTGGGCCACGAAGGAGGATCTGCTGTATCTTCAGGAGCCCAGGAGCCTCAGGGGGAGGCGGCCACACGTGCAGGGGGAGGTGGCTCCTGTGCCCCCAGGTGCTGTTGAGAACTCCGGGAGGCAGGGCTCAGGAACCAGCGCCCCAGCAGTGTTAGCTGTCGTCATTGTCACCGAGCCACCAGGGGAGTTGGGTCTTGGAGGGTAAGCACAATGTCTGAAAGTGGCAGCTGAGCTGCAGCTGGGGTCACGCAGCACAGGCCCCAGGTGGGAGAACAGAGCCCTGCCCCGTAGCGGCCTGTGTTGTCCCCTGCCCACCACCGTCTTGGGGCCGCTGATGTTCTGCCCCTGCTGCCTGGACGCTCCTCCCCTGATGTCCACGGGCTCGACTCTCCTCACGTTCCCCAGGGCACCCCGGGCCCAGAGCTGAGCCCTCACTCTCTAATGGGCGGGTTATAATTCCTGCTGCCTGGAGGCTGGTCTGGCTCTGCAGTAGGACCACCACGCCCCTGCCTCGTGGTGCCTCAGGTTGCAACCTTGGGCCTCCTGCACGGCCACCGAGGCTGCCCAGCTGTGTGTGCACACAGTGGGTGGTGCACACGTGTTCTGTCGTGTTTGGGGAGGGGACGTTTCTTTCTCAGGCTCTTTCCTCCCCGTCGTCCCTGCAGGCCGCAGCCTGGCTCGGCCTCCCTACCCCACCTTCAGGGCCCAGGCAGGAGAGTCAGAGGCCCCGCCCTGGACCAGGACTTAGCTCAGGAGCATCCGTGTGTTCCGGAAACTGTAAGCTGTGCGTCAGGCTGGATGGAGGGCATGTCCAGATCCGGCCCCTTCGTTGCTTCATAGCTCACTTCTAAGATAGCTGGGGTGTGCTTTGGGGGAGACACAAGAAGTGCAGAATTAACCTGTGTGCAAAGTGGGTTCTGGAACCTTCTTACACGCCCTTCTCCTTCCTCTTGCTCTCTGTACCCAGCCGTCAGAGCCATGGCCCTCTGCAGTCCTGACACCTCCATGTGCACAGCTCTCACCAAGGCCTCAGGCCTCACTCAGCTCAGGCCAGGCCTAGGAGGACAGAGCCCAGGCCTGAGCCAGACGGCTTGCGTCCTTGCTGCGGCTCTCAGCCGTGCTCCGGCTGCTCCTAGCCTGGGGGTGAGAGGAGATCCGTCCTCAGGAGTGTGGGCTGGCGGCCCCCAGTCTCACCCTGGCTGCTGCATGTGTCTCTGGTGATGTGCGGCTGGTGCCGGTCATCTGGAACCTTCCTGCCAAAAACCAGGCTTGCTGGCCTGGGTCTGTCGCTCTGAGTGCAGTGGGCCCCCCTGGGGAGGTGGAAGTCAGGACCACCCCTCTGGGGCTGGAGGCCCCATGGAGGTCGCCTTGGACTCTGGTGCAGATTCAGCAGAAGAGACGTGGCCAGCCTGCTTCTTAGGAACAGTCAGGGGCAGGGCTCACTCGTGGTGGTGCTGGTTCTTCTAATTCAGTTTGCTTTTCAGTTCAAAGCCTCTGAGCTGTGCTTGTGGCATATGAAAACCAAATGGAGGAGCGGGCGCGTGCGTGGATTCTGGAATGTGAGTCACAGTGCAGATGTCCTGCAAAGTGAGCGGGGCAGCTGGCCAGGGCAACATGGGGACACCCAGGAAAGGCCAAAGCTGGGCCGCTGGCTTGTCTGCATAGTGTCCTGGCCAAGAGCCTGGACTTGGGAGCCAGACCGTCTGAGTTCAAGCTCTGTTATGGACTGAATGTTTGCATCCTAGTGGAATTTGTCTGTTGAAGCCCTCGCCCCCAGTGTGGTGTTAGTAGGTGGGCCTTTGCGAGGTGATGAGGGTTCGGTGAGGTGTGAGGGTGGGGCTCCCAGGTGGAGTTAGTGTCCCTGTAAGAAGAGGAAGAGATGCTGGAGCACTGTCCAGAAGCCAAGAAGGGTCCTCCCCAGCAACCAAATCAGCTGGCCCCTGATCTCAAACCTGCAGCCTCCAGAACTGTGAGAAGCAAATGTCTCGTTTAAGCCTCCCTGCCTGTGGTATTTTGTTATGGCGGCCCGAGCAGACGAAGACTCCCCCATCTTCATTATCCACAGTCTCAAAACAGGGAAGCCTCATCTGGGCGCCGGAGTCCAGCTGATGAAGTCCAGCTGATGGGGCAGGGCAGGGACTGGAAGGCGGAGGGGGCGGCAGGGGCTTCGGGGGCCTGAAATCTGCTGTCTCCGGATCTGGGTGTTGGTCACACGTGTCCAGTTGGCCCAGACGCAGTGGGGTGTACATCTGGGGTGTGCGTACCCGTGTGTGTTCCACTCTGTGAGTTTCCTGTCGCTGCTGTAACAAATTTCCACAAATGGAATGGCTTAAAATAGCATGTTTATTCTCTTACAGTCTGGGGGCCAGAAGTCCAAAATGAGTCACGGGGCCGAAGTCCCGGCGTGGCAGCTGTGTTCCTTCTGGGGGCCCTGTTTCCTTGACTTTTCCAGCTTCTAGATGCTGCCTGCCTTCCTTGGCTCCCGGTCCCTTCCTCCGTGTTCGGAGTCAGCAGTGTGGCATCTTCTAGTCTCCCTCCTCTCTCACCCCTGACCCTCCTGCCTCCTCTTACGAGTTTACATCATTGTGATTATATTGGGCGAGCCTGGATAATCCGGATAATCCAGGATCCCTCCCATCTCAAGATCCTTAATCACATCTGCAGAGTCCCTTTGTCCATGGAAGGTAACATGGTCACAGGGATTAGGTTGTGGATATCTTTGGGGGCCATTCCTCAGTTTACCACATACGCCAATTAAAACAACTACTACTTGGCATTGGCTTCCATCACTCCTAGAATAAATGTCAGGTCCTCTTTCTGGCTTCCAGGACTCTGCATGCCCGCTGTTCCCCATTGTCTGTGCCTCCTCCCCCAGCCCCATGGGCTCCCTCCAGCCTCAGGACCTTTGCAGGGGTATTCCCTCTATCTGCGCCATGCTCTTCCTTCGGGAGTCCGCGGCCTCACTCTCCGTCGCATCCAGGTCTGGACTCCGATCGCAGCTTCTTGGTGGGGCTTCTCACAAGCACCCGCTCGTCCTCCTGCTGTGCTGTTCTCAGGTAGCAGCGCCTCATCTGGCAGGAGCTGTCTGTCTGCCCTGTTGGCGCGGGGACTTTGCTCTGTGGCTCAGGTCTCCCAGAACCGCGTCTGGTGCGTGCGTCAGCGATGTCAGTGGGGTGACAGGTGCCACCAGCGTCCCTTCTCTGGGGCGTCCTGTCCGTGTGGTTGAGTGAAGTGCCTTTCACGTGTCTGTTTTGCACCGTCTTATTTAGTAAAGTATTTATTCACCTGTGCTTCTGGTGAATCTGATCTGGCCCCCACTGTGTAAGAGGACCCCCAGTTCGTAGTCCCACCTGTGGGTGTTCCCCCAGGAGAGGAGCAGGAGAGCTGCCATTGCCCGGTGGGCACAGACGGGGCCCCTCCGTGCTTTGAAGACCAAGCCTTCTGTCGGCACCTCTGCATTTGGAGGGGCAGAGGGCACCTGAGTGACCCTCGCCTGAAGGTTCTCTCCCCCACAGAGGAGGAGCTCCGGAAGCTGCGAGAGGAAACCAACGCAGAGATGCTGCGGCAGGAGCTGGACCGGGAGCGGCAGCGGCGGATGGAGCTGGAGCAGAAGATCCAGGAGGTGCTGAAGCCCAGGTGAGGAGGTGCCCGGGCAGGTGACGAGGTGCCTGGGCAGGTGAGGAGGTGCCCAGGGCTAGGTGAGGAGGTGCCCAGGGCAGGTGAGGAGGTACCCGGGCAGGTGACGAGGTGCCCACGGCCAGGTGAGGAGGTGCCCAGGGCCAGGTGAGGAGGTGCCTGGGCAGGTGAGGAGGTGCCCAGGGCCAGGTGAGGAGGTGCCCAGGGCAGGTGAGGAGGCGCCCAGGCCAGGTGAGGAGGAGCTGAAGATGAAGTAACACCGTCACCCAGCCAGCATTCCCCTCTTGTTGGGCAGGGGTCCCCAGAGCTGAGCCCTGCTCAGAATCCTGAAGTGGCCCAGCCCTGTGAGCAGGCAGGCCTAGCCCCCCAGTGCTGTGTGGCTCCTGCTGGCCTCTTCTGCTCTCCTCCAGATGGACAGGGCTGTCTTAGTCCTTCCGGGGAAGGCCTGATGTCCTTTATCTGCCGACCCCTTCCCTGCCCCTCCTCTTCCATCTGGTCTTGGGGGACTCTCACATCTAGTCGCCCTCTGGACTCCTGGGCTGAAGGACCCAGGGATTGTGTTTATAGCAAGTGCCTTGGGCAGAGGGTCCTGAGGGCAGGGGGTCCTAGGGGCTGAGGGTCTTGGGAGCTGGGCCCCTGCTGGACCCAGGACATCCCAAGGGCCCGAGGGTGAGCGGTGATTAGGGGCCTGGCCCGCCTTCCTGCATTGCGTCCTGCCTGTGCCTGTTGTGAGCTGTGATCTTGGGGCAGGGGCCACCTTCCTGTGCCTTGGGCCTTCGTCTGGGAAGTGGGGAGCGCAGGTGCTCTTGTTAGCCACGGGGAGGAGCAATTGCAGCCAAGCCCTGGGCACAGAGCCCTGACCAGGAGGGGCCTGGCTGGAGTGGGGGCACTGAAGGGGAGTCAGCAGATCCCCCAGGACTGCCTCATGTCCCCCTAGTCTCGGCCAGCAGACACCCTGGGCTCCTCACAGGACCATCCTGGGACCCTGAGCCCCTGTCTGTGCTTTTCGTCACTCACCGCCCCTCCTGTCTGCAGCAACTGACACTTCCCTGCCCCTGAGCCCGAGCCCCCGACAGGACTCTGGGCACCTCTTCCTGCACCAGCCCACTCTATGCAGCAGCCTCGGGGTTTGCTGCCCCAGACAGTCACCCTTATCCTAGCAGGGTCCCTCCATCTCGGGGGTAACAGGTGTCGCCCCAGCTCCTGGAGGGGATGATGTGGGCGCTGCTGTGGGTGGAGCCCTGGAACGCACACTCTCCTCTACACCCCGCACCTTTGCCCACACGAGCTCAGCCCCTGCCTCCCGCTGCCACCAGCAGTATGCGGGGCGTTCCAGAGGGATCTTTGAAGTTCTCAGAGCTGTCTCTCCCTGTCCTGATAGAACCCCCAGGGGCTCCCTGACCCTCTGCCCAGCGTCCAAGCTGGCAGTCTGGCCAGCGAGGCCTGGAGCTGAGGCTGCCAACATCTGCCCCGCTCAGGATCCCTTCCCCTTAGCCTCTGCCCTCTCACCTCTGGCCCTGCACCACCGCTGGCCACACCCTTGCCCAGGCCCTCCCTGGCCTGAGTGATTGACTCCCTCCAGCTTGGAATGCTTGCTGCCACCACGGGGACACCCCAGCCAGAAGTGGCTTCTCGGTGGGGTGGGCGAGTGTCACTGAGTGTCCAGCTGGGCCTCTGATGAGCCACACGCTCCGAGTGGCGCGCTGCACGGGGTTTAGGTGGGGGAGAGGAAACGCCTCCTGTGCTTCTGGGCTGGACGCTGGCTTCCTCCAGGGTCTCGTCGGTCGGTCCTCTGCTCCGAGGAACTGGTGCCGTCTGGTTCTGTTTGGAGGGAGGTCCCTTTGTTCCCTGCTCTGCTGGGCTTTTAGGACGCCTCTTGTGTGCTCTTGGCAGCCTGGAATCAAGGCCTCCCCACCTGTCTCCGCGGATCAGTGTGGCCTGTTCTGGAGTTCTCCAGGGCTCCCATGGGCGCCCCAAGCTGGGTGGGGGAGGGAGTCACCCCACTTTGCCATTCTGCCCTGGCTACGAGGCCAGCACCCTCCCAGACCAGAAAATGGGTACACGGGCCTCAACCAGTACTTTACCTGACGTTGAACCTTCTACCTGAAAATCTGTAGACATTCAAAGCTTCAGTTACGTTTAATTATGCAAAGGGATGCAGCCAGCTACCTGGCCTGGCATGAACACTGGGAGACCCAGTGACTGGTGCTGTCCTCAGGTGCTTGGCCGGGGATGGGGTGCCTCTCATAGCACGTCATGGTGCCACCGCCCCCCGAATGCACTTCTGTCTGGTGTAGGTGTGTGTCTGTGCACCTGGAGGCCACACTTCCCCTGGTGGCATCCGGCAGCACTCAGCCTGAGCTGGCCCTGTGTGCCTGCTCTCTCTTTGTGTGGTCTGTGTCTTCTGTTTCCCACCCTCCTGCCCACCGCCAGCCCCAACCCGGGGGCTGTCCCTTCACCAAAACCCCTTGGATGCCTGGCCTTCAGTTGGCTCTGAGGACGCAGAGGGACCAGTCTCCTATGGGTCTGCCTGGGGACCAGCTAGGGGGTTACAGTAAAGGCCAGGACCAAGGAAGCTGAGGGTCCCATGGAGTATGAGGGGCTGCTCCCCTGCTTTATGTGGGTGCGGGGTTTAGGAACCTTCTGGAAGCTGAGACCAGGAGGAGAGGTCCAGGGAGAAGCAGATTCTAGGCAAGTGGCCTCCTCTCTCCTTGTCATCCTGGTGGGCGGGCTGTCCAGGGTGGTAAGCACATGGAGGGACCCCCGTCACACACCCCTGCACGCACACACACACGTGCAACCCCCCCCCCCAAAGCTGCAGTGTTAAAACATGGTAATTATGTTTATACAAACCTCTCTTTTGGTTTTTAAGAAAATTCCTGGAAAATCACCTTGGTTTAAGCTTACTTTGTTAAGGTGAAGGCCTTCTCCAGTCTTGGTCCAAAAACAGCATAGAAACACTGCCCTTTTCGACTTCTCTCAGTCCACGGTCGGGCCCTGCCGGGGTCCCACCGTGAGTTTTCCTCTTAGGTCACTCTTCCCACCGCCCCTCGGCTCCGCCAGCTCTGTTGGGGGTCCAGATGTGTGCATCCCGGTCCTGTGCTGCACCGGCACAGGTGTCTGGGCCTTGGCTGGGGGCGCCGTGTGTGGGAACAGAGTGGACCCCGGTGGCCGTCTAGTGCCCCCAGTTGGCAGCAGAGTGGGCCTGACACCTGCCCTGGCATCGCACTCCTTGATGGGCATCGACGTCGCCCTGTGTCCTCAGGTTGTTGCAGATCCAGGAAAATCAGACTTTAAAAAAGCAATTTGGGCACATTGCACTCCAGACTTGTTTGGTCAATCGTTGAACATCAGCGTAGGTTGCTCAGAAACATTCCAAGAATCCGCAGTGTTGGGATTACTGACCCTTGTCTGGGGCCCGTTCTTCTGAGTAAGTGAGGTCATGTGGCGTTTCTGTTGCTCCGAGGCCACTCCACTCACTTCCCACTTGTCGGGAGCCGGGGGTGGGGCTGCCTGCCCGGAAGGGTTAGGCTGGAATATTTCTGATACACTGTCTGCCCTCTGTCTTCCTTTTAATTTTTTTTTTTTCAAACTCCGTCTTTTTTTTTTTTTTTTTTTAAAGATTGGCACCTGAGCTAACAACTGTTGCTTGTCTTTTCTTTTTTTTCCTGCTTTTTTCTCCCCAAATCCCCCCAGTACATAGTTGTATATTTTAGTTGTGGGTCCTTCTAGTTGTGGCATGTGGGACGCCGCCTCAACATGGCCTAATGAGCAGTGCCATGTCCATGCCCAGGATCCGAACCCTGGGCCGCTGAAGCAGAGCGTGTGAACTTAACTGCTCGGCCCTGGGGCCGGCCCCTTCCTTTTAATTTTTAAAACATTCACTGCAGTAGCACTGTGCTGTCGGTCTGTTTCCTGTGTCCCGTGCATGGCGCAGGCAGTTTCAATATTCCATATTTGGTGTGATGTGGAGGTAAATTCCCTGCCACCTGGGATACCTGTGCCCGTGTCTCCAGCCACCTCTCCCTGAAGGCAGCTGGTAGCCCATTAATATCTAAATATCTGTTTGTTCCCAGCAGGAAATTGTTGGAAAGCTCACACAGCCAGTGACTGTGCAGTATTATCAGATGCGAGCCAGACGGTAACAATCGTGGCTCCTGGGAAGCGCCCCGGCTGCCCGAGAGTCCCTGAGGTGCACATCTGGGCCCAGGCTTCGGCCAGTTTGTCAGTGCTTCCTGGGTGAGCTGCCTCTTCCGGACCCCAGGCCCGCTCAGGGAGCATCATGGTCCAGAGGCCTTGACACCCGCCCAGGCACAGAGAGAACCTGGCCGGGGTCCTGCGGTCTTCTGTGTGCCCTGGGCTCCCCTCCTCTTCCCTGTGAATACCCATTTTGGCACTGATGGTCGTTCGGGCAGCCTGACCACAGGGAGGGGTGGTATGGAGGCCTGGCCGCCTCCTCCTTGACCGTGCCTCCCTTCTTGAGGACTCCACCTCTCTCTCATGTCTTCTCCATCCATTGCCTCGTGACGCCGCAGGCCTCACCCACCACTAGCCCTGCTCGTCTCCTGTCCAGCTTGTCCTCCGTGCTTTCTGCCCCAGCATGATGTAGTAACGATGGGTTACAATGACAGGTTTCAAGCCTCCCCAATGCTCCACCAGCTGCCTAAGGGTTGCTCGGGGCACTGCTTATGCCACATCCTGGGGACCCTGGCAGATTGGAAACCACAGAGACATTGTGGGGCAAGCAGGCAGGTGGGCTGGCCAGAGCGTGGGGACAGGGACACCACCCTAGGGCTTGGGGGCAGGCCAGTGGCTGGGGGCCAACGCCATCAGGGCCTGCAGGTGGACATAAACTCCGGGAGGTGACTATGAGGCCAGGTGACTGCTGTGGTCAGGTGTGGCTGGGCTTCGGGGGCAGGAGGCCAGGCAGGTGCCTGGCGTGAGCTGAGCTGGGACCTGGGCACAGCCAGCCAGGGCCAGGGGTCACCCAGCCTGTGGCCTTGCGTGGTGCTTGCTAAATAATATGCATTGATGAGTATGATGTCATCAGCAGGTCACCTAATGAGCAGTCTAAGAACAGTTTATTCTGAGCTTAACAATAAAGAAATAAGCGAACTTGTTAGACTTAATAGGAAAGAAAAGAGTTGTATGTTTATGAGACACTATTTATTCAGTCATTAAAAAACAATGCACCTGCCCCGTGGCCCAGTGGTTAAAGTTCCGCGTGCTTCACTTTGATGGCCTGGAGTTTGCCGGTTCGGATCCTGGGTGCAGACCTACTCCATTTGTCAGCCATGCTATGACTGCATCCCACGTATAAAGTAGAGTAAGATGGGCGCAGATGTTAGCTCAGGGCCAGTCTTCCTCCAGCAAAAAAAAGAGGAGGATTGGTAATGGATGTTAGCTCAGGGCGAATCTTCCTCACAAAACAAAACAAAACAAAAACCAGAAAGTGTGCCCGTTATGTATGCAGCTCTGTGCTACCCGCTACCATCATACCTAGCATTTGGGCACTGAGGGCCAAGGGGGAGCCTGGCTGGTTGGAGCCCTGTTGTTGCGTGCAGCGCAGTTCCCTGTAGGCACTGGAACTACGTAGCCCAGACTCACATCGAATTTTGAACTAACAGAAGTCTTGCTTCTTCCCCCTCTCTTTAAGAGCTGAGGAGCAGACGGCTCAGCAGCCTCCAAAAGGGCAGGCCCAGGCCAACAACGGAGCAGGTAGGCCCCGGCGGGCGGCTGGGAGGGGTGGTGGCAGTGGGTATAGGTTCTGTTCCCGGGCACACCTGCTGGCATCCTGGGATCTCCTCCCATTGGACCTGCGTTAGTGCCTCTAATTGTGAATTGGTGAGTTGTTGTAGCAAACGCAAGTCATTCAAACAAAATGTGCTCTTATTTTCTCATAAAAATACAACATGGTGTCTATTTCAGCTCTTCCCCACAGAGAAGTAGTGTTCTCGTCTCAGTGGCTACTTGTCTACTCGCCTGGTGGCCTGCTTCTAGCGGTCGTCCTGACAAGGGGCTGAGTGGGCATTAGGGGCAGCCGTTGTCAGGGTGTGCCCCAGCCCTCCCCAGGCCAGGACACACAACCCTTTTCTCTGTATCTTTTCTTCCCACCCTGAGCTCATGTTCTTTATCCTCCACACTTTGTACTTTCTAAAATTGTCGTTCAGAGGCTGGCGGAGGGAAACTGAATTTTCCATCCAGTTCTGGAGGGGCTGATCCGTGGTGGGCCCTCAACCGTGTGTCCTCTGACCTAGGACCTATTCCTACTGGCTGGTCATTCATGGGAAGCCCCCTGCCTGTGCGGTGGAGCTCAGAGTTACGCTGGAAAGGCCGTAGATTTAAGCCCTGCCTGGTATAAAGATGAGCAAACTGAGGCCCAGGAGGGAGGCCTCTCTGGGGGGCACCTGCCAGATGGAGGCCCAGCTTGGACCAGAGCAGAGTCCTGACCCCCTGCCCTGCCCAGTTCAGGGCCTCACCTGCCTTTCAGGGGGGAAGATGGCATATGTCCATTCCCGGGGCCCCCGGTGCTGGACTGGCAGGCAGGGCCTCGGGGGCAGGATTGACTGCTGCATCCTTTGGGTCATAGTCTCCTTGGGCCCTTGGGCTCCATGCTGGTCGCCCAAGTTCCAAGCCAGGAGTAGCACAAGATTCCCCCAAGACCCCCGCGTGGCTATTGACGAGCCTCCTGCATACATGGGACATGTCAGAGACGTGAGGGCTTGTCCTCAACCCAAGGTCCGTTCTGAGAGCCGTGGTCCCTGGTGTGGTGGGCTCTGTGTGGGGCTGGGGAGTGGGTGGAGGGAGGGAAGACCCCCACAAAGTGCAGCCTTGGATGTGGGAGGTGCTCTGCCTACTGCTCTCCAGGGGTGATGTGTTGTCCTGCGGCTGGTGGGTTGACGGGGGCTCAGGAGCACCGTGAATCCTGTCTGTCCAGGAAGCAAGGCCTGACCTGCACCTGGGGGTCAGCAAACTACAGCCCCTGTTGCTTTTACATCTTTTAAAAATGTTTTTACATTTCTAAGTGGTTGGAAAAAATCAAAAGAATACGAATTTCACATTTTGTCATCCATAAGTACAGTTTCATGGGAAGAGGGGCATGTCCATGGGGGTACATGCTATCCACGCTGCTTTCCGGTGATCAAAGGTGGTTACCCCGTTGACTCGCTCGCTGACCGCTGCCTAGACTCTCCCTGAAAACCGAGTCGGGCTCCAGTTAGGGGGCGAGAAGTCGCTGGGCCGTCCCCACTCTGTGCTGGGTGGCTCTGTTGCCTTTCTCACGGCAACACCTCCCACCCCTTCCCGTCATCCCTCTCCTGAATTGTGGCGGGACAGTGCCCCCTGCGGGCGGCTCCACTCCCTGCCTTGGAAGGGATGGGCTGGTCCGTGCAAATGTGCTCACATCCAAGTGTGTGACGTGGGTGCCTTTCTGAAGGTCTCGGCCGTGGGCGATCAGAGGCCGCTTCACTCGCTGGGCGCCCACTGGGACACAGTCTCCAACACACACCCGCTGCCCGCTCCTCGGGGTCTGCAGGGTCCTGGGAAGTGAGCCCACCCAGCCGCTTTCCAGACAAACTGGTTTCCCAGTAAGAGAGAGCGAGAGGTGGACACAGGGCCCACAGTGGGCCGAGAGCCTGCCTGGCTGGCGCCTGAGCCTCGGGGGCTCGGGTGTGACGCACGGAGACCCTGTGTGGTCTGTGCTCATGGTTCGCCTTGTAGTGGCAGTGCTCAGGCCCGGTGTCCAGGGGCCGCGCCCCAGCGTTCGTTGGCAAGCTCCCAGGAAGCCCCTGGTGTCCCCTGCCCTGCCCCTGTAGGCCCACGGGCCTCCCTGGACACCGGCCTCGTCCCCGCAGACCGCCGGAGCCAGGGGCTGTGTGCCCGCGTCCAGAAGTGGTTCTCCGAGAGGTTTGGGGAGTACGTGGAGGACTTCCGCTTCCAGCCTGAGGAGAGCGCGGTGGAGACGGAGGAGCCGCTCAGCGCACGCAGGTAGCCCCTCCCTGGCTTCAGTGGGGCAGCGCTGTGGGGCTGTGAGGCCGCAAGGTCCCCGACGGCTGGGCCGGCCTCTGGGGCGGGGGACATGTTTCCACGGTGGGTGGCAGCACCGCGTCCCCCACTCTCTGGTCTTACTCATGCTTTGGGGAAAAACATCATGTGGGGACAGTGGGCATGGGGCCAGGTGCCCACGCCTTCCTCGTGGGTCCCAGCCCCGGGATTCTGAGGGCGCCAGAGGGGCCAGGCCTCCCGCTCTGCAGGACTCAGCTGCTGGGGACAAGGGATGGTCTGTAGGCAAGACCCTCCCTCAGCCGCTCCTGCCTCCCCGGGCCACCCTGGGTCCCTGTGTGCTGCAGGGAGCCATAGGGCGTGGGCAGGGCAGGCAGGTGGCAGCTGCGTGGTGCCAGCGCTCACCTCTCTGTCTCCTCTCTCTCAGGTTAACGGAGAACATGAGGCGCCTGAGTGAGTACCGGGCGGGGCGTCTATGCAGCCTGTAGGCAGAGTGGGGCTGCCGAGCTGGCAGTGGGAGGGGGCCCAGGGGCTCTGCTATCTCACACTGAGCTGGACTTTTTTCCAGAAAGAGCTTTTTTCAAGAATTCTTTAGGAGGAAGGCTCCTGTTGGAAGTATGTCTATGGTCCCCTGGTCAGTCTGGGGGAGAGGGGATGGAGCTGGCCGTGCCTCCCCTCCCCTGCTCTTCTCTTCCCTCCCCTCCCCCCTCCCCTCCCCTCTTCCCGCCCCTCCTCCCCTCCCCTCTTCCCTCCCCTCCCGGCATCTCAGCTCAGCTCCCCTTTCTCCTGTCTGGGACGGGTGTAGCGGGTGGAGACAGATGGCTTCTTCCCGGGGCACGGGGAACGGTGGACAGCACTAGGAGTGCCCAGGAGCGCTAGCCTAGCGCCGGGAGCCTGCACCATTTGGGGTTTGCTTGGCTTGTTGCTGACCTCATGCTGGCCTGACCCCGCCGTCTGTTCTGTCCCCAGAGCGTGGCGCCAAGCCCGTCACCAGCTTTGTGAAGAACCTCTCTGCCTTATCCGACTGGTACTCCGTCTACACGTCCGCCATTGCCTTCACCGTGAGTGCTTCCCCAGGGCAGGCGTCTTCCCTGAGGGACCCGCCCCCGCTGTGAGGGACAGCCAGGGACCTCTTTAGCTTGAGTTTCTCTGTCTGTGTAAAGCGGGCATGGTGATGCCATGGGGTGGTTACGGGGATCAGATGAGGGCATTGGGCGTGGCCCAGGCCCCCCCAGACACACAGACCCTGTCTGCCCAGAGGCACGCCCTGTGGCAGTGTTCTCAGGAAAGGGTTCTGGCTGCACCTATGGTCTGCTTTCCCAGATGGGTCAGGAGAGGGCGGCCAGAGGCTGGTCTGCCGATATGGAATCCGGGTCCCTCCAACCAGGTGTTGGGGGCTGGGCTTGGCTCCGGGCAAGCGTGCAAGTGACCTATGGCCAAGCCAGGCCTCTGAGCTGCCAGTCCTGGGAAGGATGGGAAGTGCCGGGCCAGCATCTCCGTGTGCTTTAGGGAAGACAGGCCCAGCTGCCCTGCCTGAGCTGTCCTGTGGCTGCTGCCCCAACCCTGTGCAGGGAGACCCTGCCGTCCAGTGGGAAGAAGACATAGGCCACCCCCCTGCCCGCAGGGCATTGAGGCCAGAGAGTGGCAGCCATGGCTCCCAATTTCCCCATCTCTGCAGAGGTCCCCCAGAGGGCCTCAGCCTGGGAGGGTCCCGAGGGTGGCCCTGGAGCCTGTGGCCTGGCGCCTGCCCCAGAGGCCCCTGGCCCCCTGGGAGATGGGCATTTTGCACATTTGCAGAGGACAGGCCATGGTGACAGGGTGCTAGCCCCACCATCACCTGGAGGTGTTCTCCCTCCACACTTGACCAGCGCTTTGCTCTGTGGCCTTCCCTGGTTTGGGTCACCACGTACCTTAGTCTGCCTGCGTCTGTCATCACTAAGAGATGAGCTCCACCATTCCAACTCCCTCCCAGCCTCTGCCGAAACCCCATTGCCTTCCATTTCCTGCCACTTTCTGAGCTTCTGCTGTGCTCACAGCCCTGTGCCAAGCACAGGTGGGCCCAGGGTGAGGGCCCCACAGCACTGTGCCTGGCACGTGCTGCGTACAGAGGTTCCCAGCCAGTACTGAGTCCTGGTGATGCCGCTTGCTCCAGCATGAGGGAGCCACGCCTGGGGCAGGCACCTCTGCCTGGAGTCAGCTCTCTCTTCCAACCCCAGGCCACGTCCAGCAGCTGCTTCCCTGGGACACGCCCCCTCCCTGACCACGCAGAGCAGCGTCTCCATCCCACCCCCTCCCAGGCAGGTTTCTGCCTTCCACTGGCAGCTCTTACCAAGAAAGCAGCCTTCTCCGGGCTTCCCCGTAGTGCATGCCAGCATCCCCGAGTGTTTGGAGAGCCGCTGGGGCCTGGGCTCCTGCCAAGCGGCCTGCCTGGCTGAGGCTACGGCGGGGGGTGCGGCCTTTCCTGAACCCCATCGTCAGGTTGCCTAACCATCTCCCCTCCCCCCCACCCCACTTTCTCTCCAAACCTGCAGGTGTACATGAATGCCGTGTGGCATGGCTGGGCCATCCCCATGTTCTTGTTTCTAGCAATTTTGAGGTTGTCCCTCAATTACCTCATAGCCAGGTAGGTGAGCTGGTTGGTCATATGTATGTGGCTGTGCTGTCTTCCAGTGTCACATACAACTGTGGCACGTGCCGAACTGGCTCTGCCTCATGCCCTGGCGTTTGGGGGGTGGTCCTCTCATAAGCTCCCAACCCCCCAGGATGCCCCCCCACATCGGGTTTCTTGGAGCTGGCGATGCATAATTCCCAGCTGCACGGTCACCCCAGCCCTTCTGCCGATCATGCTGCGTCTTGGCAAGAAAGTTCCCCCCAAACCGTGTATCACTGACGTCCCAGTCGGGGGGTTGATGGAACCGCTGTGCCCTGGGGGCTCCCTGCTAGTCCGGTGCTGAAGAGGAGCTGGGGTGCAAAGTGAGCTGGTTACCAGTCCCCGAGCCCCGTGTTGCACATCTCTCTCCTTTGGACTCTCTGAGCACCCCGACTCAAGGCTGTGGGGGCTCTGTTGGAAGCCAGCACGTTTGGGCAGAGAGTCCTTGTCCCCTTGCCTGCCCGAGTCTGCCCTAACCTGCGGTCATCCCAGTGGAGTAAACCTCGGTGTCCCCCGGGCCTCAGGAGAGGGCTGTGTTCCATGTTTTCACTCAGCCCTTCAATAGTTCACACTTCTACATGCTTCTCTGTGCCTCACTAGGTTGGTTCATTTGCGAATGTTTTTCATAGCAAAGAAACCCGTGGAACGCCTGTGACGGGCCGTCTAGGTGCTGACGGGGAGTATTAGCTAAAGCACTTGCTCTGAGGCTGCACCGACTTATTTAAAAAGGCCTCTTGCCCCCATCACCTCTGGGTGCTTTTATAAATGTGTTCCCGCCCCAGGAGGGCCCCCAGGGGAGGCCGGGGAGGGTGACCTGAATCATCTATTCTCAAGGCCCTGATAGTTTCCACTGCCCCCCATCCCCACGGCTGGCTGGCGTCTCAGGGCGCCCCTCCCGCACGGGAGCTCAGGGCTGGTCCCTCTAACTCCGCCGCCTGCAGACGCCCCGGCTTTAAGGGCATGTGGTTGTCTCCTATTTGTCAGGGGCTGGAGGATCCAGTGGAGCATCGTGCCTGAGGTGTCCGAAGCCGTGGTAAGTCCTGGGAGGGCGAAGGTCTCCGTCTCATTGGGTCAGGCCTCCACCCGCTGCCTGTGTGGGAGGGCACTGGTTCCCTGGCCTCCAGATGCAGCCGTGCAGGTGCCCGCCCAGAGCCCTGCCTGGCAAGGAGAGCTCGGGGAGGAGAGTGCCAGCCACCCCCAGCCTAGAGCCCTGGGCGGTCCCCCTCTGACCCCATAGCAGCTGACATCCCCAGTGCCCCTTGCTGGCCCAGACTTGGCTGCTCCAGCAGCAGGCTGCTCTGACCCGGTCTGTCCTACTGACCCTTCCCAGCCAAGGTGTGATGTGGGGGAGGGGGAGGCACCAAGGGGGCCACTGCAGCCCCTCCCCCCTGCCGTGGAGGGAGGTGTACGAAATGCACTTGTGGAGCAGGGATCAGCGCACTCCGGCCGCAGCCCCGCTCTGGCTGCCGCCTCATTTCAGTCGTGAGGTTTTATTGGCGCACAGCCATGCGCGTTCATTTCACGCGTGCTCTGGCTGCTTTTGGCTGCAAGAGCTGAAGTAAGTGCTGCGACAGGCTGCACGGCCCACAGGGCCACATGCTTTACTGCCTGGGCCTTTACAGAAGAACATTTGCTGACCCTGCTGTAGGGGATCTCTGGCCCCTGGGGTGGAACCGCCAGGCGTGGGTAGGAGTGAGGCCTTGGTGCCTCCATGGGCCTCATCAGATGTTTGAGCACCTACTGTGTGCATGGAGAACGCAGTAGGGGTGCTGGGCACAGTGGTGCCTGTGGGACCTCCTTAGACAGGGGTCAGGGAGGGCGTCTGAGGGGAGGCAGGCCTGTGCCCGCCCAGCTCTGGTACCCAGACCAGGAACTCAGGCGGTTCTTGCTGAATAAACTCAGACAAGGAGGGTGAGGTCAGGCGGCCCCTTTGCCTCAGTTTCCCTGCCTGTAAAGTGAGAAGTGAGGGACTCCATGGTCCCAGATGCACCTGTGAAGGTGAGGTGTTGAGGTGTGAATTGGAGGCTCAGCCCTGCCTGCTGAGGGGGCTGCCCACTGCCCACCACCTTCTCGGGCGCCAAAGGGGTGTCTGCCAGAACAGCTGCCCCGTGCCGGGTCCCCAGGGGACATCCGTCCCTCCAGCTGTTTGGGGGCAGCAGACTGACCCCGTTCCAGGGCTGGGAGGCCTCTGTGCTGTTGTTCTCAGTAATTTTTCTGAACTGTTAAATTTCAGTGGAAATTCTCTCTCCCCTTTGACTGAAGGAGCCTCCGAAGGAAGACCTGACGGTGTCCGAAAAGTTCCAGCTCGTGCTAGACGTCGCCCAGAAGGCTCAGGTACTGTTGCTGGGCTCCGGCCGTGTCCAGGGGGCCCAGCACCCTGAAACTCCAGGCCTAGCTTGTCCGACATCAGCTGACCTGAGGTCGACTTACCCCATGATCCCTCACTCCCACCCGAGACGGCCCTGAGCGGTGGGGGGTCCTCCTGGTTTAGTCTGGCAGCCAGCACCACGGTGTTTGGAGCCCCTTCTGGCCCGGGCCAAGACGGCTCCCAGGAGGGATGCAGGCCTGGGTCCATCGTCACTCTCAGTGTGTTAACCTGGGTCCCAGTCGGGACCCATCACTCCATCCCCAGGCTCGGTGGCACCCTGCCTTGGTCTCACGGGAGCTGCATGTCTCTGGCCAGCCCATGAACCTGGGGCCCTCCCAGCATTGCCGTGTGGACCCATGACCCTGCTGTGTGGACTGACGGCCCCGGGGTCTGTCGTAACCACAGTTTCTTCTTCACACAGAACCTCTTTGGCAAGATGGCCGACATCCTGGAAAAGATCAAGAAGTAAGTCAGCAGCCCCCGGCCCCCTGTGTCTGGGGTACGGCCAGCCGCCCTCCTGAACCTCCCTTCTCTCTTGCAGCCTGTTCATGTGGGTCCAGCCCGAGATCACGCAGAAGCTGTACGTTGCACTGTGGGCAGCATTCCTCGCCTCCTGCTTCCTCCCCTACCGTCTGGTGGGGCTAGCCGTGGGTAAGGGACGCGGCTCTCGTCCCGGATCCGAGCTGACATGCTCGTGTTAGGTGGAGCACGGAGAGTGCCCAGGCGTCGTCTTCCCACCAGAACATCTGCCCCTGCACGTGCCTCCAAGAAGGAGGCCAGCTGTTAAGTCTCGCTGGCGTTCCTTCCTCTGCCTCGTCCAGTGCCTTTTTATCAAAACCTTTGTGTTTCGGAGAAATGGAGGCCTTCTGAAACCTAGAGACCTCAGCAGGGTCGGGCGGAAGGGGCCTTTCTCAGAGCCGGGGCACGGCCCTGCTCAGGTGTCCGCAGGTGGAGCGGCTGCTCTGAGGCCAAGGTCGTGGTCCTGTGGCCGCCCCACCACACTCAGCTCTGCCACCACCTCCCCAGGCCAGACCCTGAGCCCCAACTCACTGTGGGTAGCAGGGTCCTCCCGGCCTTAGTGTGCCCACCTGTAACTGGCACAGATCCCAGCTGGGGCGTTGAGAGCGGTGGCCGCGTGGTTATGGGGTCTCACAGTCTGGGAGCTGCTCTGAGCCACCCTCGGCCCCCCGTGTGCAGCTGGGTCCTCAGCCTCTCGGTGGCACCTCTCTGCACCCATCACCAGGAAATCCAGGGCTGGCTGATGCCATGGCCGTGGGGAAAATGACAAAAGCCAACGAATGTAAAGTGTCCTCCTGGCCATGCCACCTGGGCCGACATGAGCACTCTGAGCCGGGGCAGCCCCCGGCCATAACTGTCGGCCCACCCAGTCAGAGGTGGCAGGCTGGGGGCGGGTTCCCCAGTTTTCCTCCGTGCCAGTGCCTAGTGGGGGAGTGGCTTGCTGTTGTGTGTGTGTGGCTGGTTGGGGAGACAGTTTTGATGTTTGTCCTGAGTGGCCTCTCCCCATTTGCTGGGGTCCCTTCGCCTTTTTGCTGCCCCTGCCCTGTGCGATGTCACCAGGTCCACTGTCCCACAGCTGGGTTCTGGGAGGCCCTCTGCGTGGCGTGCACCGTCTTCCCCCGGGAGTGCCGAGGGACCCCAGTGCGGGAGGTGCCGGGCCGCTGTCCTGGATGAAGTGGGACTGTGTTCTCCCCCTCCAGGCCTCTATGCTGGAATCAAGTTTTTCCTCATCGATTTTATCTTCAAACGCTGCCCGAGACTGCGAGCCAAATACGACACCCCCTACATCATCTGGAAGAGCCTCCCCACGGACCCCCAGCTCAAGGAGCGCTCCAGCGCCGCCGTGTCGCGCAGGGTGAGCCGGCCTCGGGCTGGGGCAGGAGGGCCACCAGGCCCAGTCCTGTCAGTCATTCGCTCCCGGCTCAAGGGGCAGTAGCGTCTGATTTCATGGCGCCCTCGAAACCAAGAACTTAAAACACGGTGGGGGTTTTTCCGTTCCCGGCTCTGCTGTTTTGAAGGTCTGTCCATCCCTCTGTTCGTCTCTGAGGGCCAGCTGGCGCTGGGCTCGGGGCTGGCTGCTGGGAGGCCCCCACCTGCCAGAAGGCCCCTGGGGGACCCTCCCACAGACTCAATGCGGAGTGGGCCCTGCTGAGCCCACTGGCCCCCAGGCCGAGGGTGGGCAGGGTGTCGGGTGCTGTCATGACCGCGGGAGCCTGAGGGCCTGGGGGGGGAGCCCTGGGAATGACTGCTCTGTGAGTGGGCTCCGGATCCCCACTGTCCCCGGCCCTGAGTCCCAGGCAGCAAGGCCGAGCAGCAGCTGAGATGCGCCCACCTGGTGCTCCGGGCTGGGACTGGGCCCGCATTGCATTCACGGTGGAAGGCCCGATGGTGCTCTTGTCGGGATCGCAGACATGTGGGCAGTTTCTGGGTCCAGTAGGACTCCCAGGGAGGTCGAGGAGGGCTGCTTAGAGGAGGTGATGTTGGCTTGCAGAGTGTTGCATGTTAGTCTTCTGAGGAGAGGGTGTGCAGTGACCTGTTGACGTGTCTGTCAGTGGAAGGCAAGCTCTGGGTCAAGTGTGGCCCAGGTTCCCTGGGTTCCGGGATAACAAGGCTCGTCGGGAGCCTGAACTCACCAGCTGGGTGTGCAGCGGGGCATGCATGGGCAGCCCGCACCCTGGCGAGCCCGGGGATGGCTTTGCTCACACACGTGTAGGTGGCCCTGGGGGAGGAGGCACAGGGACAGGTACCCGGGCTCCCTGACGGTGTGGGAGGAGACAAGGGCCTGTCCTGGCATTGGGGTGGCCTGGATAGGGCCTTCCTGGGGGTCAAGACCGCTTAGGGCTGGCCGCTCTCGGGAGAGAGAGTGAAGGGCAGTGGGGATGTGGGCTCCCCACGACATAGGGCACCCCTGTCGAGGCGTCGCATGGGCCCGAGTCTCTGTGCTTACAGCTTTGCTTGCCCGTGTGTTTATGACCCCATGTCACATGGACCCACTTTTTCTTTTGTCTCGGTCACACGTGCGTCTCTTGTCTCCTTTCCGGCCAGCTGTCAGGGCATGACAAGGTACAGCGTCTGTGTGGGAGCCCCTTCTCCTGCTGTGACCTAATGTTTGCGTTGCTGTGTTGTGACTGACTTTTTAACGCTGCTTTCAGTGGCCAGTCCCACGGCCACTTCTGATTTCTGAAATGTCAGTCTGAGCTGCCTCGGTGCCAAGCACCTGCCGGCAGGGCGCCTGGACCGCGTGTCCTGGGAGCAGGCTCAGCTGCGGCGACTTGGGAATGTTGCCAGGGGACAGAGAGGGTCTCCCCGCTGCCACGGGGCTTCTCTGCCCAGGAGGGGTGCTCGTGGGCCAAGGACCGGTCGGCACTGGCTGGGGCCCATTGGGGAGCCTGCTCCCCACTTCTGGGCACATGTGACCGTTCGCACATCTGAGTTTATAGCTGGGGGCGGGGACATGTACCTAGCCCGTTTGTCCCTCCCCCGCTGGCGTGGCTGACGGGCTCTGTGTGCCGTTGGCAGCTGCAGACAGCTTCCTCCCGAAGCTACGTGTCCAGCGCGCCAGCCGGCCTGAGTAAGGATGAGGACACGGGTCGCTTCCATGGCACCAAGAAGGGCAATTTCCATGAAATCTTCAATTTGACAGAAAATGAGCGTCCGCTGGCAGGTATGTGTGCAACGAGTCCGTGCCCCTCTGGCTAGGTGGGGTGGCCCTAGCCCCATGCTGGGGGCTGGGTGGTGGGGACAGGCCTTCAGGGCCACGGGAGGACTCCGTGGGCAGGCAGGTTGGAGGAGCAGGTGTGCCCCAGCCTTCTCGCGACGAGTGGTCTAACAGCAGGAGTTCAGACGCGCCGGCCCAGGCAGAGGGCCCACAGGGTGGCTCAGGGCACCGCCAGGGGCTCCCCTGACCTCCTTCCCCAGCCCCGGGCACTGCTGGGCTGTGGCCTCGATCACTGTGCAGTGAAAGGCGACCCAGGAGCTCAGGTCCCGGGTCAACCTCCCAGAAAGGACCTCCCCCAGGCCCCTGAGCTGCTGGGCTTCGGGCACTTGGGCTCTTGCAAATATTTTGGCCGTCCACAGTGGGCGATACCAACCTCGAAAAGAGAACTTGGGCGGATTCGCCTTCTGACCTTGCACTGCCCATCATCCTGCTGACCCAGCCCACGAGGGCGTGTGCCCTGAGAGGCGTGGCTGCACTTGGATTTATTTTACTTTCCTATTTACACTGTGTGCTTTTCCTTTAAAAAACAAAACCCGTGCATGTTCACGTGGAAAAGGAAACATCTGTTTTCCAGATGCTCTTAGATGCGGCTTCATTCTTGACGTCCGCCTCCCCCTCGCTGGGTTTTATCTGATGCTGGAGAAAGCACGTCGGTGCATCTTTGAGAATCCAGTGCTGAGGGTTCCAGTGTCAAAACGGGGGGTGCTTCCAGTGGGGAGAAATGACAGGTCGGTTTTGTCCCTGTTAGTGTGTGAGAACGGCTGGCGCTGCTGCTTGATAAACCGAGACCGGAAGATGCCGACGGACTACATCAGGAACGGGGTGCTGTACGTGACGGAGAAGTGAGTGAGGCCGGCGTGGCCTGGGCGTGACCTCCGGGCGTGACCTCCGGGCGTGGCCTGGGCGTGACCTCCGGGCGTGACCTCTTGGAGTGACCTCTGGGCGTGGCCGAGGTGGAGGAGGCCTCCTCCCCAGACCCTGTCCAGGCAGGCGCAGCGCCCAGCCCTGCTGAGAGCCCGTGCCACCGCTCTGGCTCTCCCGGCTCCCTGGGGGAGACAGTGCTGCCTCTGAGCGGGACGTGGCTGGGCCAGCAGCGCTGTCATTTCCCCAGACCCGCGGGGACACTCTGGTCTGGGGTTCTTGGGGTGGGGTGGCATGTGTCCGCCCGCGGGAGCCCCTTCACTCTCCTTTGGGGCTGTGGCTTTTCTCCTCTAGCACGGGACTTGCAGCCTGTCCCTGAGGCTGCCCCCAGGTGGGGAGCAGGTCCAAGGGCGGAGATTGTCCTCAGCATTGGGGGCCCTTGGCCAACAGTCCCCAACTCACAGCAGCGGCCAAGGGCCCGCGCCTCCCTCTGCCCCGTCAATGAAGGGCCTGGAGAGCCCCCAGCCAGGCCTCCGGGACGCTCCTGTCTCTTGTTGAGCGTCCCAAGGACCCTAACATGTAGCGGGGTCGTAAAGCGGTGGATTTTAATCTTTTAAAGCTACGGAACTCTCTGAAGTGGACTCTTGCACAGCCCAGAGTGTTGTAGCAGGTGGGGGGCCCTCACCTCACTGGGGCAGCGCGGGCGGCAGCCAGGCAGAGGCCCCTGGCTCAGTTGCTGGCTCTTCCTCCGTTTCCCCCGACAGTTACTTGTGCTTCGAAAGCTCCAAGTCTGGCTCCTCCAAGAGGAACAAAGTCATCAAGCTGGTGGACATCACAGACATCCAGAAGGTCGGTGCAGCCCTCCCCCCGCTGTCCCGTCCTCCTTAGGGTTCAGGAAGAGGGGCCGCAGGGCCGCGCAGCTGCTGGGTTTGGTGGGAAGCTAGATGCATTTATAGCGAGGTGGGTGCCATCTGGGGACTCGTGGGCACTGCTGCTGCCCACAGGAGGGCTCCCTTTCTAGAAGGCTCCATGCAGAGCCCCTCAGCTCCCTTCAGAGAGTGTCCGTATACCCTCGCACAGACAGGAAGGGAGAACACTGGCAGTGGCCTGGGCCCCGGCGGTCAGGACCTGAGCTGGCTCTGATGACCACTGTGCCATCCCCCCTCGTCCCTGAGAGCCCCAGGGCCAGGTTAGGTGAGGGCATGGACACTGTCACCACTTGGCGTTGTGTGGCCAGTTTCCTTCTCATTATCACGTGGAGTGGGCACAGGTGTGCGCAGTGCCCCATGGACACTCAGTGAGCGTGCCCCCCCCCCAGCTCTGAGCATCCTGGGCACAGGCAGGCCGGGCCGTGCAGTGGGCCCCAGCAGTTAGCTTGGCAGTTCCCCCTCCCTATGTTGGCGTGTCAGGAGCACCGCACAGATGTTAGGGATCCCCCTTCGGAGGGGAGAATGTGTGGTTGGTGGGATCAGGAGTGAGGGGGCAGGGTCCTCCTGGCCTGCCCCACCTCACCCCCTCCCATATGGTGCTCCTTGGGGAGACCCCAAGCTTCCCATGGGCTGGCCGGGCCAGGGTGGGATGGCGTGATCACAGGTCTGGTTTCTCACTGACAAAGTCAGTCCTGTCCCCTTGTGGCTGGAACATCCTGCGACCCCCTTGGGTCTTGCTGTCTGTGGGCTCCACGGAGGAGAACGCCCTGAGGTGTGGGGAGGGTGGCACAGTCCTGTCCCCAGGGAGGCCTGTGGTGACAGGTGTGCTGTTGTCTTTCAGTACAAGGTCCTCTCTGTCCTCCCCGGGACGGGCATGGGGATTGCTGTGTCGACCCCCTCAACCCAGAAAGTAAGTCCCGGGCAGGCGGGTAGCCAGGGAGATGGTGGGGTGGGACCAGGACTGGGGCTCTGGGCATCCTGGGGTGAGCTCAGAGCCGCAGACTGGCGGGGGTTCAGGTGGGTGGAGGTCCCCCCGTGGCAGCAGGAACCCACTGCTGTATTGGGTATGCACCTGGGAGGCCGAGGCCATGGGGCCACCCCGCAGAGTTACTCAGGGAGGGGGGGTGGGGCTGGGAGCCCAGTTGCCTGCCTCTTGCCTCGGTTTCTCGGAAGCCCAGCCTCTGGGTGGGAGGGGGTCTGCCCTGTGCACCCAGGCCCTGCGTGGCTCCACGTGGACCTGGCTGGGGGCCCATCAGAGCCTGGGTGGTCTTGTCCTCGAGCCAGCCTGGCCACGTGGGTTCACGGGCAGCATTTCCTCCCACCAGCCGCTGGTGTTTGGTGCCATGGCGCACAGAGACGAGGCCTTTGAGACCATTCTCAGCCAG
Source organism: Equus asinus (assembly GCF_041296235.1). Lineage (NCBI taxonomy): Eukaryota > Metazoa > Chordata > Mammalia > Perissodactyla > Equidae > Equus > Equus asinus. The sequence continues at coordinate 15,771,197 of NC_091793.1, read as the reverse complement.
TACACGAAAATCACAGCAGCCGCAGCGTCTGGCAGTGACAGCTAGTGGCGACTCTCCGGGACCTTGCTGGAAGTTTCTTTTCTTTTTTAAGAGTTTGGTAGTGGGAAAAAAATGGGACATCCTCATGATCTTTTGCAATAATTGCCCTCGGTCTGTGGTTTCTGTTGTGTTGACCCTGCGTTTTACAGACCCCTTCACGTAGGGGTTGGGGCTCTCGGGGACAGTGTCAGCCCGCCCAGCTGCGGAGGCACGTCTCGTGGACATCTGTGGACACCTGTGGACACCTCGGAGGCCACTGGAAAGGACGACACGCAGGAGACGCAGCGCCCCAGCCGCCACCCTGCCCAGCTGCTCCTTCTTTGTCCCCACCTGGACAGAGGGGCCCGACACCGGCTGCGCAGCCCGGCTCCTGGAGGCCAGAAGCTCTTTCACACCAAAGCCATAGTTGAGGAGCATTTGTGGTGCCTCCTCCTGGTGTGAAGGACATCGGTGACAAGTGACACGGAGGCCGCTTCACCAGCCACCATAACCGGGTCTGTCGCTCTTGCTCGTTCCTTGAGTGAGAGCCCCTGCTGCGCGTCCTCGGAGCACCTTATGGCCTGTGCTCTGTGTTTGGCCTTTGTGGGGGCATCAGGGGCTGGCTGGGAGGGGCCCCTCATGCCTCAGGGCTGGCAGGGAGGGGTCCCACCACCTGCCAGCTCAACCTGACAGGCTGGCCAGGAGGTCTGTAATTGGCAACTAATGATACAGAGGGCGTGTAAGTGAAAGCACATCTTTTTAGCACTTCGCTCTTTGGAAAGGCCTGGAACACCTACCGAGGCTTTTGGGGCCCTGTGAGATTCTGTTGCTCTCAGATGAAAATCCACCGTAGTGGGACTGGGGCTGGCGCTGGCCTCCCGGCCACAGCCACGTGGTGTCTGGGGAGGGAGCAGGCAGGAGCGTCCCAGGCCCACAGTGGCCCAGGCTTGTGGATGGCCTGCCCATGTGGGCTGTGCGAGGACGCTTGGGAGGTCACTGGTGTGGGGGCGTGACCGTGACCGTGAGCAGAGCACAGAGGTTTGGAGCCAGGCAGTCTGCCCCCGTGACGTCTGGCCGTGCTCCCTGCTAGCGCACACCTGTGCCAGCACTCCACGGGGTGGAGCGAGCCAGCACCTTCCCCGGCGCCAGGCGTTAGTCTGGGCCCCACTCGCCCAGAAGGTCGAAGCTCCCGTCGGGGAGGCCGGGGGGTATCCATCCTGGGACAGCCCTAAAGGCCAGCGCGGCGTCAGGACACGCCCACAGCCTCCTGAAGGATGCGCAGTGAGATCGTGGCGGGTCACTGGGGCCGCCCTCTGGTCAGCACGCTTTCCACCGCAGGTTACTCCAGTTCTCAGCGTGTCCTGAGTCCTTTGGGTGTCACTGAGATTGTTGTTTTTTGAAGAAACAGAAGATTATATTTTTTACAGAGAGCAAGCTGTTTTTCTTATTTTTGTATCATTTTTCAGATGTAATTTTTACCTTTGCTCCGATCCTGATTCGCTGGTTTGGGTGAGAGATCCAGTGTGGTTGCTTTTGTCGCCCCTTCAGGGCGGGGCGGCAGCGCCACACGCTGGGGCCTGGGAGCACTGCAGGGGAGCCGTGCCGACCAGCCAGATTAAGCACACAGCCCACCCGGTCGGTGACATCCTACCCGCCCCGGTCGTGGTCACGCTGGCCTTGGTGGCATATGACTCTGCAGGTCGACCTTTCATAAATGAAGGCGGAGGTGGACTGGCTCTCCTGGGCCAGAGAGAGGCCTCGGGTACACCCTGGGGACACCCCCCAGCAGGAACCCCCCATTGGTGCCCAAGGCAAGGCAGGGTGGGCCCTGAACTGCCCCCAGGGCCGGGCTGTGGGGGTGAACGCCTGTGGGTGCTGCTCACACCCCTGTCCCCTGGTCGCCCCTCAGCGTCGGCCTCTTGGTGAGCACGGTGGGCTTGTGTCCCAAGCACGGTGGGGTGGGGGGGTCCCTGCCGAGGACTGGGACTCCCTTCAACAGAGCGGGGTGGTTTAGTTCGAGTCCCTTTTGAGGAGAAAGGGAGATGAAAACTGGCCACATGCCGGGAGCAGGTGCCTAGCTCCCGCCCAGGGAGGGCCTGAGGGAGGCGGGGGGCAAGGATGGGCCAGCAGCCCGCGTTGCACAGCAGGCCAGTGGCAGGTCCCTCCTGGAAGCCCGGGGGCCTCTGCCTGGAAGAGCGTGGACCTGTGCAGGCGCTGGGCTCCCCGTCGGAGAAAACCCATAGTTTTTATTGAATTGTGTAAATCTGGGCAGATATTTAATTTCTACGACTGATCTCTGAACTAGAATGAATGTTAAATTTTTTATGTCTGAAGCCTGAGTCTATTTTGGATCTGTAAATAATCATTACCAGTGTAACTTTTGTTCAACAAAAGGATTGTACTGTATGAAGAACTGATGAAAAAAAATCCCCCTGTAACATTTTTTTAAGGAAACCTTGTTTGTTTAAAGAAAAAGTCTTGTATAAATTATAATTTTTATTTAAATAAACCTGAAATGCTTTGTGCTAAGGTGGGGGCCATCTGTTGTCTGTCTGTCTGTCATCCGTCTGTTTGTCCATCTATCATCCATCCATCCGTCCATCCACCCATCCCTCCCACCGTCCATCCGTGCCGGGCGCTGTCCTAGGGGCTGGGACACAGCAGTGACGGGACAAGTCTCTGGAGGGCCTGGCACACAGCATCCTTGGGAGTGCCACACCCTGCCCGGTGACTCTCCTGTCACCCAGGCTGTGATTATCTAGCCTAAATAGACTTTCTGGGCGCCATCCCCGCAGCTCCCACTCCCCCCTCTGCCCCTTTGCAGCACGCCCCCCACTCACTCTTCCCGATGGTCCGTGAGACAGTCCCACAGGGCCAGCATGACATCGGTCCCTCCACTCGACCTCTCATCCGCAGTGGACACAGACCCTCCACACACTGCGGGGCGAGGAGGGGAGGAGGGCCCCAGAGCCCAGGGTGTGGGTGGCGCAGGCCCCCCCAGCCTCACGGATGGGGTGCCCGGTTTGCCTATTTTCCGTATATTTCACCATTTAACGTATTAATGAAGCACGCGTATGCCTGAGCACTGTTTTAAAAACTATTTGGTTCCTCTGCAGGCCTGTTTTAATTTGTGCATTTTACAGCTCTGCTCTCAGAGGGTGTCTCTTGGCTTGACCTGGGGGGTCCAGGGACAGAGAAGGCGCGTTGGTGCCCTGCACTACTTGGGCCCTTATTCCTGGGGAGACGGAGCCCCTGCAGGGCTTCCAGCAGAAGCCATCACTCTGGCCACCCGGGGAAGGGAGAGTGTGGGGAACAGGAACTCAGAGGGAAATGAAATAACTAATCAAGCTTTTGTTCTTGAATCGGGGTTCTCTCATGAGTACTGTTTGTAACATCACATTTAGTGAATGAATTTTATGAATGTATGAGTAAATAAAACAGATAAGAAGTCGGGACCTAAAGGGGGTATGTTATGAACCAAGGGTCCCGATTGATTCTGTGCATCCCCAGTACCCACAGGCAAAGCTGACCCCAAAGTTATCTGTCCGCCATCACAGGGGCTGGCTGCTAAGGGGTAAGATGACTCTGAAGAACACAGGAGTCCCAGGGAGCAGCCACTGCCTGTGGAAGGACCTGGAAGACCCCACCCAGCACGCTGACATCTGCCCCCAAACACACGGAACCAGGAAGCCCAGCCACTTCCTCTTCTAGGGCCCTGGTGCCTCCCCCGTCAGAGGTTAGCATCCTGCAGGCCCAGGACCCCAGGGGGCGGCAGGGTTGGGGGCTGGAGCCGGGACTGTCATTTCTATTCCAGTCCATACTGGAAGTCATAGCTGGTGCAGAAACGGAGAGAACCAAGTTATTAAGATTGTAAAGGAAGATGCTCAAATATTATTTGTAGACGATGTGATCATTATAGAAAACCTCCCAAATCTACAGATAAATTATTTTAATAAGCAAGTTTTCTGGACACAATCTGATACATAAAAACAACTGCATTTCTAATAAAAACAAAAAAAAGCTTCAAAATAGGAAGTTTTAATAAATCTAAACAAAATTGAGAAAGATTAAGGAAAAATTATAAAACTATTGAAAGACATGAATGAGGACTTATACAAATGGAAATATATGCAATATTCATCAGAAAATTCAGTTTCATGATGAAAATGTCTTCTCAAAACATGCAGAATGAAAGAAGTTACAGAAAACAGCACAGTGTGGTTCCTGTTATATAAAGAGCAAAACCTGCAAAACTCGACAGTAGACTGTCTCAGAATGTGAACGTGTGTAGGGGAAGAAAAAACGTTTCTTCTACCCTCTTTGGTTCAGTAGCTGGGGCCTGCAAATTAAACGAACAAAAGGCAAATTAAGAGGAGAAATGGCACACAGTTTTTATTTAATGCTAATATTTTATGTGCATGGAGGTATTGTAGAAAAGAGGTGGAGACCTAAAGAGGTGGTGAGACCCGGGGCTTATATACCATTTTAATAAAGGGCAATTAATTTGTTGAGAAGTGAGAAGACGAAGGGAAAGGGGATTGGGCTCCTAGGGAACACTAATTCATGGGGGGATCTTATCTGGGGGAGCTGAGAGAAGGGTGGTTTGTGCAGCCGCATCCCCGTGCTGACGTTCTGTCCCCGGTGATCACGTGGCTCCTCGTGGTGCGGGGAGATGAGAGGGCACCTTCAGAGGGAAATTCCCGTCCTGCTCTCCGGCAGATGCGGGAGGGCAGGGAGCTCTTGCTGTGTTTGCTGCTGCTTAATTGTCTTCAGCTCCAAACAATCCTTATGTCAAAGGGGCATCTTTGGGGTAGCACATTCGGATCCGCTCCCACACGGAGGTGAGACCCATGCTTACCTCTGTGGAGGAGGCGGGGGAGGGTCAGCCCGCGGGGCGCACAGGGCGCCTTGGGGCGGAGCTGAGTTTCTTGGCATGGGTGGGAGGTAATGCCATGGTCCATTTCATTCTTGTTTTTTATTGTACATATGTGTACGTGTTTTCTCAGGAAATACTCTGCTTTGAAAATAATAGGAATTTGTAAGAGAAAAAAAGCCAAATTCTGCCCAAAGCAACTTTATTTTTATCTTCTCAAACATATCAGAGCCAATATACCATCTTCTAATCTTGAAACCAGCAAGACTAGAGCGGGAATTAAGCCACCTTTTCCAGCCTATTTCCCAGTCCCACGAGGCTCGGGAGGGCCCGCGGCGTCCTCCTCCCGCTGCGAGTACAAGACGCAGGAGCAGGGTCAAACAGGACTGCTGCCTCCTTCTGTTGCACCCCTGAGCCACAGGGAAGTTAGAACAGACTAACCCTTCTAGAGGATGCTAAGTTGTCACTACCTAGCCGTCAGTTCTGATGTGTTTCTTAAACCCTGAAGTTCAGGTGTCGCGGCTGCTCCACCTGGAGTCTTGGTGGAGATCAGAACTTCTGGAGTGCGGATGTCTGGAAGGGGCTTCTGTCCTGTGTGCAGATCTTCAAGGAGCCCTCGGGGAGTTCAGACAGGCACACGCTCCCCCAAGAACAGGCCCAGGGTTTGCAATGTTGAATGCCAGCATGTGGTCGGTAAATATCCTCAGAGCCGCCCGGGAACCACGTGGCGTGGCTGGGTTTCTCCTTGAAAGTAAAACGCTTACTCTGGCCTGCACTGTTTTTCTAAAATTGGCAGTGGATTCTAGGGCAGACCAGTGTGCTGGAGACACTCACCAGGGGCGACAAAGACTGAAGGATCTTTTGAGGAAACCTTGTGCAGTAGCTCAGCTCCGCAGAACGGCATCGGGGCCGCAGGGAGTCCTGTGGGGAGACCCTCTGGGGTGCCTCGGGGAGCCCCCAGCCCCGAGGGCGTGGCGCCTGCCCTGCACAGAGCGGCCACTTGTGCGTCTTTGGTCCCTTCCCAACCAGGAGCAAATACTAAGAGCAGACATGGCCAGCGTGCATTTCCTTCTTTATGGCCAGACTTTCCATCCACCCACCGATTAGTAAACCATTCGCCTCGCCCAATTACCATAATAACGTGATCTATTTAAAAGACCACTGTTAAAGCTGCCCTTTTGCCTCACCTGGGTGGCACTGAATGATGACATGGGAAGTTGGACAGATACTTCAAATATAAGTCGCTGCAGGTGCATTCTGAAAACACATGATGGCCGTGGAGTGCCACAGTGACTACCTGAACCCACGTGCAGTGAAATCCACTCCAAAAGCACAGACGAGAGCATGAGTCGTCTCGTAACGTGAGCTCGTCTTCTCGTACTTCAGATAAAGCTACTCTAGACACAGCTTCCCTGTACCTACGCGCGGACGCGAAGAACATGAGGCCGCAGCACAGGTTGGGGACACAGACGGGGGCATCTGGGACGGGCACGCACCCAGGGATCCCCGGCGCTGCGGCTGTAGCAGCAAGCAAACCGAACACAGCTGGAGACGCTGTTTCTACTGTTCTGGCTGAAAAGGACAAAACGGTCAATAAATATTTAGAAATAAGGGTGAAGACAAGAAAAGAACACATCTGGACCATGTGTGCAGCCTCAGGACCACGAGAGCAACCCTGGGTCCTGGGCGCACCCTGTCCCTGGGGCCGCACTGGCTTGAAGTCAACGCAAGCCCGTCTCCTTCGCTCCCACCTGGCACCCAGCCCTGCTGTCCCCTGGGTGTCGATGGAAAGCATCGGTATTCTCAATTCAAAACAGTAAGACACCGGCCGGGCGCCAGAGCGCGGGGCCTGTCCTCGCTCCTGGCTGGATCGTCTTAGAAATGCTGCTACGATGAAAGCAAGAAGTGAGCTTTCAAAGGTATAGTGTTGTTTCTTTTAGTAATTAGTTCTCACTGAATGGTCCACTCCGGAAGTGTTGCTTGAAGCAGGACAGACGGGAGCCCGTGATCACGTCCTAACCATCAGTCAGACGCAGGGAAAAGGAAGGCAGAGAGAACCAGCACTTTCCAAAACTGGCTCAGGAACTACCACGGAATGTCTTGCAGAGCAGATCAGAGAAACCGGTAGGTCCCTCACGTCCAGAGGGCATGACCTCGATGGAGAGCACTCGTGTTGCCCCTGGAATCACTGCATGAGGCCACTACGGGCAGCTGTAATCTGCGGTCAGCACTGTCACACTCGAAGACACCAGCGGCCCAATCAACGAATGCCATTTGCTGAGAATAAGTTCTAGGAAACGTAACCCAAAGATTCACATAGAACAGAAAATGCCAAATATGTCCACAAAATTGTTGACAAAAGGTATTTTTTCTAAAATCAAGATTGAACTATCAAAAGTAAAATTCTGAATTTAAATGTGTATATCGACATAATTGGTCTGCAGTAATCTTCTTAAATAATCGTCACACTTCCCAGACGCGGCAGGAAGGCGGGCGATGCACCACGGGTCTCAGCTGTGTGGTTCTGGCTGAGGATTCTCTTCAATTCCTCGTGCAAACAGCCGAACGAGCTGGCAGTGGACCCTGCAGAGACAAAGGGGCACGTTTAAACCCCGTGTGTCCCCTGACTCTCGGCCCCACAGCTGGGCAAGGGCGGAGGTGGGGCCTCCTTCACCACGACAGTGGGTCTCGGCGTGGCTGCCTTCGGGGACAGCCAGCCCTGCAATGGCAGGTCAGGGGCGCAGAGCGATTTACTCACCGTCCTGAGACCTATTTTGTAAAGGGCAGCTGACAGCCAAGTGGAAATCTGGGGATCAGCACACCCGGTTCCAACTCCAGCACCCTACTTGTTGGCAGGGTGACAGGGCCACAGGTCTCCACTCCCCCTACCTCGGGCTCCCGATCAGTATCGAGCTCACAGGGCCACCGGGAGGACTCCATGCAGGGAACCCCGTGCATAGAAGGTGTGCGGGATATGTCCAGTCATGGGAGACAAGGGGGCCCCGCCCCAGCCAGGGCCCGCGGGTCTGAGGAGCAGGCCGAGGCCCCCTGGAGGTCCCCGCCGTCCACAACAAGCCCCAGGACGTAAATCAGAGAAGCTCCCTGGTCAGCGTGGGCGCTGGGGGCCCTGGCATTGCCACCTACTCAATTTATGGATGACCCCACAGCCCCTCAGAGATGTTTAGTAACAAAACCCCCAGAATTAAGTGACTTGCTGTTCAAGGCATGGTAACGTTTATGAAGATACGTAGGATATATTTCACAAAAGAACGCCCTTTCCTAATTTTCAGTGTATCCTATTTCTTTAGCAAATTCCTAAGTCAGCATTAAAAATAACTCCATTTCTGGGGCCGGCCCAGTGGCGCAGCGGTTAAGTTTGCACGCTCCACTTCAGCAGCCCGGGGTTCACCAGTTCGGATCCCAGGTGCAGACCTACGTATCGCTTGTCAAGCCACGCTGTGGCAGGCGTCCCATGTATAAAATAGAGCAGGGTGGGCACGGATGTTAGCTCAGAGTTAACTTTCCTCAGCAAAAAGAGGAGGATTGGCAGCGGATCTTAGCTCAGGGCTAATCTTCTTCTTCAAAAAAATTCCATTTCCTTAACTTGCACAATGAGTCTACAGAAGCGAAATCCCTGGGTGTGAGACCGGCTCGACGGGTCTTCCTGTGACATCTGTGGACGTGAGCTGGGCAGTCGCTGCCACACTGACCACATCCTGGCCGCAAGCACAGGCGCATGTGGACGTGGGACTCGGAGGTCTGAGGACTGCCCTCTCCCCAGCTCTGTTCGGATGCTGATGGCAGAGCCGGTTGGTGGAGAAGTCACTTACAGTGGGGAATTATAAACAGTGACGTTCACGTTATCTTAAGCGCTGTGACTTGAAACACCGAAGGGAGCACCTGTCACCCATCTTTCCACGCAGCGGGACTGGGGGCCTCACGTCCTCCACATTCTTATCATCAGTGAGTGTCAGTTTGGTTTCCTTAAAGCAGACCAAGATCTTAATGACATTCGCAGACACTACAGATCCTTCCAGAACTTTACAGTTCTCCCCTAATCTCATATAATTTTTGCACCCACACTTCATTTAATACCTTTTTAAAAAAGAACTTCTTTTACTGTGTCTTTCCATGGGGAAAAAAACGTTTTTTGCACTCATATTTCATCTGGTTATGTCACATTTAATTAGATTACAGACTTCTAATCCCAAATACAATGGGCCCCAACAGGTATGGGGGGGACCCACTTCTCATAGTCCACCAGCTGGAGGGGCGGGCGGCGCCGTCCTGCACTTGGCACCAGCACCGAGGCCGAAGGCCTGGGCAGCGGGCTGGGCTCCTGAGGCCGGAACGCCTCCTGGTGGATTCAGTGACCCCAGGACTTAGAAAGCACCCATGAAGGCAGGTTTGTTTGTTTAGTTAGTTAGGAAAAGAGAGAGAGAATGCCAGGGCAAAAGACCCATGCCAGTGCTAGGGGTGCAAGGCATGGAAGAGAAAAATAATAAAATCGAGGGGCTTCTAAAACCTGTGGAAATTATCAACACCCTTGCATCTCTCCAAAATTATGATGATGGCATCTCATTGGGCATTTGCAACACATGCTGACAGTTTAGGGTATAAGTTGTAAGATGCTCAGAGCCCCTGGGAGCACCTGGTGGCACGTGTCCGCTGAGGCACACTCTAGGATGCTATGACCAGAGGGCCCCTCGCTCACCTGACCTCGATGGCAGGACTGTTCAGAATCTCCCCGTCACAGTTCCAGGAACTGTTGGACACGGTGCAACAGCACAGCGGGTGGTCACTGCAGATCTGCCCGAACCGCTTCTTGCCCCTCTCCTTGAGGTTGCGGTCCTCATCCTCCATGTGCCTCGACGTAAACTGGAATTTCTTGACTCGATAAACTTCAACAAAAGTGAAGTCAAACTGCCAAGAGACGGGGAAAGGGGCAATCATGCGCTACGAGTGTGGGGAGGGGACAGCCCGTCTGTCTGCGGCGCGGGTCAGCAAGTCCTCTCCCCCCCGGCACCCTCGGAGTCCTCGAGGACGTGGCCGCGGGGCAGTGCCTGGAGCTGCTCTTCCCAGCTCACTGAGCACAAGCAGAGGAGAGAAACCGGACACCTGCCTTCCCAGGCGCTCTCCCACGCTCCGCACCTGGAAACCCCCTCGCATCCGCGCCGAGGACCCGAGACGTCCGGGAGCCCCTGACAGCGACCTGTGGAATTCTTTATTACCTTTCTAACGAGCACTATTTAAAGAGCTGCATAAGACACTATTGGACTAGATCTTAAATACAATTTAACTTTAAAAAGAACAACTGACTGAAGTCAGAGACTGACCACAGTTCCAGTTCTCTCGATATCGTTAGATTCCGGGTCTCCCCTTATGTTAACCATGAGGAAGCCAGGACGACACAAAGGACTGCTGGAAGGGTCTGACTGGAGCCCCTTTCTTGGAGACTGAACATTTTATTGTAAGCGACCTTCGAAGGCAACATAACATCTCACCGGGTCTCTTTGTCCTGTCTTTAAACATGAAGAGAAACGACAGGAGGATATATGAAAACACTCACGCCTCCTAGTTTCTGTGCTCAAAGATTTTATATTTTTAAATGAGCTTCTACAAGGAGTAACTGTGACTAAGCTTAAAATGGGCGAAAGGCAAAGAGAAACGCCTGCCCTTCTTTCCGTTGGCTTCAGTAACGGAATCCTACAATCCATAGATCAGGGTAGCCCGGACAGGATCCGCTCACTGACACATACCCTGCGGAAGGGCGTTCCACCCACCTGGTCGTGATGGTTGGTGTGCCTGACGAGAAACCTCAGAAAGTTGAACCTGGAGCATTTCCGGATGAGGATGAGGTCGGAAGCCCCGTCTCCCAAGTGGGCAGCAGGGGAGAGGCCTCTGTGGCTCCGGTGACAAGCGCAGGACATGTTCGCATTGTTGATGGCCAGGAACTTCCCGCAGATGACCTTCCACTCCTCCACCTCCTCTGAAGCAGAAAGAAGCATTGTGGACGTGACACTAAATATAGGGGCGTGGACAGGCAGGCGGGGCGTCCTGAGATGACAAGGGGCCGGACTGTCCCTCCGAATTCTCCGTGCTCCCGACTCCCTATCACTCACACAAAGAAAATCGTGCTGACTGCTCTGCCGAGAGGGTCACCTCCCAAAAGGCAGAGCCACCTCCCTGGTCCTCACCTCGGGACCTTTGGACAACAACTTAGAACAGAACTCACCAGATCTGGCCATCTGATTTTATGTGGCCTGTCAACTAAGAATGATTTTCACATTTTTAAACGGTTGAAATAAATCAAAAGAAAAATAATATTTTGTGACATATGAAAATTATCTGGGCTGGCTGGCCCTGTGGCCTAGTGGTTAATCACACACTCCTCTGTGGGTTCAGATCCCGGGTGCAGACCTACATATCGCTCATCAAGCCATGCTGTGGCGGGGTCCCACATACAAAATAGAGGAACATGGGTACAGACATTAGCTCAGGATGAAATCTTCCTCAAGAAAAAAAAAGAGAGAGAGACAGACAAGAACATCTACAGAACCTCTATCTGAAATCGCCCAAAACTGAAAACAACCTAAATCTCCATCAGCACTAGCATGAAAAATCAATTTTGATCTATTCAGACAATTGAGAACCATACAGAAATAAAAAAGAACAAACTGTTGCTAAAAAGAAAAAGAAAAAAATTACCTGAAACTCAAATTTCAGTGCCCATAAATAAAGTTTTGGGAACACAGATGGGCCCATTCCTTTCCAAGTGGCTGGCAAAGCCTGAAGGCTTTACTATAAACCCTTAACAGAAACACGTGCCGACCCCCATTCTAGAGCATTCTAGAGGAGAGGAGCCTGGCTGGCACCAGGCGGCTATCCAGAGAAGACGGCACACATGGGCGCTTCTACGCAATCTACTCTTCCCCAGAGCCTGGCCCACGGCAACCACTTGGTGCCTGGAGCTAAAGAGAAGACGCAAGCACGCGCAGGGCAGCACAGAGCCGGAAAGACGGCTGGGGACGGGTGCCTGCTGCCCGATTCCAGAACTGGAACCTCACACATCTCGGTGGGGAGCGTCTCTGAGACCTTACCAGTGTTCTCCAGACCGTACAAGGACCGCTTCTGCTCCTCCTCCAGCTGCTGCTTGCTCTGCCTGCAGACGGAGCACCTGAGGACAGAACGGCCCCGGCTTCCTTTAATGTGGACATTTTACAACGAAAAGCACATGCTCAGCACATATTTATAGAAGTATTTCAGTTCTTATCATACAACAGAAAGTTCCATTTCAAAGGCTTAACTAAAAATATTTCTCTTGCATATTAATTTGAATTCTCAAAATTAGATATACTTTTAAAACTTACACGTCAACATGTCCTCTAAAATTTGGAAACATAGTAAGTACAAAGCGCCCTCTGAGGCCATTGTGACGGTGCGCTGAGAGCCGGCCCTGCTTGGCCCGGGTGCGGGCGCAGCCCTGGCCCACACACAGCAAGGAAGGGACGACTCCCCCGGGGTTCCTGGGCTCAGACTTCCTTCCCTTTCAGGTAACAGATACTACGCTGGTTCTCTGTGCCAGCCAATAACAGGCAAGTAAATAACTCAGAACAGTTCACTCAGAACTTAGCCGTTAGTCTAGAAGGAATTCGCATCGTGGGCAGCTCTGGACTCACGCTGTTGAACAGGCCGAGTGTTCACGCTGGTGAGATGGGCTCATCCACACCGAGTCAGCGATGCAATGAATAAAATGCCGTCTGCCTCTAACTATCTGATTTTATGGCCTCAAACTCTTCCCCTTAAGGAGGAAGGGACCGGGAAGGAAAAGCAGGGACAAGATGGTGGACCCATGCTCCGCTGTCACTATCGGGCCGCAGCCTACCCAATTTTAAGACTTTTTCAGGTTCTGCTTTAATCTGGTCACGTGCTATGGGAGGAACGGGGGGGCGTCAGGCAGGAAGGAGCTGCCGCTTGTCATCGTGCATCCACAGTCACAGGGACAGTGATGCCAGACTAGCGCCCGGACTCCAGGGGGAGGCCGCCAGCCCTCTCAGCTGTCGCTGACTCTCAACCTCGCCTCTCCTGGGGGTCGGCTCCTCCTCTTGGCGCCTGCTGGCTGTCCGTGCCCTCCCCGCAGGGGACGGGGGACTGGCTCCCCCTTCGTAACTGCTGGGTGGTGCCTACCTTGGAGCGTGAGCAAAAACGGAAGTGCAGATGGGAGGCTCCATGCACCTCTCCTGCTGAAAACACATGTCCGTGCAGGCTAGCTCGGCCTGTGGCCCCCGCGGGGGCCGGCACACAGCTGTGAGTGTGATGGCTGTCTCTCATCGTTGCTTGCATGCGTTTTCACCCAGCAGACCCCCAAAAGGGGGCAGGGGAGCCCCTCGCGGGAGCAGACCATGTGATGAGAGCCCTCCCTTGAGCGGATGATGGGGACTCGGCCCAACACAAGGCCTCCCCTCGGGTCCCATCTGCGGCACAGGGGTCTGTCACAGCAAGGGTGTGGAAAGACACCCTCTCCCCAGGGTGTGTGTGACCCCGGAAGCCCTACCTAACCTCCGTCCCCGCCAGGCAGCGTGTATCCAGTGTCCCCGATCTGCATTTGTGCATCCACCTTCACAACAGGAGCCAAACGTAGACAGCCCTGCTCACATCACGGGATCACCACAGACACAAACGAGGGAGGGGACGCTTACCCTGCCCGGCATGGCTTCACGTCCCGTGGAGATCCCACCGTGTGCTGGGCCGGGAGGAAGGACACCGTTCCTTCGTAGCAGTGATGCGACAGGAAGGTCTTCAGCCCTGAGGACAGAGCGCCGTGGAGAGAAAGCACCGCCAGCATCACGTCGTGGTTACGACACGTGCTTACCAGCCTCCGAAGCCTCTGCGAGAGCAGATCCCTAGGACGCCTCGAGACCCCGAGCATCTGCAGAAGATGCAGGCACGGGCCCACACGAGCCACATTCCTGGTGCCACTGAGGGGAGCCGCGGGGTCCCCGCCCCCCAGCCAGCGCCTCTGAGACCCCACGTGATCAGAGCAGGAAGGGATCTGGCCATATGGGCGCCTGGTCACCAGGCTGCTTTCCACGCTGGCAAAGTGGACGTCTCTGCCACCAGTGACCCCTCATGGCCTCACGCACATGGTCTGCATGTTCTGACGTGATTCTGCCCGTGGGTCAATGCGGGACAGATGCCTTGAAGCCCCTGACACCTGCAGGACTTTGAAGGAGGTGCACCTCAGGGCTGACCCACCAGGGCCATCTCTCTGCTCCGGCAAGACTGTCGGTGAAGCCCCCGCATCCCCCGCAACTTTGCCCTCCTGGAAGAACTCCAGACAGAGGCCAGGGCAGCAGTGCCACCACGAGACCATGCCAGCCGCTCTGGCAAACTGTGGTGTGCTCTCGCTGTGCTGCTGTGTCCCTTACTTGCCACAGCTAGAGACAAAGCCACTTCCTTGCCCCTGCCCCAATGTGCCTGGCATAAATCTGACTAGCTGTCTGGAGAAGCCCACCCAGCAGGACATGGCGGAGTGGGGCCTGAGGGGCCCTGGGCCACAGCGGGGACCATGCAGTGTCCTGTGAGTCTAACAGTGACACCAATCCTGGTGTCAGATGCTGGGCTGGTGCTGGCCACAGTCACTTGTAGTGTTACGGTAAGCCCCTGTACCCCCGACGCTGAGGCCTCCCTCCCCCAACATGGTGGCCAGGCCCCACCTGTTATGTGTCATCACCGCAGGGTGACGAGCTTTCAGCCCAGTGTGCACGGCCCAGTGGTGGACGCCACCTGCCCAGGGGTCACGCTCCCACAGCCTCAGCAGGTTGGCACTGCCCGTCCTCATACCCACAGACCTGGCCCTGCCCGTCCTGCCCTGCGGGAGCCTGGCATGTGGCTGGCACCAGGATACGCTTAGTAATGATCTGCCCTGTGGCGAAACAGCTCCCCAGTTGCCCCCTGGCGTCCACCCTGCTCCGGCCCCTCCTCCCCCGTGGGTGGCTCTGGCCTCTCCTCTGCTCCCTCCCCCAGGGGGACCACCTGCCAGCTCGCTTCCTCACTGAAGTGATGGTGCACAGCCAGACTCCCACTGGGTGTCCCCTCTCCCAGCCTCCACCTCCAGGGCGGCCTCTCCTGGGTTCCAGTGTCCCCGTCCCTGTCTGTCCCTGGATGGGCCCACGTGCGTGTACTGCTTGCCCCTAAAGGGCCACGTCTCCTTCACATCTCTCTCCACTCTGCCTCCACAGCGCCTCCTGCCTCCAGGCGTTTCCTCATCCACGAAACCCAGATCCCACCACCTCGCCTCACCATGAGGCAGCCACCGGCTGGGGACGGGGATGCAAAGACGAGAAACAGCGCTGCCTCAGAGCTCTCGTCCGGGGGGGTGACTGGCCACAGGCCATGTGCTGCGGTGGGGACGGGGCGTGCAGTGGCCCTGGGACCGCGATGCGGTGACTTGGCGAGAGGAGCTGCACGCTCGACAACACGTCATTGGGAAACGGCACCAGGAGGTCACTGAAATGCCTGTGGCTTTCCTGATTTCCTTGTTATTTCTTTTCTAAGTTAAGGTTTTAATAAATATATGACTTTGCCACGTTTTACGTTTTAATCTTAAAGCCAGAATGTAGTTTTAATTTAATTAGATCTTTTTTAATGCATAGAGCTCACCCAGTTTCTATTCCTTTCTCTCTCAAGAAAAGGGTTTAGATTTTAGTATTTGACATTTTTCAATTAAATTTAATACAGATTTACCCAAAAGCAAACTCTAAAGGGCAGTGACCGGATAAATGACATTCATTAAATATGGCCAAGGAATTCATCTGAGCGACAAGAGTGCCAAACTTTAACTTCTACATCCTTTCAAACTCCTTTTTGGCACTTAAAAGCTGAAAATTCAGGTGATGTCGCCCACTAGCTGAACGTGCGGACTGTCACTTGGTGGGATCTGGACCCGGCTTCCGTTTGCTCTGAGTTCTGGCTCTGTGACGGGTCAGAGCAGCTCGGCCTGACAGGGACCCCGGTGTCCTTGGGGCGTCCCGGGAACCTGGTGGACTCACACCACTTGGTAGCGACAGGGACGCGGGGGACGCGAGGGACGCGTCTCCACCCTCACGGGCGCCGTGCAGCTTAAACCGGAGGACGCGTGTGGAAACACACGGCTCACCGAGCACTGTCTCGAGTTACCTGAGAAGTTGTACCTGGCGAGGCCCATCCAGCGCTTCTTCTCGCTGTCCTTGATGATGTCCCCGTAGAAGCCGTAGCCCAGCAGGGACACGAAGTAGCGCAGCAGAGTGCTGTTGTGGTGCACGGAGGACACGTCCAGGGGCAGCGAGTCCCCTGCCGAGAGAGGCGCCCGTGGAACCCTGCCCTTCGCCCCCGCCCCCAGCCGGCCAGGGTCGCTCAATGACAACGTGAACCATGCAGGAGGCGGGCAGGGGTCGGCTCTCCTGGGGCACTGGGTCTCCTGTTCTTGATTCTAATGACACAATTTGACTCAGATTTCCAACACGGGCTTGTTTCCGAAAGCTGTTCTGTAGGGACAGAACAGGAGTGTATCCACGAAGCTGTTAAGGTCACTCATCGAAAGGAACGTGGACTTGACAATGAAGGAAAGGTGCGTGGCGTTTTAAAATACAAAATCATAACATTTCTGTGACTTTGGGTACGACACGAGTCGCACCGTCAGCAGGGACGACGCGGGAGAGGGAGCCCGTGTCTGTCGCACAGGCGCCCGGACAGAGGGGAGCAGCATCCACAGCCACTCCTGCCTTTCCGACCCCGAGACAAGGAGCAGGCTTCCTGCCCCGGGACGCGCATTCCAGAGGAGCAGGGACAGACAGCGGCCAGGACGCACAAGGAGCACTGTGGGCAGCCGTGGACTCTGGCCTGGGGAGGCTGTCCTGACAGGGTGACGGGGCGGAGCCCTGACAGAGACGACAGCAGAGAGCAGAGCAAGGGACGTGTCTGGGACAGAGGGGCAGCCCGGCCAGCGCAGGGGGACGCCGCCTCTGGGTGGGGGGTTCAGAGCAGTGGGTCACGTTTTTGAAGGATCCCTCTGATGGCCGTGGGAAGATGGGGCGGGACAGGAGGCGGCAGACACGGACCCCTGCTGGCAGTGGGGTCGAGGGTATGAGGACAATGAGCTCTAGGCCACCATGAGTTCCCGCAAGGTTAACACACCGACCGCTGTGCACAGAACCTCCTCTGGCCACGGCCGCCGAGAAAGGGACCTACCCAGGATGATGTGCAAGGTCGATGTCTCCACATCGTTTATGCCGACCGTTGAATAACACACACAATCTGTTGACCCTGAAAAGGGAAAAAGAAGGTTCTTAATGTTATTATAAGAACTCAGAGTCGTAGCGGGCTTCCCGCTGAGCAAGTGGTCTGTTCTTGCTTTTCTCCCACAGCCTTGGAGTAAATAAGGAAAAAATGCAATTTACCTACAAAGTGAATATTGGAAATATTTAGATTGATTCATCAAAAATATTGACATCAGAGGCCAGCCTGGTGGCGCAGCGGTGAAGTTCATGTGCTCTGTTTCGGCAGCCTGGGGTTCACCGGTTCAGATCCCAGGCGCAGACCTACTCACCGCTTATCAGGCCATGCTGTGGCAGGCATCCCACATATAAAGTAGAGGAAGATGGGCACGGATGTTAGCTCAGAGCCAATCTTCCTCAAAAAAAAATTGAGATCAACCTTGCAATGGTATCAGCGAGCTCTTGAGCCCCATCTTGGGGAGCAGAGCCCCCTGAGAAGTGCCTGTGGTGGTGGCTCAGCGCTTTGCAGGGCGTGTCCCCTGCAGCTGCCACAAAGACGGCGGGAAAGGGAATCTGCTCGAGACATCACCAGTGGGACGGGGACATGCTGCCAGGACAGAAGCAGCTCCACGTGTCACAGAAACGCACTTTAGCTTCTCCGTGTGTGCGGTCAGAGGACCAGAGCCCTGGCCCTTCCCTGGGGCACGGGGGCGTGGCAGCCACCAGCCCAGGCGTGAGGGGCCAGGTGGTCCAGCTCTGCACCCTGCTGAACATGGCGATCACATGCCTGATGGCAGCCAGGGGTCAACCTCCTCCCGCTGGCCGGCTTGGCTGTAGACGGGGTGACCTCAGAGTACCAGCCAGCACTGGATCCCTGGGCGTGGCAATGATGCTGCTACTGGTCCTCGCTGGTCTGTCCTGGTCCCAACTGGGGTACAATCCAGGCACTGTCTCAGCTCGAGTGGGCGGAGAATCTCCCCAGGTGCTTGTTTACAAAAAGACCCCTGAACACCGCCCCCCGAGATTCTCACTCAGTAGGGCCGGGATGGGGCTGAGCAATCTGAATCTTAACAGACCTGCTCGATCGTTGAAAAACCCTCGTCTACAATTCCCGAGGATCACCTGGGTGACAGCATCTAAAATCGCACAGTATTGCCCAGACACGCCCTGCACAGACCAAGATCCATGGGGGGGTAACCACAGAGTTAGCAGGCCCAGAAGCCGCGCCCCTGCAGGGCCCAGATGCTCGCCCTCAGGCCCCAGAGCAATCCACAAGTCTGTCGGCATGTCTTCCGTTGAACCTGAAAGTTCACGGTTCCCAACAGCCGGGTGAGCCCGTGAGACCCCCCTCCGTCTACTGGAGGAACAGCGTCCCCACACTTTGAGGTCAGAGGGCAAGGATGGCTCTTGATCACTATCTAAGCTGACGTGCGACCTCTGCTGGTTGGTAACATACAAACACACAAATGTCTATGTTCATACATATATTTTTCTTTTCTGTTAATCTTAACCTAAAGATTTGAGTGACATCTCACTCCAAAAATGAGCCAAAAAGTAAAAAATTTTTAAATGAACATTTAAGATCATAGGAGTGACTAATTCTTAAAACGTCATTAACAGTATCTAAGAAAAACTCTGTGTTTTGGACTCTCTCCCACACCCGTCATCTTCATAAGGGTACCCGAAAAACAAGGATAAACATTTCTGAGAGAACAAACTCCAAAAGAGCCACTGAATTATTTGAACCGGGGGTAGAGTCCTTCACGTCCCTAGGACTTTCCAGAATTGCCACAGAGCCCGCTGGCTCCCCTCCTGTGTCTACTGCACTGTTCACTTTCTTCACAAACCATCCTTTAGGACAAAGCTGACCAGACACCCAACCTGCCTGCGTTTCCTCAGAGGTGACCTGTGTGATCAACATCTGCAGTCAGTAGAAATTCAGCCTGATCTCTGGGAAAATGCAGGGCCTGACGGTGCCACATGCTCCCTTCACAACCACTGCAAAGACGGGCTGGTGACCGACCTCAAGGACAGCGGCCCGTCATTCAGCAGCTGCCTGAGGGGCATCTCACGGAGGGAGGAGGGGCGGGATGGGCAGCAGGCAGGGTCTTTCTGGTCAGACGCTGGGGCCTGGGCCGCGCCTCGGGCTCCGGGGCCCTGGGAGGACGTGGCCCACGTCTCCAGAGGGAGACTTCACGCTACAGGAAGTCACTGCAAACGCTTCCACTGAGAGCGTATGATGGCGCAGAGCCAAAGGGCACCTGAACCTGGAGGCGAAGCAGAGAACTTCGTGGGGCCCCGCCCCTGGACCAGGGGACACACGTCCACTCTCCATGTCATCCGGGTCCTTGGGGCAATGAATATGGTAGGTAAACTGAGTTTCTAAAAGGTTTCAGGGATTACTTTGCTGAAAAATCAGATTTTTAAAGAAAGTAATCAGTTCAGCTTACTCCCTCCTCAGAACCCTTCCTGAGGCCACCGCGCCTCTCTCCCTGCATCTCCACCTCCGCTCTGCCTCTGCCTCACCTGGCTCATGCCACCTGACCTCTGACAGCACCACTCACAGCCAAGCTTGCTCCTGCCTCGGGGCCTTTGCATGGGCCACTCCTCCTGCCTGAAATATCTTGCCCAGATGCAGGGCTCTGTCCTCCCCGCCCTGGGCCTCAGGTCTGTGTCAGGCCTTAACGGCCTCCCTGAGCACCCTGTCTGGACCAGTGTGCCCCCCATGCCCCATGGCTCGACACTCTATTTCTTTTTTGTTGTTGTTTCGCAGGGACAGAGTCGCCCTGAGCTAACATCTGTTGCCAATCTTCCTTTTTTTTTCTCCCCAAAGCCCCAGTGCATGGTTGTACATCCTGGTTGTTCAGTCCCTCCAGTTCTTCCACGTGAGCCGCTGCCACAGCATGGCTACTGACAAATGGGTGGTGTGGTTCTACAACCGGAAAATGAACCCGGGCCGCTGCAGCATGAGCGCAGAATTGTAACCACTAGGCCATCAGGGCTGGCTCCCTTCATTTCTTACTTAGCGTCTGTCTCTCCCCCTGGCCTGTGTGTGCCCTGCCTGTTCACTCCTGGCTTGAGAAATCTGTTGAATGAATGCATGATGACTGACTGAAGGAATGAACTGCTAGAGCCCCAGGGTGACTTCAGGTCGTGGAATCCTGATGTTTCAGTTTGAAGAGGCCGCCTGGCTGGCAGCTGGAGCCATCAGACAACTGCCGCAAGTCCACGCAAACATCCTGGTGCTTACTCGTCCCCAAAACCCCATTTCTCCCTCGTTTAACTTTGTCACTTTTAACAAAAGTGACATCCCTCTAGGATACAAAGTAACTCCCAATTATTTCTTCAAATATCTGTGTGGTAAGACCTTGACCCAGAGGAAGCCCCAGCTGGAGAGGTAAGATCTGGTTCCTGGGGGCATCGTGACTTGGTTCTGGCATCGACTTGTGACAGGCACCTGTGCCCTCGGCACCCCAAGCGGCCCCTGGCCATGCACTTACCCTTGACGGCGTCAGCTGTGTGTCTCCCTCCCAGCCCCATGGCCTGTGGTCCCATTGGGGATGCCACCCTCCCGGGAAGCTTAGTCCCCGCCCAGGACGGAGCAGGCAGCAGGCACACACTATCCTCTGGCCACAACAGTCAAGCTAACTGCCGCCCTTCTGCCTTTTTCTGTGTGAGACACAGCCTTTCTGAGAAGGAGGCAGAAGCAAGAAAATTCCCTTCCCAGGGGAGCTTAGCCCGGCCTTAAGTTCCAGTACACTTTCCTGTTGCTCAAAGTGCAGTGCTTAGAAGCGAGCATGTGTGACGGCTTGTCCCCACTCAGGAGCCTGGGACGACTCCTGCAGGTGCTGGCACAGTGTGGCAGCCGCACGACACGCTTCTGGAAAGGAATCGGACTGGTGAGTTGATCTGCAGCACATCTCCAGCTATACACAGGCTCGGCTCAGCATTTCCTCAGAGAAACCAGGTCACCACTTCTCCTCTGGAGCCATTTGAATCTAAATCGTACTTTCCTGACCAAGGTGACATAGTGAGAAGTGATAAGGGGACACCAGCACCTTCCTTAAAAGTCAGCTTTATTTTTGCAGAGCTTCTACAGGGCCAAGTGCACACTGGAAGCTGCTGGCAGGAAAGGTTCCGAGGGGGCCTCTCCCTTCCAGAACCTGCTCCCCCCAGCACAGGGTCACGAGAGCCTCTGCCTTCCGGAACCTGCTCCCACCAGCATGGGATCACAAGGGCCCCTCTTCCCTTCTAGAACCCACTCTCACCAACACAGGGTCACGAGGGCCTCTCCCTTCCGGAACCCGCTCCCCCCAGCATGGGGTCACGAGGGCCTCTCCCTTCCGGAACCTGCTCCCACCAGCACGGGGTCACAAGGGCCCCCTCTTCCCTTCTAGAACCCACTCTCACCAACACGGGGTCACGAGGGCCTCTCCCTTCCGGAACCTGCTCCCACCAGCACGGGGTCACAAGGGCCCCTCTTCCCTTCTAGAACCCACTCTCACCAACACAGGGTCACGAGGGCCTCTCCCTTCCGGAACCCGCTCCCCCCAGCACGGGGTCACGAGGGCCTCTCCCTTCTGGAACCTGCTCCCACCAGCACGGGGTCACAAGGGCCCCTCTTCCCTTCTAGAACCCACTCTCACCAACACGGGGTCACGAGGGCCTCTCCCTTCCGGAACCTGCTCCCACCAGCACGGGGTCACAAGGGCCCCTCTTCCCTTCTAGAACCCGCTCCCACCAGCACAGGGTCACGATAAGGAGACATGTCCATGCAGGAAAGGGCTGGGGAGGGCCCTCAGGCCTGAGAGGTGGTGGAGACTGAGGGAGCCAGATCAGAGTCCAGGTGTGGCCCTGTCACCTGCCATCAGGAGCCTGTCAGCAAGTTATGCTGGGAGCTGGGTTGCAGATTTAGGACTGAGAATGCCAGCACCCACACAGCAGGCTGTTTGGGAATCAGACAAGGTGGTGGGCACCTGGCACGAGGCCCAGCATACAGGAAGTGCCCGATAACCAGCAGCTGCGGTCAATGTTACCCAGTTAACTCACGTGACAGGAAGCCACCTGAGGGATCACTACGGATCTGTTTTATCAAAGAAACAAATTTTGTGCCATAAGGAAATGAAAGGAAGCAACATTCAAAAACTGAGAACTTTTTGCCAACTTTGACCCAGCGGGATCCAGCAGAGGTCACTTCACACCTAAGCACAGAGCCATTGCTTCAGCTTTTCACAGGAGGACAGGCAGCTGGCACCCCTCGGGCCCACATCCTTCTGTGGAGAGAGGCTGCATGCAGCTCAGAAGGCTCTTCACCTGCCGGCGGGGCTCAGACGAGGTGGGGCTGCAGCCCACCCCAGTGTTTACAGGGACCCTGTACCTGGGGTAGGCCACACTGTGCCTCCTGTCCCTTAAGGGATGGTCGTGGGGTCACACATCCCGTCAGCACACCCAGCGGGGCCGCTCGACCACTGCATCCTTCTGCTTAGGAAGCCCCGGGCTTCGGGGCGACTTCGAGTGCCGAGCACACATCATTTCCCAAGGCTCCCTAAGCCTCAGTCACGTGACACGAGTGTGGGTTGAAGAGGAGGCGCCGCAAGGAAAGGACCCCGCTGACCAAGGCCCACAGGAAGGAAGACTTCTTTCTGTAGACTGGCTAACACTTCTAAATTAACGTCGAGTTGGAAAGCGACTTTGAACTTAGGGAACGTTGGAATGGAACTCACAGCAGTGGGACGGGGCCTTCAGAAGCAGGGACAGCTCGTCTGGGCTCTCAGGATGCTGCGTCCTGCGGCATCCCGTCCACCCCGAGGCCATCAGACCCCATCTAGACGCCATGACCCCATTCACCACCCACCGCCCGCCCTGCGCGGCAGACCTATTTCCAGCCGCCACTGCAGGGCCTGCCCAGGAGCCACATCCTGCTCGTCTCCATCAGAACTCTCGCCCCCATCCTCATTCCTCATCTCGACCCCACCAGATTGCCACGGCCAACATCACAGGCCCACCTCTGGTGCCTCCCTCACTCTTACTCCTCCTTTGATTCCTGTTGACGCCACCAAAGCTACGCCCGAGGCACAGCTGACCAAACGCCCACAGTCCAAGCCACCAGCGTCCTCCCTGGGCCTCGGGCAGCCTTCCCAACTGCTCCTAGAAGAGAACGTGGCTTCAAGCTCAGTCAGACGCCACTCCCCTGCTGACCGGCCTCCGAGATGTCCTCCTGCTGCATCTCTGCGAGGCCTTCAGGACATGACCCCTGGCCCCGGCCCTTTTCCAGTCCCCTCTACAGCCCCACCTCCAGGACCCCCAGCCACACCGGCCCCCTGTCCTGAGTGCATGGCCCATTCCCACCACCGCCCTCTGCCCCTGGGCACGGTTCCACGTGCCTGCACGGCTGGCCTCTCACCGGCACCTCTCAGAAAGGCCCCTGGACTCCCTACGGGAAGCAGCCCCTCCTAGCCACAGGCCCGAGCCCACCCTTCAGGGCACCTTCTCCACAGCACGCCCGCCATGGAGACACTTTCACACCAGCCGTGTGTGTCCGCTGTCTTTTTGGTGGGCAGAGGCTACCCCATCTTGTTCTCTGCTGAGCCTCCGGGACCCAACCGGGGTGCGGCCCGTGCTCAGTCCGTCCTAAGCCACGGGGAAGCAGGGCGCTGCCCATGCACCGACTGCGGGGTCCGCCTGACCCGGGTCTGCGGGAGCTCCGAAGGCAAATTTTAATAGCTGAGAAGGTATTCATGCTGCCATCGCAAATCGTGATAAAAGGCATAAAGGAAAAACAGATTCGAATATGGAAAAACAAAATTCGTGTAGTCCAGAACACATCAGCTGCAAAGTTAAAAGACGGAAGCCTAATGTGGAAAAAAGTTGTGAGACACATAACCAACCAGGGTGAATACGCCTGCTACACAAACAGTGCTACAGGCAATTAGAAACAGACAAGGGCTTTCCTGACCGCGGGCAGGTGGGCAGAGCGCCCTCTGAGCTCCCCTGGCCCCTGCCTTTCCGGGGACCTCGTGGCCCCACCCCCTCGCCTCGCTTCTCCATCCATCAAATGGGACGATTATGGCTACAGCTTCACAGAGCTGTCGTGAGAAGGAAAGTGCAGACCCGCTTTGTGGGATGTTTGCCCAGAGCCTGGCCTCAGGCCAATGTGTAGGGAGTGTGGCCACCAGGCCCAGACACGAGGGCGGGGACGGCGCCTCGTCCCTAGGGGGCAGCTTGCAAAGCCTTCAGCCAGCAACGCCCAGGCCTCGCCTGCTACTCAGCTTAACGCTGCGACTGTTCAACCAGCCAGGGGCTGCCTAGAAAGAGGCAGAAGACGCTGAGCCAGGCACCTCCTGGACAGCCCAGCCGCCACAAGGCTGACGCGGCGCTGACCCCAGAGCATCCAGCCCCTGCCGTCCCGACTCCCAGCTCCTGTGCGTCCAGGTACAAGTCACTTCTTCCAGAAAACCGCCAGCTCCCTAGGCTCCCTTATGCTCAACTGTGCTGGGGGTGTGGGGGGGCAGCGGGAGGCCTGTGATGACTTAGTGAGCCCCCGCCCGTGCCCCCACCACCAAATGGTCAGCTCTCTGAGCAGAGACCGTGCTGTAGCGGCAGGATTCCCGGCCCCGCGGAAGGCAGGCGTCCGGGGAGGCCAGGGTTCCTCCAGCCACGCAGGAGGCGTCCTTTAATGGCTCATAAACCGTCTCTCCAAAAAGGACGCAATAGCTGTGTGGTGATAAAATCAGAGTTTAAATCACAAAATGAACCTGAAGGAAAACCCAAGAATGGCACAGCCCAGTGTAAGCGGCCCTGAGCCCAGATGCCTGTGCGCAGGGCCGGGCTGTGGGGGCCACGTGCGCGGAGCCGGCCGCGGAGGGGAGGGGAGGGCAGGGCCCGCCATACCCGCGGGGATGATGCCGATGCGGAGCGGGCTGGGCACCAGCGTGGCGCGGGGCTGGTTCTGGTCCACGCCAGCGTTCCTCTGCGCTCTGCCGATCAGGCCGTGCAGGAGCTCGCTGAACATGCCGTCCCCACCGACACAGACGACCCTGCGGGAACAAGCACCTTAGGCCCCTGGCTTGGCCCCACGACGCCCGCGCTCCGCGGCTCCCCGTGGCGCTCCTGGGAAGGCAGTGTGCCACTGACCGCAGGACAGCCGACTCCCCGGGGAAAGCGAGGGCGACCGGCAGCGCAGACCCAGCGACCCCTCCCTCCTGGAGCTCGCGTCCCCGTGGCCACCGCAGCCCACCCTTCTCCAGAGCCCTGGGACGTGCTCCCGTGCTCGTTCACCCGTCCCCTCAGTCAGGTCTTTCTACACTCCGTCAGCCTCCCGGCCCTGCCAGGAGAGGCTCCTGATTCCTGTTGCAAGGAGGCCGAGGCTCTGAGAGGCTGTGAAGGCAGGGCTGGGACCAAGCCCCAGGCCCGCTGTGTCCCTCTGGGTTCTGCTCATCAGAGAATGCCGCCCCCTCCCCGGCCCCCTGCCTGGTCCTTCCCTTCAGGCGAAGCGGCTGCGAAATAAGCAGACAGCATGGAAAAACAAAACAGGCCTCTCCTCCCCTCCGCCGTCCCCCACGTCCCCAGGGAGTCTGCCCCACCGTCCTGGAAACCGGAGCCCCCTGGCAGGGGACACACTCCCGCCCAGTCCCAACAGCACGTCCGAGCTTTTGTCCTGTTCCTGTTACACGCAGCACGTTAACACACGCTGCTGCTCCGGGAGCCGGTCTCCAGCCTCCGCCTTGCCACTCCACCGTGTGACTAAAACCTGCTTCCCAGAAGCTCTCTTCCGGGGTCACTCTTCACATCGCCTGACGTCCTTGGGGGCACAGTTGCCCACTTGAGAACCCCAGTGTTATGACTCCTAGAGCCTTCAGCAGCCCTGAGGCAGGGTGCAACGTCACCTATGACGAGGAGCTCCAGTGCAGAGACAGCGCAGCCGGCCCCGTGTCACACAGCTGGTGGGGCGCAGACCAGGATCAGACCCTGGAAGTCCAGCCCTCAGCTACCCCTTAACTTTCAGGCCGGCCAGACTACAGAGGGCAGACCCACCACACAGCTGCACTGTTGTCTTCAAAACCCGCCTCAGGGGGCTGGCCCCATGGCCCAGTGGTTAAGTTCGCGCGCTCCTCTTCAGCGGCCCAGGGTTTTATGGGTTTGTATCCTGGGTGCGGACATGGCACCGCTCGTCAGGCCGTGCTGAGGCAGCATCCCACATGCCACAACCAGAGGCACTCACAACTAGAATCTACAACTATGTATGGGGGGCTCTGGGGAGAAGAATTAAAACAAAGAAGAAGACTGTCAATCGGTGTTAGCTCAGGTGCTAATCTTTAAAAAAAAATTAATTAAAAAAACCCCGCCTGAGTTTCTTATCTCATGGCTCAATAACACCACCGCCACTTGGTTAGGAATCCCAGTGTGTCTTCTTCAAAAGCCAGTCACAGGGACCAGTCGATTCTCCCCCAGACGTCCTGGAGGCCATCCCCTCTGCATGTGCCCTATGCCACTGTCCAGCCAGCTCCTGCCCACCACCCATAACACCCTGCGGCCTCCCTGGGTCCAATCCCCCCTCGTGGCTACTTGCCACTGGCTTTCAAAAGTATCCTTCCAAAATGCAAGCCTGGTCCTCTAGCGCCTCTGTCTGTGAGCTTTCCGCGATCCTCACCACCTACAGGCTCAGCCGCCTTTCCCCAGGTCCCGTCCGCTCATTCACTCCGGTGCTGGGGGATGAGTGTGCACAGGCAGAGGCCGGCTCTCCAGGAGCAACACGCCAGCAGGGACACACACAACACAAGCATGAGAGCACACGAGAAGGCCGCCTGCCACGCCTCCTGATGCGGTAACCGGGAAGCGCACAGCATCCTTCCGTGGTGTCACAGCCAGAAACGCACAACCAGGTTCTGACCCAGAGGAAACATCAGGCAGACCCAAACCGAGGGACATGCTACAGGATCACTGGCCTGGACTCTCAAAACACAGCCACACCAAGAGGGTTACGGGAGACTAGAGAGCATGACAATGGGATGGAAGGCAGTGCATGATCCAGGATTTTCTTTGGCATGAAAGAAATAATGGGACAAATAATAACAAGCATCTTCTCAGATCATAGTGCTATAAGGCTAGAAATTAATTACAAGAAAAAAGCTGAGAAAGGCACAAAGATGTGGAGACTAAACAACACACTACTGAACAAGCAATGGATCATTGAAGAAATTAAAGAAGAAATAAAAAAATACCTGGAAACAAATGAAAATGATAGCATGTCATACCAACTCATATGGGATACAGCAAAAGCTGTATTAAGAGGAAAATTCATCGCAATACAGGCACATCTTAACAAACAAGAAAAATCCCAAATAAGCAACCTTAAAGCACACCTAACTGAACCAGAGAAAAAAGAACAAATGAAGCCCAAAGTCAGCAGAAGGAGAGAAATAATAAAAATCAGAGCAGAAATAAATACTATTGAAACGAAAAAGGCAGTAGAAAGGATCAATGAGACAAAGAGCCGGTTTTTTGAGAAGATAAATAAAATTGACAAACCACTAGCCAGACTTACAAAGAAAAAAAGGGAGAAAGCTCAAATAAACAAAATCAGAAATGAGCGAGGAGAAATAACAACAGACTCTGCAGAAATACAACAGATTATAAGAGAATACTACAAAAAACTATATGCCAACAGAATGGATAACCTAGAGGAAATGGATAAATTCTTGGACTCCTACCATTTCCCAAAGCTCACTCAAGAAGAGGCAGACAATTTGAACAGCCCAATCACAAGGAAAGAGATTGAAACAGCAATCAAAAGCATCCCAAAGAATAAAACCCCAGGACCAGATGGCTTTCCTGGGGAATTCTACCAAACTTTCAGAGAGGATTTAATACCTATCCTTTTCAAGCTATTCCAAAAAATTAGGGAAGATGGAACATTTCCTAATACATTCTATGAGGCCAACATCACGCTGATACCAAAACCTGACAAGGACACCATGAAAAAAGAGAACTACAGGCCAATATCACTGATGAACATAGATGCAAAAATTCTAAACAAAATTTTGGCAACCAGAATTCAGCAATTCATCAAAAGAATCATACATCAGGATCAGGTGGGATTCATACCAGGGACACAGGGATGGTTCAACATCCGCAAATCAATCAACGTGATACACCACATCAACAAACTGAGGAATAAAAACCACACGATCATCTCAATAGATGCAGAGAAAGCATTTGACAAGATCCAACAGCCATTTATGATAAAAACTCTGGACAAAATGGGCATAGAAGGAAACTACCTCAACATAATAAAGGCCATATATGACAAGCCCACAGCCAACATCATACTCAATGGGCAAAAACTGAGTGCCATCCCCCTGAAAACAGAAACGAGACAAGGATGCCCTCTATCACCACTCTCATTTAACATAGTACTGGAGGTCCTGGCCAGAGCAATCAGGCAAGAAAAAGGAATAAAAGGAATCCAAATAGGGAAGGAAGAAGTGAAACTCTTGCTGTTTGCAGACGACATGATCTTATATATAGAAAACCCCAAAGAATCCATTGGAAAACTGTTAGAAGTAATCAACAACTACAGCAAAGTTGCAGGGTATAAAATCAATTTGCATAAATCAGTAGCATTTCTATACTCCAGTAAAGAACCAACAGAAAAAGAACTCAAGAATACAATACCATTCACAATCGCAACAAAAAGAATAAAATACCTTGGGGTAAATTTAACTAAGGAAGTGAAGGACTTATATAATGAAAATTACAAGGCCTTTCTGAGAGAATTGGATGACGACATAAGGAGATGGAAAGACATTCCATGTACATGGATTGGAAGAATAAACATAGTTAAAATGTCTATTCTACCTAAAGCAATATACAGATTCAACGCCATCCCAATCAGAATCCCAATGACATTCTTTACAGAATTAGAACTAAGAATCCTAAAATTCATATGGGGCAACAAAAGACCCCGAATTGCTAAAGCAATCCTGAGAAAAAAGAACAAAACGGGAGGCATCACAATCCCTGACTTCAAAACATACTACAAAGCTACAGTAATCAAAACAGCATGGTACTGGTACAAAAACAGGTCCACAGATCAATGGAACAAAATTGAAAGCCCGGAAATAAAACCACACATCTATGGACAGCTTATCTTTGACAAAGGAGCTGAGGGCATACAATGGAGAAAAGAAAGTCTTTTCAACAAATGGTGCTGGGAAAACTGGAAAGCCACATGTAAAAGAATGAAAATTGACCATTCTTTTTCACCATTTACTAAAATAAACTCAAAATGGATCAAAGACCTAAAGGTGAGACCTGAAACCATAAGGCTTCTGGAAGAAAACGTAGGCAGTACACTCTTTGACATCAGTATTAAAAGGATCTTTTCGGACACCATGCCTTCTCAGAGAAGGGAAACAATAGAAAGAATAAACAAATGGGACTTCATCAGATTAAAGAGCTTCTTCAAGGCAAATGAAAACAGGATTGAAACAAAAAAACAACCCACTAACTGGGAAAAAATATTTGCAAGTCATATATCTGACAAAGGCTTAATATCCTTAATATATGAAGAACTCTCACAACTCAATCACAAAACATCAAACAACCCAATCAAAAAATGGGCTGGAGACATGAACAGACATTTCTCCAAAGAAGATATACTGATGGCCAATAGGCACATGAAAAGATGCTCATCATTGCTGATCATCAGGGAAATGCAAATCAAAACTACACTAAGATATCACCTTACACCCGTTAGAATGACAAAAATATCTAAAACTAATAGCAACAAATGTTGGAGAGGTTGCGGAGAAAAAGGAACCCTCATACACTGCTGGTGGGAATGCAAACTGGTGCAGCCACTATGGAAAACAGTGTGGAGATCCCTCAAAAAATTAAAAATAGAACTACCATACGATCCAGCCATCCCACTACTGGGTATTTATCCAAAGAGCCTGAAGTCAGCAATCCCAAAAGTCCTGTGCACCCCAATGTTTATTGCAGCACTGTTTACAATAGCCAAGACGTGGAAGCAACCTAAGTGTCCATCAACAGATGAATGGATAAAGAAGATGTGGTACATATATACAATGGAATACTACTCCGCTGCAAAACAGAACAAAATCATTCCATTTGCAACAACATGGATGGACCTTGAGGGAATTATGTTAAGTGAAATAAGCCAGCAAGAGAAAGATAATCTGTGTATGACTCCACTCATATAAGGAATTTAAAACTATGGACCAAGAACAGTCTAGTGGATACCAGGGGAAAGGTGGGGTGGGGGGTGGGCACAAAGGGTGAAGTGGTGCACCTACAACATGACTGACAAACATTAATGTACAATTGAAATTTCACAAGATTGTAACCTATCAATAACTCAATAAAAAAAAAAAAGAAAGCTACAAATGCAAAAAAAAAAAAGAAAGAATGGGACAGCTGGCAGAATCTGAATAAGGGCAGCAAATAGAAAATAGTACTGCGTCTGTGTTAACTACCTGGTTTTGATAACTGTATTCTGGCTCTGTAGAGAATGGCCCTGTTTTTAGGAGATGGACACTGAAATATTTAGGGACAAAAGGTGATCACGTCTATAACATACTTTCAAATGACTTGGAAAAACAGTCGGTGTCAGTAGGTGGGAGAGGGAAGAGGAGAGCACCAATCTGTTAGGTCCCACATCAGAGAAGGGATGTCACTCTCCGCTTTCCTGCCTTTGCTATCTTCTGTAAGTAGCACGTCTAGTTTTACAACTGGGAAAAAAATGGAAGGAAAGGGAGCAAAGACAACTGAGACAGATCTTCAAACCTGGGTAGAATTTACCGTTTATTACTCAGGATGAAAGCGGCCTTACTCACCCATCATATTTATCTATATTGATCTCATATAGACTGTCCTTGGCATGGTTAGCACGCTCAGTAACTGCGGGAAAAAATAACATTACATCGTATAGTTTATATTCAAATCTGTGACTCCTATTTAAAATAAAAGGCAAATAAACCATTCTTTTAAAATGAGGACTACGAAATCGTCAGGAGGATTTCCTAAGAGAAATCCCTTCTTTGACCGTCCCACAGCCCCTCCTGGGGAGGGGAGCGAGCCGGCTCAACGGAGCACTGCCCTCAGTCACACGCCACTGGGTAAGACAGCACCGTCTTGGCACTTAATTGCCAACAAATAATAACTTCGGAAAGAGATTACATCTCCTATTTTATACTTTTTCCTTATTATCCAAGTTACTCTGAAAATTTTAGAATATACCAAAATGTAGAAAAAAAGAAAATGTTAGTCCCTAGTCTGTATACTCAATGTAAGAAACAAAATCTATTTTGAAATCCTACTGTACACACAATTTTGTGTCTTTGTTTTCCCAACATTTTATCACAATCACTTTTTTATCATTAAAAATTCTTTGGGGCCAGCGTCGGTGGCCTAGTGGCTAAGTTCGGGATGCTCTGCTTCAGCAGCCTGGGCTTGGTTCCTGGGCACAGACCTGCACCACTCGTCTGTCAGTGGCCATGCTGTGGTAGTGGCTCACAAAAAAGAGGAAGATTGGCAACAGATGTTAGCTCAGGGAGAATCTTCCTCAACAAAAAAAAAGAATTCTATGTAAAGACCGCTTTGGTGGGCTATATACTACTCTTTCAGACTCACCTCTATTCTGTCTTCACGTTTCCTGTGAGGGGCATTTAAGTCACTTCCAATGGTTAGCTATTATAACATGTGCAGTGACATCTGTGTGCATCCAGTCGTTTTTCTAGGGAAGGTTCAGAAACTGCAATACTGGGCAAAATCCCTCAGTTTTGAGGCTCTTGACCTGCTCTGCCAGGTGGCTCTTTCATAAGTTTACAGCAGACCCTCAAAGCACTGAAGGGCAGAGAAGGCCGTCCTCGCACCCTCCAGCTTCGAGAACTTGCACTGAAAACTGTGCCACAAACGTGGTGCCGTATTGTTTCTTAAAATGTCACTTATTGGTGAAATTATCTCTAAGCCTTATGAATTGCTTGTCTCTCTTCTTGCAAGAGTTTCCTGTCCATGATCTTTGTCCTTTTATCTTCTTAGCATTTTTCTCAAGTGCTTTATATGCTAAGTCTTGGCTAGAAAGGTCTACATTCTTTATTTTGTATTCTCATTCTGGCAGGTGAAAAAAAAAAACCACTCTATTTTGTTTAAAATAATCTTCTAGGATAAAAATCTTCTCTAGTGACTACATTTGAATTGTTCTCAAGTTCACTTCTACATATTTAATACAGGATTTACAGCTTACCAATGACTTCAGTGGTGACAGAGGCTAACGCGAACAATGGCGCCACTTTTCTTTCGTATATCCGCTTGCCTTGTCCTTTCCCTCCAAAGGGATTGATGAACACCAGTAAATGCTTTGGTCTCGACGCTACAAAACAACAACCACAACAATGTGTGAATCACAGTGAATACGGCAATCAAAATGAATGTGTTACTAACCAAAAAAAACCACAACGGTTTCAGGATTCTACTTAGTGTTATCTGATAAAAAGCATTTTTAAGTTAAAGAACAGTAGTAAAGAGTTTCCTAATGCATGAAAAGAGAGAAGTGACAGCCTGTCAGAACGGGCAGGTGCTCTGCGTGTCTGCTGGATGGAAGGAGAGCCCCAGGGTTTCAGAATGCTCACGGGAGGACACTCTCCTGATGCAGAGTCCTTTAAGATGTAAATTCTGGAAGGCGGCAGCCTCATTCTTCATATGAAGGAAGTGGGTTTGCAGAGAATAAGAAGAATGCAACAGAGGTACAGAATGGAGCCTTAGGAGAGAAAGATGGAGAGGCACAGAGACAGCGTGACCTGGAGACGGACAGAGAGACGGAAAGACAGCGAGCTCTCAGCCAGCCTTCCCAGTCCCAGGGCCCAGTCCCTTCCAGAGGCCCAGCTCCCTCCCACACCGGGGTCTCCAGAGTCACCCCTATTTTCTTGTAACAACTTCCACATTTCTGTCTGGGTCAGTTCAAGCAGATTTTGATACTTAAAAAAACAAATGTAACTAGCAACTCAATAAAAGTAAAAAGAAGAAATGTACCCAAGAAAATTGAAAACCTAAGTCCTCACAGAATCCTGCACACAAATGTTCACAGCGGCACTAGCCACAGTAGCCAAAAAGTGGAAACACCCTAAATGTCCATCAGCTGCCAACTGCATGCACAACGCGGTCTGTCTGTCCCACAGAATATTACCGGGCAACAAAGAGGGGCAAAGTGCTGAAGCACCCACCACCACAAGTGGGTCTCAGAGCCGCCACGCTGAGCGATCGAAGCCTCCAGAGAAAGAGCCCGTCACCCGACTCCACGGAGAGAGATCGAGAGCCGGCAAGACCAATGCTCAGCAACAACGACAGAGCAACCAGACAGCGGGTGTCTCCGCACTAACGGGGGGACCAGAGAAAACCTCGGGTGGAGCAAGCCTTCCAGGGGCTCGGGTCCCACAGGCACGTAAATTCTACCTCACGGCTGCCAACAAACCCTGCTCTCTAGGTGACGACTCGCACTGAAGGGTTCAGAGGTGACGTGCCCCATGTCTGCCACTCTCTTTGAAACACAGCAAAAAGTCCGATTAACCAGTGGATGGGTCGGTAGACATCGACGAGGCAAATATAGAAAAATGTTAGAATCTAGGGGGTGGGTATATGAACGTTTACTGCACAATTCTTTCCATTTTCCTGTATGTTTGAAAATCTTCATCACAAAATATTGGGGGAAATGCATATACAACAGAGAAAATCAACAAAGCCAAGTCGGTTCTTTGAAATGATTCATAAAATTGATGAATTCCTGATAAAGAAAAAGGGACAAAACACAAATTAGCGATATCAGGAAAGAGAAAGGGGACATTGTTTCAGAATCTACAAATATTACAAGGAAAGGGAAAGGATTTGTTAATAAATTTATAAATTTGGATGAAATAAAATTTCTCCAAAAAATACAATTTACCAAAGCTAACAGAAAGAAACAGAAAATCTGAATAGTCTGATATCTAATAAAGAAACTGAAGTCATTAATAAAAACCTTTCCACAGAGAAAGCCCAGGCCCAATGGTTTCACCAATTAATGCTTCCAAATATTTAAGGAAAAAAGTAGCCTCAGCATTAGACAAACTCTGCCGCAGAACAGAAAAGGCAGAAGTGCTTCTCAGCTCTGCACGTGGCCCGCACCGTAAGCTTGACAGCAGAACCAGACAAGGATGTTCTCAGAAAGGAGGCGCACAGGGCTACTTCTCCCAAGCCTGGGCACGAAAACCCCAAACAGAATATCAGGAAGTCAAACCCAGAAATATGTAGAAAGGGGACACGTGATGACCAAGTGTGGTTTATTCCAGCAATACGACGACTTGCATTTATACGAAGAGAAATCAATGTTCTTCACCATAGTAACTCAAAAAGAAGAAAATCATACAATCATCCCAAGAGATTCAGAAAAAGCATTTATCGAATTCAATACCCATTCATGATTTAAAAAAACCAAACTCTCAGAAAACTAGAATTAGAAAGGAACTTCCTTAATCTGGTTTTTAAACATCTACTAAGAACCTAAGAAACACCATTCTTTTTTTAAAGATTTTATTTTTTTTCCTTTTTTCTCCCCAAAGCCCCCCGGTACATAGCTGTATATTCTTCGTTGTGGGTCCTTCTAGTTGTGGCATGTGGGACGCTGCCTCAGCATGGTTTGATGAGCAGTGTCATGTCCGCGCCCAGGATTCGAACCAACGAAACACTGGGCCGCCTGCAGCGGAGCGTGCGAACTTAACCACTCGGCCACGGGGTCAGCCCCAAGAAACACCATTCTTGACAGTGAAACGCTGAAAACTTTCCTCCTGATCAGGACTAAGACCATCCCCTCGAACTGGAGGTCCAAAACAGGGCAAAAGCATAAGAAATAGAAATAAAAGGCACACGAACTAAGATGGAAGAAACGGAACTCTCATTATTCACAGTTGACAAAAGAATCATCAAACTATTAAAATTAATAAGTGAATTTAGCAAGGTCATTGGGTGCAACGTAAAATACAAAATTCAATTAAATTTCCAGACACAAGCAGTAAATAAATTTTTAAAAAAATGGCAGCACCACAGTGCCGTGGGGAAAAGGCCAGTCTTTCCTACAAACAGCATGGGGTCAAGTGGATATCCACATTTAAGGAAAAGGAAACTTGACGGCTCACCTCACACCACATACCAAAGCCAGTTGCAAACGGGTGCAGATCTAAATGTGAAAGGCAGAACAGCTTTGAGAGCAAACATCCTCATGGCCTTGGGGGGGACAAAGATGTCCTAAATAGGACACAACCTGGCCATAGAGTTAAAAAAAAAGAAAAACATACCACGTTAAAAATTAACAATGTCCATCAAAAGAGTGGAATGACGGGAGAGTGAGACGCAAGCCACACAGTGGGACAAGAGATGTGTGACTCGGAAATCCAGTAACAGATTCGGGCCCACAATATATAAAGAATTTGTATATATCATTAAGACAGACAGACACCCAACAGGAAAATGGACAAAGACTTGAACAGACACCTCACAAAAGAGGATTTCCAAATGGCCTATAAACCTAGGAATGTATTTCTCAACTCATTAGCTATCAGGAAAATGCAAATTAAAGCCATAATGCAAGACTCTGACACCCACCAGAATGGCTAAAATCTTAAAGGTGTAGTTAAAATGTGGGACAACCAGAACTGATATTCTGCTGGGGAGTGCCCCTGGAACTACCACTTTGAAGACAGCGTGGGGGTGTCCACGAGGTTGGACATACGCATACCGTCCACCCAGCAATTCCATTCCCAGGGTGCACCCAAGAGAAATGCCAGCGTGTGTTCACCACAAGACACGTACTAGAATGTTCAGAACGCCACGACTCCCAACAGCCCACACTGGGACACTATCCAAATGACCGTAAGAGGAAAACGGATGAACAGATAGTCGTCCATTCACACCAGGGAAGAAATACCGTGCAGCCAAGAGAACGAACAACCACACTATGGATAAACTTCACAAACATAACGGCGAGCCGAGTTTACGCTGCATGATCCGACTGAGAGGAAGCACAAAACGAATCCGGTTGTTCAGAAGTCAGACAGGAGTGCCCCCGAGGGGAGCCGGGACTGCAGGGGGTCTGGGGGCCAGTGAGATTCTGTTTCTTAATCAGGGTGCTGGTCACAGTGTGTGCTGAGTGTGCAGGTACCGCCCGAGCTCACACTCAGGATGCAGGCACTTTTCTGTATCTATGCTGTATTTCAATTAAACATTAAAACAGACAACAGGGATAGGAGTTAAAATTACAGAGTGGCTGCAATAGCAAGGCCCAGGGGCTGGCCTGGCTCTGGCAGCTGGTCAGGGAGGGCGGAGGCCACGCTCTGGGCGCCACACCACGCTGGCCTCTCACCAGTGAATTCCGACAAGCCACGTGGCTGACCACATGGCACCTGGGACGGGAAGCTGTGCAAAAGGAGGAGACAGCGGCACGCGTCACGCTGCGGCTGTGTCTTTCTTCAAACAAAAACATTCACGTACTCAGGTTCTCCAGCAGCTCCCGGAGCGTCTGCAGCCACAGATGGCACAGCTGCTCGTCAGCACAGCAGAAGGTCACCTTCGCCCACTTCCAGCGGTGCTGGCGGGCTCTCTGCACGTAGTGCACTGCGGGAAAGGAGAGCACTGTCAGCTCGGAGCCCGCGGCCCTACGGACACCACCCCGGGCTCGTCACTGCAATGTCCCAGTGTTCTCTCTTCCTCTGATTAGTTAGAAACTTTCAAGGTATATTAGAAAAAAGATCCTATTCTGTTCTTTTAACCCAGGTAAAAGAAATAAGAAAAAAGACGATCAAAACCAAAACATTAATTAAAAGTAGATCTTGGAAAAAATGACATAAGGCAGTTTCTATAAAGATAAACCAGGCAGACACTGAGCTTGTTAAGCAAGTCACAGAAAGGTTCCCTCTCAGGTGCTCTGCCTGAGATCCCGAAGACCTGAGGGAGTCAGTCGGGCCGCGTCACCTGTGAAAGCGTAAAGCCTCTCCATCTTCTGCCATTTCCCGCTGGCGGAGCGCTTCCCATGGACATCCTGCTCTTCCACAGTGATGATTTCAGAAACAGGCACGGAGCAGGCATCTGAAAGACACCACGTCCTCATGTCAAAGGGACTCATTCGAATTCACATGAATACAAGAAGGCCAACTCCAAAAGGCGGAGGACATCCTGCTTTAAAATTCTCACTAGAATAGACAAAGAGAACTGATTGGTGGTTACCAAGGGAAAGGGGGGGTGGGGGAGGGCACAAAGGGTGAAGTGGTGCACCTACAACACGACTGACAATAATGTACAACTGACATTTCACAAGGTTGTAAACTATCATAATCTTAACAAAAAGTTAAAAAAAAAATTCTCACTAGAAATCCAAAAGTCAAAGGAAAGTTATTTGTAACTTTTAAATACAGAGCTAAATAAATTTGGGAAACTCAATGTTATCAGAAGATGGGGTGTTTTATCCCACAGAGGCACCAAATATAGGGTGCGACTTTTTTTTTCCGGTGAGGGGAGAGTGGCCCTGAGCCCACGCGTGTCGCCAATCTTCCTCTTTTTGTTTTTCTCCCCAAAGCCCCAGTCCATCGTTGTATATCCTAGTTGTCATTCTAGCATGGCTTGCTGAGCTACCAGTGTGCAGGTCGGCGCCCAGGATCTGAACCAGCAAACCCGGGACACAAAGTGGAGTGCAAGAACTTAACCACTCGGCCACGGGGCCGCCCCTGTCAGGTGCAACTTGGCAAACGATTTGCCCAGCCATTTGAGCAGCACGTGCTGACTTTTCTGGGGCAGATGCTGTGCTAAATACGGGGAAGGACGTTCAAGATACAGCGTCTGCCTTCAGCCTGGCTCGGAAATCCAAGTGGGAAAGACGCACATAACTAGAACCGGGGACAACCAGCACTGACCACTGAGTGTGCACGTGAGTCAAGGCCATACTCAGGCTGGAGTCGGGGGTGGGCAGGGGGCTCTGCAAAGGCCTAGGTGGGTCCAATCGGATGCAGGAGAAAGGGGAGACGTGGATGGACCAAGGGGATGGCAGCACTGGACATTCTCTATTATGGGAAAGCCAGGAGGGGCTGCCCACGGCATGTTTGGGGGACAGGTGTAATTACAGGCCTGCAGACGCCTCCAGATGATGCCTCCAGGTACAGCTGGACACAAACACAGCCATGGGAGCCGTGAGATGACGGCTCGTAACTCAAACCGTGGTCCTGAAGGACTCACCAAGGAAAGCCGAGGAATCGGGAAGCAGAGAAGATGGAAGACCAGGAGCCCCGTCTGAACAGGCTGTGTTCCAAAGCCCATTCGTGAACTGCTCTCAGGGATTTACCATCTATTTTTACACACGAGAACATTGTAATTTGTGGTTAGGTCCTAGGTTGGCTATAAAACCTGCAATACAGCTAAAGTACTATATTTTTGTAACAGCAAAATGAAAAAGAATATTGCCATAACACTTGTAGTAACTTTGCATCATTTTGGAAGTTGCTGCCTATGGAAATCAAGTTATAAGACCCTGGGAAGGCAGTGTCTGGACGGGCTTTGACCACTTCTGAAGCCTGGAGAGGCTGAGGGCGGGGCCCTCCCAGCGCGGCCGACGTGTCCAGGAGGAGGAGGAACAGGTGCTCTTGCAAAGGAGTCAGAAGCCAGCCTCAGGGGCAGCGTGGTCTCAGGCAGTGTCTCGGCACCCGAGAGCCCTGCTCATGGGTCATGGGCATAGGGTGTCAGGTGTGTGGGGAGGGGCTGCGCAGGGCCTCACCCTCAGGCACTCCTCACCGGGAGCGGTGAGGCGGGGCAGACCCTCGCTCAGCCAAGCCCTCCCCACCAGGCCCTCCCTCCTGGGCATCCTGTCTTCTGGGCTCTTATCCTCCCCTCCCTTAGCGCCCAAAGCTGCAGGCTGCAGGCTGCACCCTGCCATCTCCTCCCTTCCCCCTCTGTGGTCAGTGGACACACAGGACAGCCACGAGGGACCAGCGGGGCATCCTGGACACAGGCACACCAACGGGCTCCCTGGCTCTCGGACTTAGCCGTCGCCCCCTCTCAGAGCTGCCTTCCTAACGTCCTCCTCATTCCTGAGGTGCTCCCTCACCCTCCTTAGAGCCCCCGAATCTGGCATCGCTGTCATCCTTGCATGCAAAGCCCTTCACCGCACCTGACCTCTGCTTCCTCTTCTCCTACAAGACCTGAGCTAATGCAGGCCCATCTCAGCCTCGGGCACATGGCCAGACTCGTGGCGGGGCTTTAATAATACTGACGGACTGAGCCAGGGATCGGCCACTTCCTGATAAAACAGCTTGCACCGGGATCCTAGACCACTGAGAATAAACGTCAGGCTCTCCAGCACCCCTGGGTGATCATCTCAGCTATGGTTGTCTGATGAGAAACAGTTGATGGGAAATTATAATAGGCCTAAGTGGGTACAATAGTTAGGAGTAATATAAGTTTCTCAATATTCAAAGATTTTATTTATTTATTTATTTTTCCTTTTTCTCCCCAAAGCCCCCCAGTACATAGTTGTATGTTTTTCATTGTGGGTCCTTCTAGTTGTGGCATGTGGGACACTGCCTCAGCGTGGTTTGATGAGCAGTGCCATGTCCGCGCCCAGGATCAAACTGACGAAACACTGGGCCGCCTGCAGTGGAGAGCGCGAACTTAACCACTCGGCCCCGGGGCCAGCCCCAAGTTTCTCAGTATTCAAACAAACAATTGACTGGTTTAAGAAACTGTACATAGACAAAGACAAGAGTCATATGTTATGCCATTAAATTACTAAAAGTGACGAATGACTCCGAGGACAACCCACTGAAAAGAGCCTACAAATTAGTAAATCCTAGTCTTGCTAATTCAGTTTGACAGACTCGAAGAACCGAAGAAGGAAGTGAGAGATGTCAATGCCGCCATGTGCCATGCTGTACCAGTGGCTGACAGCGCGAAGTTGTGCGGTCCCCACGCGGTCCTGTGAGCTGTGCCATGAGCCTGTTACGTTTCACGCAGCAATGGCAGGACCACGTCTGGGAGACACCCACGGTCTCTGCTCACTCACTGTCCAGTGCTTCTCAGACACCCAGCTGGCACCCCACACTGTTCCCGGCAGAGACTCCGCTCGGGGAGATGAGGACAGAAGGAGTAACTGGTACTGACGTCAGAGTCGCAGCGCAGAGGAGGGATGCGGAGCGCAGGCTGGGAGGTGCGGGAAGGGCTCAGGGTCTGAGCAGAGCGGCCCAGGACAGAAGCAGGAGGCGAGGAAATGGGAGGAAGGGAGGGAGGCCTCACGGAGAGCCTGCGACTACGGAGCTGGTGGAGCCCTCGCTCGGGAGAGATGGAGCTCAGAAGGAGAGACCTGATCTGACTCGCCTGCTCCTGAACAAGCGAACACGTGTGGGGTAGGACAAGGAACACACGGCAAAGAGTGATGAACCCACCTATGCTCTGCTATGTGTGGCCTGCCCAAAGCCTTATCTGCTCCTTGGGTGAGAGGAAAAACAAACATGCTCAACGAGCAGGACTCGATGAATGATGGGCCCGGAGGAGAGGACGGGTCCGCTCCTGCCTCCATCCGTTACCGCCACTTTACTGGGCTGCTGCCGAGCCGGAACTTCATGACTGTACATGGGGATGACAGTCTCAAGCCAATAAGGATTTTGGAAAGCTAAGATAACAGGTGAGAAGGGTTCAAGCACGAAACAGGTATTCACACAGAGTGGCTCCTTTCTCGCCAAAGGGTCGAGACAGAGGTGGGGGCTGTGTCCCCCTGAGACCCTGCCCCTCCCGTGTTAAGTCGAGGCCCACAGCTGACACCCGCCGCTGCACTGCTCTGCAGAGCAAATGCCTCCACCGGGCACCCCTCACCGATTGTCCAGCTCGTTCGTATTCGCACCTCGGGAGCATAACGCCCTGGTCTTCAAGACTCTCCCTTCGAGTTAGGAGGCAAAGAACTCCACCAGGAATCTAAGAAAATGGACAGTGACCCGACCCCGCTTCCGTCAGTCAGTGAGCGCCCCCTCTCCCCCGAGCTCAGTTCAGGGGCGATGGTGGGGGCCACCGATGGTCCTCCAAGAGTAAAACGACATCCCCTACACTGGCCAACCTGCCCGTGCTGGCCGGGAGGGGCGTCCAAGCACAGCGGCGTGTGTGGTGTGAACACGCTGATACGTGACCAGGAACAGCAACACATTAGTAAACGTGCAGAGAAATGTTGCAAAGAGTTGTTGGTGGGAATTTGGGGGCCCTTTCATTTTCTACATGATATTAGCATTTCTCAAACGTTTGCTTGCATTGTGCATAACCTTGCACCGCACGTGAGGTTAGGTAAGAAAAGAAAAGATCTTCTGTGAAAGAGCATGCAGTGAGAGGAGAGCTCACCGCAGCTGCCTGGAAGGTAGGTCACTTCCAGAGCAGACCCACCCCGGCCGGTGGCCAAGTCAATACCAGCAACACACCGAGACGAGGGGCCCAGGGCATGTGCTGGCCCGAGGATGGAGAACGTCCCCTTATGGGGCAGCAGCCCCGCCTGAGTCAGGCCAATACCCGCCATGCAGCAGGCGCCTCCCCTGCTGACTCCGCGCTCACCAGTCACCCACTGCCATGGGGGGAATCGCCCTCAGGATCTTACTCATGACCACAGTGTCTCCTGGGCTGACTGTGACCCTGTCCATGGAGGGAGCAGAGGCCGAGGCTCATGGGTGTTACCTTTTTCTTTAGAAAGTGACAACCTGACACCCTCTTTTAAGCAAACTCCTGAGTGAAATATTCTTCTGGAACAGACGGGTACCCGAGGCACAGAACAATCCTGAAACCACAAAACGCCCTGGGTGCGTCCCTAGACCAGCGCTCCTCACCCCGGCACCACCGGCAGTGCAGGATGCTGAGCAGCATCCCTGGGCTGCAGCACGAACGCAGCGGCACCCCGACACTGCCAGTCACTGGCCAAAGTCTCCCAGGGGCAGCATCGCCCGACCGAGAACCACCACCCTGGGGACGACGCGCTCACCAACCAACCGCTTCTCCAAGCAGAAAACATGAAAGAAACTGGGGCCAGTCTCAGGGGCACAGGGAAAGGCAGGCCCCTCTGTCATCTTACCCTGAGCGCCATCCTCATCACAGACCCCCAGGACTGCGCCCGAGGAGCCACGTGTATGACCCACGAGTGTCTCGTGCCCCACCTACTAAATCTAAACCTGTCTTTTCTACTCCTCCGCTCCCTTCTAGAAACTTCCTCCCCTCCTGCACCCCTTGGCCTGGTGAAGAGTGCTCTGTCCATGCGTTCCCTTGCCCAGCAACACAGGAGCCCCGTCTGACTGTGTACCTGCTCCCAGCTGGCTTCCAGCCTCGCCCCGTTCACCCCGATGCGCAGCCCACTGAGGCCTCGAAGATGCAAATGTGAACGCGGCATTGCTCTGCCTGGATCTTTCCGAGGCTTCCCCCGCAGCCTCGGGACTGTGTTCGGACCCCCTGCTGCCCACTGTGCAGGTTAATTCAACACCCCAGGCTGCAGGCATGGCTGCTGTGACCCTTCTACCCCACCCACCTTCCCTGCAAGACCAGGGATGGCGGGGGCGGGGAGGGGTTCCCCCCGCACTCAGGACACTGTAGGGGCCGCTGCCCAGACTTTAGTGAATTCTAATCCCAGCGCCTAAGGCTGCCCAAATAAAGCAAATATTCGAAAACAATGTTGGAATAATAAACAAGCATCAGTGCAGACAACAGAACGTGAAAACCTGCCACCAACAGTGCAGCCCAGTCAGGACGCGGCCTCGTGGGAACACGGCCACTTACGGGCACCACTTACACGCCTCTCCCTACACTAAACTACCAAACAGAAACGACCTTTGTGTTGGTGATGCTGGAACATTCCTGAGAGGGGAAGGGGGGTCCACCCGGGTAACAGTCACCCCTGTGACAGTGCAGAAACAAACCCTGCAAAACTACCCAATGACACATCTGGCTGACGCCGGCGTCCCTGACCACGTGCCCGTCCTTCCCGTCCATGCTCCCGGGGTCCCCACCGCCACCCTGAGGGGGACCACGCCAGGGAGGGGACTTGGCTCCCCCCATCTCTCTTCGCTTGGGTGAGATCGCCCAGGCGCAGACGCCACCTGAGGCCCAGCCGAACCCAGGAGGACTCCTCAGCAGGGTTCTGGAGACTCCAGAGCTGGTGGCCGGGGCTCAGGCGGGCACTCCCCCATTAAGGGGCAGTCCCACAGCTGGCAGGGCCCACGCAGCCTCCGCACAGGGTCTGTGGGTTTGAATGCAGTGCCATCACGAGGTGGCCTAATGCGGTGAGCGAGAACAACGGAAGGCACCAAGTGTCCTAAGGGCCACCTGACACCCTCCCCTTTCCCAAACAGACTTCCCTGCCCTCTCTTCCTGCGACCCCAGCCACGCAGGGAATTCTCTGCTGGCACTGGCTGCGTGTGTGTAGCTGCAGGAGGCTCTGTGTGTGCAGCTGGGGGAGGCTGTGTGTGTGGGTGTGTGTAGCTGGCGGAGGCTGTGTGAGTGGGTGTGTGTATAGCTGCGGGTGGCTGTGTGTGCATGTGTGTGTAGCTGGGGGAGGCTGTGTGTGTGGGTGTGTGTAGCTGGCAGAGGCTGTGTGAGTGGGTGTGTGTATAGCTGCGGGTGGCTGTGTGTGCATGTGTGTGTAGCTGGGGGAGGCTGTGTGTGTGTGGGTGTGTGTAGCTGGCAGAGTGGGTGTGTGTGTAGCTGCGGGAGGCTCTGTGTGCATGTGTGCGTGTGGAGCTGGGGGGATGCTCGGGGATGCTCTGCGCCGGTGGAACGCCCTCCCACAGCCGGCTGCCGCAGAGCAGGCCCCTCTTGCTCATGTCTCTGGCCTCTGGCTCTCACTGCCCACCTTCCCCCACCCCTGGGGGACCCTGGGCTGTCACGGGGACACACAACTTGTTTTGTGGGCCATACTGTAGCTTTGGCTGGACCGCCCAGTCCCACCGGCCCAGCTCTGACCCCCTAACCCTCTAAAGCTCCCCCAGGCCTCCTTGCCTTGGCTCACCTTACACCTCGTGTGCCAGCTGTGACAGAATGTTCCAGAAACCATCAAGAAAACCGATCCCCTGTCAGGAGGCTCTAACATAGCGTCCAGGAAAACGTTTTCCTATCTTCTCAAGCTGATCACTTCCCAAGGATTCGTTGTCACACCTCTGCACCATGTGTAAGTCACCGGACAAGACAGTTCTCAACAAAGGGAGCGCTGTCCGCAGGCCTGCTGCGCTTGCACTGTACATCTATTTCTCAAGTGCATCCTGGGGCCTCCTGAGCCCGGTGCGCGGAGCAGCAACTGCTGGTGTTTGGAAGGCCCTCCTTCCCGGGCCGAGCAATCACACACTGACTCGATCCTCTTCAGCATCTCAGTGGGGAAGTCTCACCACGCCAGGGCACAGACAGTGTTCCACGCACCCTTCCCAGGGCTCAGGGGGGCAGCCAACCCTGCGTCCACGTGCACACCACAGGGACCAGCGGAAACATCCATTTGGGGGTTCTCTTCCCTCATT
Source organism: Equus asinus (assembly GCF_041296235.1). Taxonomy (NCBI): domain Eukaryota; kingdom Metazoa; phylum Chordata; class Mammalia; order Perissodactyla; family Equidae; genus Equus; species Equus asinus. Next base: position 15,726,504 of record NC_091793.1, on the reverse strand, counting down.
CTAACATGGCTTCAGTTACTTCTGGTCTTGAAAAGACTCGATTTGGAATCCAACAGATACAAATTGTTTTATTACCCTCTATTGATATTACAAATTTTGAGAAACAGACGTTCAAGCAAAGTTGGCCGTAAAAAAAGAACTAAAGAGATCCTATTTAATAATGACAAGACTGTCCTTCCATGGAACGGTAAGTGTTGCTTCCATAACAAAAGTGAGTATTTAAAAAGAAAAAAGTCAAAGTACAGAAGGAACCATTTGAGTTCAAAGAGTAAAATGGGGTAACGTGGCTAACGGATCATTAAACCTAGAAGAGCCTTGACAGTATCTGGGGTGAGGAGAACCCAGAGGCCGCTCGAGTCTGAGGAGACACAGGAGAAAGCATGACCTGAAGGAGAACAGCAACACTGTGATAAAGACACACAATAATGTGTGATTAAAAACACACAACAATGTGATAAAAACACAACAATGTGATAAAGACACACACCAAAGTGACAAGACACAACATGATAAAAACACACCACAATGTGGTAAAGACACACACCAAAGTGATAAAGACACAACAATGTGATAAAGACACACAACAATGTGATAAAAACACACAACAATGTGATTAAAAAACAATTTTTGCTAGAAGTGTTTCTTCCTTTTTATTTCTCCCATAAATGTACGTTAAATTGCATACTGGTACCATGTTAAAGTTTAGGATATGTGTGATTAAAGTATAGTTTAGGATAGTATTTTTAAACTTTAGTATTAAAATTTTAAGTAGCATCAACTTTTGCAATATTGTAAAAACTGAGCAAATTCAAGAAGATAAATAGAGGAGAAGAGGGAAATTTTCAACCAAATTAGAAATAAATCCCCTAAATTTTGCATACTTATTTGATACTTTTATAGTACACTATTAAACATCTTATAAACCAATCTCAAGATATGACATTCATTTTGATCATTTTTGTTCATTGAAAATAAATTATACCACTTCTCTGACACATTACCAATTCCAGAGTAGCATGGCATGAATTTAGAGGGTTGTCCTGGATTGTGTAACGCACAAATAACCTGCTCAGGAAGTAAAGTAACTATGTTCTAATCACAAACTCACATGGACAACACCTCTGTCCTCAGTCAGGACACACCGCCTCCCTCCTTGTGCTCCCTCTTCCAGAAACGGTCTACACAGTAGATACGTGCACACACGCACCCCGATACACACACACACACACATCATGCCAGATACACGCCAGATATACACACACGCACACTCATGGCCACCTGCCTCACCCAGGGTTTTCTGCTTCTCAGCTTAAACACCATCTCCTCATCGAGGCCTCTGGGCTGCCCCCCAGCAGCACCTCCCCATCTGTGATTACCGCACGCATGTACACATGGACACGTGAAGGTACTCACGCAGCGGCTTTTCTGCCCGCGTACTAGGTCACAGCTCCCCCAGGATGGCCTTGCCTGTTCTGTTCAGAGCTGCGCGTGTGTCCCCATCTGTCACCTCACACAGGGGGCCTGGCCAACCCCGCTCCAGCCCTGGTGTCTGTCCTGTCACGCTGTTTTCACAACCATACACCAGCTTTACCCCAGGAGGCATCGTTGTCGTCATCGTCATAAGGGCCATCCGTGAGCGCAACTTTGTGCTGACTGTGTCAGCTCGACAATCGTCATAGCACCCGAAAGGCAAAGACTGTGGCCCTCGCTTTACAGAGGGCCTCACCCAAGATCCTCAGACCCTCTCTCCTCTGCAGCTCAGAAGGCAGAGAACTCGTCCAAGCCACGGTCAACAGCAGGCCCAGGACTAGCTTTTGGTGAATCTATCAAAAAATTTCCCCTTCAGTGTTCAGAGGTTAAAGGGAGCCCACCAAACTCACATGCAGCTGGCGGAGCGAGCGGGGCACGTCCTCATGTGCCCACTGGCCCTGCCCGCCTGTGCCTGGCGCCCGGGACAGGCAGCAAAGTGTGTGCACGTTAACAACCACAAAACCACTCAGAAGGGGCAAAGAAAAAGACCTTTTTTTTTTAAATAAACAATAATTAAGCAGCCAAGTATAGCAAACTGTGTTTGAATATCTTTGATTTTGAAGGATTGTAGTTTCATTTACAACAATATCCTTATAAATAACGATTCAGAGTGGGTCACTGTGTGCTTCTGCACATCTTATAAAGCCATATTTTAAGCAATCTTCATTGCTTCTCAGAATGCAGCTCAGATGAGCCAGACCCAGGGCCTGAGGTCACCCCCCAACCTCTACTCTCACTTCCAGATCCTTCCGCCAAACGTGAACATGCCCCTGTGTATTTCAGCTACTTATTAATTTCTCTTCTAATAATCAGAGTCCATCTGAAGGGCCACTGGTACCGGTTCAAATATTACGATTGTTAAAAACGCAAACAAATGTTCTCATACAATAAAGTTCTTTCCAAAAATGGACTGAAATTTTGTAAGCAAATCTCCGCTGAAGGTTTCAGTGCTTTTGCTGACAAAAGACAGTGCTCCTGGGCTCCCCTCACAACCACCGTGACGCGTGTTGACAGGCAGCTACCGTCCAATAAAGGGGATGACCAGACAGCTGCCACATTCCAGAAAAATCACTGGTGATGCCAGCGCGAGAGGCTGCACCACCGCTGACCCGCAGCGACCCGGGGAACGCTGGCCCAGGGGAGCCGAGAGGACTCTATCTTCCATCAGCTCCTCTTCAGTCCTGTTCTGTTTTTCAGCGCCCGTCACGACCCGGTAAAACTCAACCAACTTCACCATCTTGATGCCGATGAGAAACCACCAGCTGTCAATCGGCTTTGCCGTTACAAGTTTCTAGACTAAACATGCACCCAGCAGCCTCACTTCCAACAGGAGAGCGACTTCCTGTGTGTCACAGGGGCAGCACACTTGTGTAAGCTCGCGTGCACACACACACACACATGTGTATAACTGGGGGCAGGGGCAGGGTGGTGGCAGCAGGGTCCCCGCAGACTTGCAGGAGGCCTGAATCGAGACCAGAGCACAAAACAAGTTCACCATCAAGGGCACAGCTCTGGGGGCCTGCCCAGTGGCACAGCGGTTAAGTGCGCACATTCTGCTTCTCAGTGGCCCAGAGTTCGCCGGCTTGGATCCTGGGTGCGGACATGGCACCACGTGGCATGCCATGCTGTAGTAGGCGTCCCACATATAAAGTAGAGGAAGATGGGCATGGATGTCAGCTCAGGGCCAGTCTTCCTCAGCAAAAAGAGGAGAATTGGCAGTAGTTAGCTCAGGGCTAATCTTCCTCAAAAAAAAAAAGGGCACAGCTCTGCTGCCACGTGACCTCCACAAATGGCAGCCCCGTTTGAGAGAGAGTAGACGGGGCCGCACGGGGGTAGCCACTGCCCCACTGTGCCCGATGGAGCGGTCTGCTGTGTTGTGTTGTGAGTCTGAGACCTACATCCACACGGAAGTTGGAGGATGGCGAAGGCAAAGAGAAAAGCACAGCACCTGACCCTCTGCACGCGTCCCCTCTCGAGCGCCTGAACAATAAAGGCCACCCCAGAGGAAGGGGCCCAAGAGATCCGAGTCAGCGGCACCCGTCCTAATTCCCCCTCTGATTTACAGGACACGATGTTTCCCGGTACCGCAGCGCTCATCAAACGCTCGCTGAAGGAACTCCTGAGCTATCACAGCTGAGGGCGCACCCACGAAAGTGAAGACAGAAAAAGAGCTTATGTCCACACGGCCACAGGAATCCAGAACCACCACACAGACGACAAATTCCCCTGAGAGTCAGTCTGTCCCCGAGCTCGCCGCCTGCCACCTCTCTGCTTTCCGTCTGTTCCACGCACACCACATCTGGAGTTGCAGGTCCACACACGACACTGCAGGGCCGCGTCAGGCTGAAGGCCACGCCGCCCCACCCGGGCTGAGCCCGGCCTCCGGAGGACTGAAAATGAGAGCCGGGAAGAGAGCCTGCTGGCCTCGCGAGACGACTCACACCCCCAAGATCAAATCAGCGGCCGCTGGGCGACCATCTGGGACCCGGTCCAGCACTGGGGGAGCAGCGTCCCCGGCAGGTCCCTGACTGAAGGTCTCGGCATCGACCGCGGCGCTGCAGCTCAGGTCCAGTTGACAGTCTGCGGATGGGACTCGAGGGAAGGGCGGCTGGCGGGCGTGGAGGCCCCTCGGGAGGCACAGCGGAGCCCAAGGGTCTGGCTGGTTACAGAGCACACCCGTGTGCCAGCTCTAGCCTGCCTGAGCACCCCACGGGGCTGGACCTCCAGGACCCTTTGGCACGGTCCAGTTATAACGCTCCTGGACAATGAGGGACTGGCAGCCCCGAGGGGAGAGTGACCTGCTGGTCGCCGATGGCACTGGGGCAGATGCCAGCAGGTCTGGCTGCAAGGCCACCCGACACCACGGCCCAGAGTCACTGGGGACCTGCCATTCCAGGCTGCGGCCCCACCCCTGCACCTGTCAGCTCCTCATTCAACGGCCTTCCCTGGGCACCGTGACGTGAGGCTCCTCGCAGAAGCCAGTCCCAGATAAAAGGCTGCTCCGACCCTCCAACTACAGACGATTCCGAAATTTAAGGGACAGGATTATGTGACATTTACGATGGTGACATCAATTCCTAATAGGAAAAAAAGCCACAAGGAGAGCGGTAGACTTCAGTGGCCTCAAAAGAAGAGAAGAATTTGGATTTCCATTGAAAACAAACGGCATTTTGAGGACAAAATATATAAATGCAATCAATTTTCAAATCTCTCTTCAAGTATTACATATTTTCTCCTAAAGCATAAATATCATTTAAGGTAACTTTTCACTTCTAAAAACGCACCCAAGACCCTGCAGATATGAACAAACCCTGGCCTCGCACGGCCTACTGTGTGACTCATAACCTGTGAACCGCAGGTCCACACTTGGCAAATCCACTGCGGGAGGTGACAGAGGGACGCACAGGGGACAGACAGACAGACGCTGTGTAAGCACCTACTGCGTGCCCACCTGCTACACCAGCTGTCTCTATAGTATTATTTCAGTTTCAGTCAAAAACATGCAAATCTGGGTAACAGCTACCTGTCAGACTCCACCACCCAACACAGGTAATTCTCAATGGTAAATTCTTGTGGTAAAAACCATCTCCTAACTGCACAAGGTATACAGTTACCCTGACAACGCCCGCAAGCTCCACAGGAACGAGAAATTAGCCGTGCAGTTGAACGTTTCAAGGTCGTGCTCTCAAAGCTCCGGAAGGTGGTGGGCGGGCAGCACGGGACCTGGGGGCCCTCCCCGACCTGGGCCACAGTCCCACTCGCTGCGCGCAGGTGTCCTCACACCGCAATGTGCCGGAAGCCTGGATCTTTATATGGAATCTCCTGATTTTAAAATGCTGGGTACAATTTTAAAGGGAAAAGAAAACTCACTGTGCAGGTCAGACAAAAAACTATCTGTGGGCCAAATTTAGCCCCAGGGCCACCAGCCCGCAGCCTCTGGGGAAGACAGTCTGTAGTTATTCTGACCACGTGGGTCACAGACGAGCGCCTCAGCGCCTAGTCAGGCATTTTACCCAGTCTAGCCTGACACAAAAAGTTTAAAACGAAATCCGGTTTCTACCATTGAAAACAAGCCAGCAGCACTTCTGACCGATTTTTGATGAGCTCTATTCAGCTACGCAGCTGCCACACCAAAGTTATCTGTCTAGAAGAAGAGTGGCAAGTCATATCAAACTTCTCAACAGCAGACACCATTTCTATTAGAAAAATGATTGTTTCTAGTTAATGGTCTATTTTAATAATGAAATTTCCACTTGTAACTATTTCTTTTTGGTGGTTTGTTTTAATAATAAAATAATTTCAACCAAAAATGTAAATATATCCTAGCAAGCCCCCAAAGTTCACGATGCTCAGATGAGGTACCTGATAATCATAATTTACTGTTATTTGACCCAATAAAGCATGACCTTTGACCTCTGTCTGCACACAAGCAGTGGCCGCCACAATGTCTTTTCTTCTTAATTGCGGGGACACATCTTGAGTAAACAGGGTCCGTTCCCCATGGAGCCCACCCCAATCTAGTCCCAGGACACCAGCCTGGGGGGATCATGGTCTGCTTGCCCATACACCTGCAGGGCCTGTCTGTCTGTTTGTCCACCACTGTGGCACCCAGCAGATGCCATGGATGCTCCCAGAAGGAACCCTCCCTGACAGCCTCTCTCGGGCTTCCTCCCACCTCAGACTACCCTCTTCATCCTCTACTGACCCAGCGTCAAGCCCCGCTCCAAAGCCCACCTTTCCTCCATCTGGCCAAACTGCAGCACTGACCACTGGCCAGAATGCCCAGGAGGGAGCTCTGGGGCAAGAGCGCTGAGGGACGAGACCCTGGCACTGCCTAGCTGTGTGACCTTGGGCAAATTACTAGCTTTTCTGTGCTCAGTTATGTTACCTGTAAAACGAGAGATGTGAGAATTAACGGGTTATGACATGTAAAATGCTGAGAGAGCGCCTGGCGCCAGGACGCGTCCGTCCGTGTCAGCTGTTCTCACACTTGCCCTGACACCTGAGCAAACAGCCTCTTCCACTGTGACTCGACGGCAAAGGGTCAGTCCCCTCAGCGATCACCATGTGCTGGAGGGACACTTATCCCCTGAGGCTCAAAGACTCCAGAAGGTGGTGGCTGCTGTCGGGTCCTCCCCAGCCACGGGACCGCACAAGCTCCAGCAGGAAGGGGCCTTGGGAGAGTCTGTGGAAGGAGGAGGTGGGGTGGGGAGGATTTGCACCCCTGGAGGGCGAGACGGGCAGTAGAGAAAGGAGGACGAAGGACCAGAAGTGGAAGAAGGGAGAGCACAGGCTGCTGCTTAGGAAAAGCGGACAGGCCGGGGTAACCGTTTCTAGCCAGGTTTATGGGGAAGAAGAGAGACGGGGTGGGGGCAGGTGGGCCAGGGCCTCACCCGGAACCCCACGGTGCTCTCTGAGTGGCTGTGGGCTGAATTAATGTCCAGCTCGGTAGAGTCTTACTTAAACCTTTCCAGATTATTCTAGGCACAAAATCTGGAATCCTCATGCCCGTAAAACATTTCAAGATGGTATCTTTCTCTCGAAGGGTATTCAATTATCAGATATATCGCGGTTTTATGCCAAACTTTAAAACAAGTGAGTCACAAAGATTTATGAGTAATCCTTAAAAACCCCAGACAGCCTGCCCAGCGCTGTCTCACCAGGGTCGCTCATTCGCTCAGCATTGCTAAGTGGCAGACGCCGGGCAGACAGGGGCCGAGCATGAACAGAAACCCCCGCCCTCTGGTGGTTAACATTCTGATGCCGGGAGATACCCAATCAACAATAAAATTGAGGGGCTGGCCCGTGGCCGAGTGGTTAAGTTCGCACGTTCTACTTTGGTGGCCCAGGGTTTCGCCGGTTCGGATCCTGGGCGTGGACATGGCACCGCTCATCAGGCCACGCTGAGGCAGTGTCCCACATGCCACAACTAGAAGGACTCACAACTAAAAATATACGGCTATGTACCAGGGGGCTTTGGGAAGAAAAATGAAAAAATAAAATCTTAAAAACAAAAGAAACCAATAAAATTGATAAATGCTATGGAGAAGCAAACAGCAGGGATGCAGGGCTGGGAGGGTGGAGAGGGGCGGGGAGGCCTCATTGAGAAAGTGAAATCTGGGGGCTGGCCCCATGGCTGTGTGGTTAAGTTCAGGTGTTCCGCTTCAGTGGCCCAAGGTTTCGTGGGTCCGGATCCTGTGTATGGACATGGTACTGTCCATCAAGCCATGCTGAGGCAGCGTCCCACACAGCACAACCAGAGACACTCACAACTAGAATATACAACTATGTACTGGGGGGCTTTGGGGAGAAAAAGAAAAAAAAGACAACAAAGACTGGCAACAGATGTTAGCTCAGGTGCCAATCTTTAAAAAAAAGAGAGAGAGAAAGTGAAATCTGAACAAAGACTCCATTGCTATCTCAGTAAACAGCCAGTGCAAAGGCCCTGAGGCACAAGCATTCCTGTGGAGTTTAGAGACTGGAGGGGGCCAGCGGGTCCAGAGCAGAGTGAGGGGTGAGATGAGTATCAGAGAGGCAGGTGCCCTGGGAATGAAGGTCTTGAGGCCGCTAGGTTCACTCTGCTTCTCTTGAGAGAAGTGGGTGCCGCCAGCAGGTCAGGCTGCCAAAACCTGCACGGTGGAAGGTCACATGTTCCTGTGCCCACCAGCACCGCACCCTGAGCGAGAGACGGAAGCTCCACCCCCCGGGGTAGGTGACTCCTGCACACCCGGAGGGCACTCAGGGCCCTGGGGAGCAGTGGTCCCTGGCACCTGTCCTGGGGCTCTGCCTGCAGGTCTCTGGTGACCGTGCAGGAGCGCCCGGTGGGGAGCAGGGCAGGCAGCGCTGGACTGCGGCCGAGCTGCTCAGGACACTCACCGCCTCAGGGAGCTACTCTAGACGCTTCTCGGCCCCGGGCACCCATGCCGTGTTGTTGGGCGAGGAGCAGACAGAAGTCAGGAGCCCCCGTCTCCAAGGAGCCCACATCCTAAGCAAGGACTTCTAACGGAGCGCAACTTTTGGCCGGTGAGCCCCGAGTGCCAACCCTCAGGCCTCCTCCGCGGACCCTTCTCTATCAGGCCACCCAGGGGCCTGGGGTGCGGGCAGAGCCTCCACAGGCCTGGCATCGTCCCCCAGGGCCCCCGAGAGGCTGCGTGGTCCCGGGGCCGAGGGAATGGGAGGCTGTGCAGGAGGGCGCCGCCGGAGCCCCTGGGCGAGGAGGGAGGCGTGTGCTGGCCCGGGGCTGCACCTTCCAACCCAGAAACCTCTACACGTGTGCACACACATGCACACACTCACACGCATGTGTGCACACACACACTCACACCTGCCCTTTGAGCAGGGCCTGGGAGAGACAGGCTGCAAATGCCCCACTGCTGATGGCTCCCGCCTACCACCACGGACAGAGACATCATCAACATTCTGTTCCAGAAAGACAGCGTGACCCCGTGTCCTTCTAAGACCATAGCCCCGGAAAAGAGAAACGATTCCCCAATCCTCAAACAGCCCTGACCGAACAGGGACACACTGTTACCTTTGTAGCTCCCTGTCTTTTCACACCAGGGGACAGCCCAGCCATCCTGAGGCACTAGGCTGGCCGGTGACTGGGCCACAAGTCAATGGCTCCTAAATGGCCACCCAGGCCATCCTTGAGGTGGCACAGGACGCTCCATCAGCACCTGCGACAGGGCAGAACGTGACACGGCCAAGCCAGCCCTCAGGGGACGCTGCGTCGGCCGCACAGCCCAGGCGCCTGCAGGGCCAGTTCTCAGCTGGTCCCCAGAACGGGGCTCCCCCTGAGAAATGGAAGGTTTGGCGAGCAGGGCAGACCCTGCTCCTTTGTGTCCACAGGCGGTGGGTTCAGGAAATGTGCAGCATTGACTCCTGACCTGCAGATGTCACACCAGCTAAACCAACTCCATGACAGCCGCATCTCCACACACAGGACACTGCCGTCTCCGAGCCACACTTGAGCTGTCTCGTTCGCTCCTCAGCCCACAAGCAACCCCAGATGCGCACTCACACCCTAGCGACCAAAGGGGTCGGAGAGCTGAGGGCCCTGGACAGGGCTCGTGGGGGCTGAGCCCTGGGGACAGGACTGGTTTCTGTCCCAAGACCCCACCTGCTAGGAAAGGCCAGTGGGGGCTACCGAAACAAACCCCCAGAGCCACATCCTCGAAGGGGCGCACCCTAGGACTTCAGCATCCAGCTCCAGGGCAGGCTTCCCGACCGGGTAGCTGAGCCCCTCTGAGCCCCAGATGGCCATCTCTGAAATGTGGACAACACTAGGACCGCTCCAAGGGCCGTGGCGCGGATTTGGGGAGGCAGGAACAGCACTGCAGGCACAGTGTCTGCCTAAACAGACACAGCACCCAGACTTCAGTTCCGGCCAGGGTGAAGGGGGCCCACGACCGCCTCTCTCCCCTCTGACGCCACTAGGAGCTCTGGCCGAGAAGAGAGGGGCGATTGAGTGACGACTCTAAAAGCAAACAGCAGCGGCCACTGGCTGGAGAAGCCGCCCTGGGGAATGAGCAGTGTGGTGTGGGGCGTCTCCAGGAGTTCCCTTCCTCCTCGCCCTCCAGCTCTGACCCGAGGGCGGCCGGAGATCTGGAAAAGCAGGCTGATGTGGACAGCAAAGGGCACCGAGAGAAACCGATCCCTCTGACTTGAGGAGCCAGGGCGTGGTGGGAGGAGAGGGCTGGAGGAGCGTGTCCTGGCTCTGTGGAGGACTGACTCAAGTCCAGGCTCAACGCCGGCTGGGCTTGTGCAGAGCACACTGGGCAGCATGGGCTCAGTGCTGGCCGGGTTCGTGCAGGCACACCAGGCAGCATGGGCACCTGGGGAGCCGACTGCCACACGTGCCAGCACGCAGGTGCCAGCACACTCGGCCCTGAGTGATGAACGCTGGGCCCAGCGGCATGACAGAGCCCTTGAGTGCTGGACTGAGCTGGAATCCCACTCCGCAACATGAGACGGACTCGTTGTCTGTGCCCAACCAGGCTGAGCACCTGTGAAAAACAAAAATTCTCCAAAGGATTTTAACAGAACCCAGAGTCTTACAACATAGTATTCAAACTGTCCAGGAAACAATCCCAAAGCAATCAAGACACTAAGAACCAGAAAACACTGACATCCTCAAGGGAAAAGACAATCAACAGATGCCAAACCTGAGATGACCCAGAAGCTGGAGGCATCAGAGAAAACATCACAGCAGCCTCGATAACCACGCTCAGGGAGGTAGAACTGAACATCTTAAAATGAATGGAACGAGAGAAGTTCTCAGGAGAAAAAAAGAAACTATGAGAAGGGATCGAATGGAAAATCTAGAATTGAAAAGCACAGTATCTGAAATAAAAAATTCACGAGGGCTCAGCAGCAGGAGGAGTGTGACAGAGGAAGGTCAGTGCAGTGGAACACAGGTAGTAGGAATAATCCATTCTGAAGAATGGAGAGAAAAACAGGTGTTTACAAAATGCACAGGGACCTTCTGCTTCCACGACGGCGGACTAGGCACACTTTCCCCTAGTCCTCCGCTGGAGCATGTACAACACAAACACAGGAGGACTCTGACAGGTGGAGAGAAGGAGCCAGGGAAGGACACAGTGTTGAGTTGCCTGGGTTTTCTTTTTTCCTCAGGAATCTCAGATTTGGAGCTGAAGAAGCTGGCAACCCAGAAATGCCAATAGGTACAAGCAAAAAACTCCAACAAAAGTCTGCTCTGTCTCTCCAAAGGACCAGCAAAGGGCAGCCCAGCAAAACCAAAAACTTCTAGACAAGAACCGCACTACTCCAGACAACACACCGAAAACATTGGCCCCAGCCCCCCACACACCAGCAAAGGCCAACTGGGAGCCCGGACTTCTACCCTCGAGGCTGTAACGAGGTACTGACATGCCTCACCAGGCTGGTGTGACAGAAGGCCAAGCAGGGAGCCAAAACTTTCACCCCAGCCAGCCGGTAAGGAGCCTCACTCCCCTCAGGTGACGGTGCAGACACAGAAGGAGCTGGACTCCCACCTCCACCCAGCCGTGGTGAGGTGCCCTGTCCTCCTTGCAGGAGTGCCGTCAGAGGAGACCTAGCAGAGAGTCAGGACTTGCACCACCATCCACCTCTGCCCACCCAGGTGTCGGGGAGACCCTGAGGGGAGCAGTCAGAGGGCCCCGCTACGTGTCCCAGCCCAGGAAGTATCATCGGAGGCCTGGTGGGGCCAGAACTCCTGCCCCACGCAGCAGCAATGAGGAGCCCCTCCCTAGTTGTCAACAACGCTGGGGGGAACCCGGGCGTCTGCTCCCTTGGCAGTAACTAAGCACCCCGTTCCCTGCTGAGGCAGGTTGGAGAAAGTCAGCTAAAACAAAAGGTTTAAATAAGACCCAAAGTTTCACAACATAACATCAAATGTTCAGGTTTCAACTGAAAATCAATCACCACACCAAGAACCAGGAAGATCTGACGCTGAATGAAGCCAGACCATCACTGGATGCCAATAGTGAGGGACAAAGATGTTGGAATTATCTGACGAGGATTTTAAAGCAGCCATGATGAAAATGTTTCACGAGTAATTACAAACACCCTTAAAACAAGTGAAGACAAATAAAGACTCAGCAGAGAAAAAGAAGACATAAAGAAGAACCAAATGGAAATTTTAGAACTGAAAAATACAATAACCCAAACAGAAAAACAGATAGGCTCAACATCAGAATGGAGGGACAGAGGAAAGAATCAGTGAACTGGAAGACAGAACAATAGAAATCACTCAGTCTGAACAACAGAGAAAAACAGAGTTACAGAAAAATGAACAGAGCCGCAGGGACCTGAGGGACTATAACAAAAGATCTAACATTTGTGTCACTGGAGTCTCAGAAGTGGAGAAGGAGAGGGGCTGAAAAAGTACCCAGAAAAATAATGCCCAAATTTGGCAAAAGACATAACCTCAAATATGATAAACCCAAAGAAACCTAAACCAAGATATATCATAGTCAAATTTCTGAAAATCAAATATGAAGAAAAAAGTCTTAAAATCAGTGAGAGAGAAACATCACCTTATCTATAGGGGAAAAACAACTCAAATGACAGTGGATTTCTCATCAGAGACCAAGCAAGCCAGAAGGAAGTGGTACAGTACTTTTCATGTGCTGAAAGAAAAGAACTGTCAACCCAGAGACTTATACCCAGCAAGACTATCCTTCAGGGATAAAGCAGAAATCAAGACATTCTCAGCTGAAGGAAAACTAAGAGAATTTGTTGCCAGGAGACCTATCCTAAAAGATGGCTAAAGGAAGTAGAAAGGAAATGATGAGACTCCCTGAAAAAAAAAAAAGGAAGAAAGAGCACAGTAAACAAAGATACGGTAAATGCAATTGAATTTCCTTCTCTTCTCGACTTTTCTAAATTATGTTTGAGGGTTGAAGATAAAATTATAACACTAATGTGGTTCTAAATATCTGCAGAGAAATAATTAAGATAATTGTATTATAAAACAGGGGAGAGCAGCAGGATGTAGAGAGAGGTAAGGTTTCCACAATTCACTCAAACCAGTAAATTGCCAGCACCAGAAGACTGGAAGGAGTTATGTAAATATAAACCAACACCCAGGGCAACCACTCAAAGGCTACACACAGAGATGCACTCAAAAACAATAAGATATTTTACTACAATAAAAAAATAATAATAAAGTTTAAGATATGTAGATAAATCAAAATGGAATTCTAAAAAAATATTTCAGCAATCCATAAGAAGGCAGGAAAAGGAAAACAGAAAAACAAAAAACAGGAAGAAAAACAAAACAAAAAATAAAATGGCAGACTTAAGCCCTAGCATATCAATATTTACATTAAAAAGACAGAAATTGGCCAAGTTGATTGAAAAACATGACTCAACTCTACGCAGCCACTCACTTCAAATCTAATGATGAGGAGAGTGACGTCAGCATCACAGCAGAGTGAACTCTCCCCTTAGATTCTCTGCCCTAAGATACAGCAAAAAGGACATTCATTCACCAACAGAGGACACTCACACAACACAAAAGACGTCTGAGAGACACACACAGCCATGTATCTGAAGGGGGAGGTGCTGGACCACCTGGAGCAAGTGGAGGGAGTTAAGGGGAATCTTCCCTCCTTCCCAAACAGCAGCAACCCGACGGCACGTGGCTCTGACAGGAGAGGGAGGAGGGGTGGCCCTCGGCAGGAACAGCTTTGCTCTCCAAGTTCCCACAGCCCATGGGAAAGCCCCAAACACAGAGGTGACTAAGCTATTGTGGAGGTGTCTTCATCAAGTTATCACCCCAGGAGAGCAGATAGCAGGGGCAGGGCGAGAACTCCCCAGGGACTGCACAGGTGAAAGGAAGCGCCCCAGCCCCCACTTGGCACTCCAGCTCAGCTGGTTGGCCAGAGTGCCACACAGACAGAAAAGCAGCAGCTGTGAGCGAAGGAGCTGGGGATCACGGCGGGTTCAGAATATTCAGCTCTTGACCCCCACTCAGTGGCAGCACATGGAATCTGTGACCAGATACTGTCACTATGCAGAGGCACAAATCCACACTGTCAAACAGTATGAAAAAATATCTTAAATCTCCAGACCAAAAGGAAAATGACAGGGACCCAGAAATCAATCCTGAAGGCACAGAAACTTATAATCTAAATGACAGAGAATTCAAAATAGCTATCATAAAAAAACCCAATGAGTTACAAGAAAATACAGATATAGATAGTTCAACGAAATCAGGAGCTTCTTCACAAACGAGATTAAAACTATAAAGAAAAACCAATCAGAAATGTTGGAGATGAAAAATACAGTGAGTCAGATAAAGAAAAATCTGGACTCCCTGAATGAAAGTGCCAATGTTATGCAGGAGCGAATCAGCAGTCTGGAGGAGAGAAATATAGAAATGCCTCAGATGGAGGAGGAGAGAGAACTAAGACTAAAAAGAAATGAAGAAATTCTCTGAGAAATGTCCAACTCAATTAGGAAATGCATCATAAGGATTATAGGTATTCCAGAGGGAGAAGAGAAGGAGAATGGAGCAAAAAGCTCCTTCAAAGAACTAATAGCTGAGAAGTCCCCAGACCTGGGGAAGGGACAGGAAATACAAGTGAAAGAAGCCCATATATCTCCTAACTATATCAATGTAAAATGACCTTCTCCAAGGCATATAGCAGTAAATCTGGCAAAAATCAATGACAAAGAAGAAATATTAAGGGAAGTAAGGCAGAAGAAAATAACTTACAAAGGACCCCAATCAGGTTTGCAGCAGATTTCTCAGCAGAAACCTTACAGGCTAGGAGAGAATGGAATGATATATTCAAAATTCTAAAAGACAAAAACTTTCAGCCAAGAATACTCTTTCCAGTGAAGATATCCTTCAGAAACGATGAAGAAATAAAAGCTTTCCCAGATAAACAAAAGTTAAGGGAGTTCATTGCCACAAGAAACCTACCCACACACAAGAAATGCTCAAGAAGGCCCTCATATCTGGAAAAAAATAAAAAGAAAGGCATTACAAAGCCTTGAGCAAGGAGATAAACAGGTAGACAAAATGAGAAAATTGCAGCTCTCTGTCAGAACAGGTTAGCAAACACTTAATTATAACATTAGAAATAAAGGGAAGGAAAATACCAAAAATAAATATAATATCATCATTTTAACCACAAACCCACAACATAAGATGGAATAAGTTATGACAATAATAACTTAGAAGGGGAAGAGAAAAGGGATGGAATTGGCTTAGTCTAAGGAGATTAGAGGCTATCACGAAACAGACTATCTCATCTCTGAGATTTTTTATACAAACCTCAACGTAACCACTAAACAAATAATCAGAACAGAGATACAAATGGTAAATAAAGAGAAAACTAAGAAAACCATCATAGAAAACCACCAAACTGAATTAGTAGTCTGAAATACATGGGACGAGAAACAAAGGAAATGCAGACAAACTGGGGAAAACAGGCAATAAAATGGCAGCACTAAGCCCTCATATATCAATAATCAATGTAAACGGATTGAGTTCTCCAATCGAAAGACACAAAGTGGCTGGACAGATTAAAAAACAAGATTCAATGATATGCTGCCGCCAAGAAACACATCTCAGCTTTAAAGATAAACATAGGCTCAGGGTGCAGGGGTGGAAGATGATACTCCAAGCTAATGGCAAACAAAATAAAGCAGGTGTTGCCATACCTATATCAGACAAAGCAGACTTCAAGATGAAACAGGTAATGAGAGACAAAGGGGGCAGTATATAATGATAAAATGGACACTCCACCAAGAGGACATAACACTTATAAATATCTATGCACCCTACACAGGAGCACCAAAGTACATAAAGCAACTATTAATAGACCTAAAAGGAGATATTAAGAACAACACAATAATAGTAGGGGGCCTCAACACCCCACTTATATCAATGGGTATATCATCCAGACAGAAAGTCAACAAGGAAATTGTAGAATTAAACAAAAAACTAGACAAGACGGACTTAATAGATATATCTATAGAACACTCCATCCAAAAACAGCAGAACACACGTTCTTCTCAAGTGCACATGGAACATTCTCAAAGACAGACCATATGTTGGGAAACAAGGCAAGCCTCAATAAATTTAAGCAGATTGAAATCAGATCAAGCATCTTTTCTGATCATAACGCTATGAACCTAGAAACAAATTACAAGAAAAAAGATGGTGGGGCCTGCCGTGGTTGAGTGGTTAAGTTCGTGCCCTCTGTTTCAGCGGCCCAGGGTTTCACCGGTTTGGATCCTGGGCACAGACATGGCGCCGCTCATCAAGCCATGCTGAGGCAGCGTCCCACATACCACAACTAGAAGAACCCACAACTGAAAATATACAACTATGTACCAGGGGGCTTTGGGAAGAAAAAGGAAAACAAATCTTTTTTTAAAAAAAGAAAAAATATGGGAGTGACAAAGATGTGGAGACTAAACAACCTGCCACTGAACAACAAATGGATCATTCAAGAAATTAAAGGATAAATCAAAAAATATCTGGAGACAAATGAAATGAAAATATACCATACCAACTCATATGGGATGCAGCAAAAGTGGTCCTAAGAGGGAAATTCATAGTGATACAGGCCCACCTTAACAAACAAAAAAGAAAAATCTCAAGTAAGCAATCTTGAAGTACACCTAAGAGAATTAGAAAAAGAAGAAGGAACAAAGCCCAAAGCAGCAGAAGGAGGAAAATAATAAAAATTAGAGCAGAAATAAATGACATTGAAAGAAGAAAAGCAGTAGAAAGGATCAATGAAACAAAAAGCTGGTTCTTTGAGAAGATACACAAAATTGACAAACCCTTAGCCACACTCACCAAGAAAAAGAGAGAAAAGTCTCAAATAAATAAAATTAGAAATGAAAGAGGAGAAATTACAATGGATACCACAGAGATACAAAGGACTATAAGAGAATACTATGAAAAACTATATGCCAACAAATTGGACAATCTAGAAGAAATGGATAAATTCTTAGACTCATACAACCTCCAAAAACTGAATCAAGAAGAAACAGAGAATCTGAATAGACCAATCACAAGTAAAGAGATTGAAACAGTAATCAAAAACCTTCCCAAAAATGAAAGTCCAGGGTCAGATGGCTTCTCTGGAGAATTCTACCAAACATTCAAAGAAGACTTAATATCTATCTTTCTCAAACTATTCCAAAAATTTGAGGAAGCTGGAACACTTCCTAACTCATTCTACGAGGCCAACATCACCCTGATACCAAAGCCAGACAAAGACAACACAAAGAAAGAAAATTACAGACCAATATCACTGATGAAGGTAGATGCAAAAATCCTCAACAAAATATTGGCAAATTGAATACAGCAATACATTAAAAAGATCATACACCATGATCAAGTGGGATTGATACCAGGGACACAGAGATGGTTCAACATCCGCAAATCAATCAATGTGATATATCACATTAACAAAACAAGGAAGAAAAACCACATGATCATCTCAATAGACACAGAGAAAGCATTTGATAAGATCCAACACCCATTTTTGATAAAAACTCTCAATAAAATGGGTATAAAAGGAAAGTACCTCAAGATAATAAGGCCATATATGACAAACCCATAGCCAACATCATACTCAGTGGGGAAAAACTGAATGCCATCTCTCTGAGAATAGGAACAAGACAAGAGCGTCCACTCCTAGTCAACATAATACTGGAGGTTTTGGCCAGAGCAATTAGGCGAGGAAAAGAAATAGAAGGAATCCAAACAGGCAGTGAAGAAGTGAAACTCTCTCTGTTTGCAGATGACATGATTTTATATATAGAAAATCCTAAACAATCCCTCAGAAAACTATTAGAAATAATCAACAGCTGTTGGCCTGGTAGTGTAGTGGTTAAGTTTGCGTGCTCTGCTTCGGTGGACCAGGGTTCACAGGTTCAGATCCTGGGTGTGGATCTACACACCGCTTCTCAAGCTCCTCAAGCTGTGACAACATACAAAACATACAAATTTGTCCCACACACAAAACAGAGGAAGATTGGCACAGATGTTAGCTCAGCAACAATCTTCCTCAAGCAAAAAGAAGAAGACTGGCAAGAGATGTTAGCTCAGGGCCAATCTTCCTCACCAAAAAAAAAAAAAAAAGGAAAAAAGAAAGAAAGAGTCAACAACTAGAGCAAAGCTGCAGGGTATAAAATCAACTTACAAAAAT
This sequence comes from Equus asinus, assembly GCF_041296235.1. Taxonomy (NCBI): domain Eukaryota; kingdom Metazoa; phylum Chordata; class Mammalia; order Perissodactyla; family Equidae; genus Equus; species Equus asinus. The sequence continues at coordinate 15,708,292 of NC_091793.1, read as the reverse complement.
CAGTTGCATTTCTGTACTCTAATAACGGCTAACAGAAAGAGAACTCAAGAATACAATCCCATTTACAATCACAACAAAAAGAATAAAATATCTAGAAGTAAATTTAACCAAGGAGGTGAAATACCTATACAATGAAAACTGTAAGACACTATTGAAAGAAATCGATGATGACATAAAGAAAAGGAAAGATCTTCCATGGACATGGACTGGAAGAATAAACATAGTTAAAATGTCCATTCTACCTAAAGCAATCTGCAGATTCAGTGTGATCCCAATCAGAATCCCAAAGACATTCTTCACAGAAATAGAACAAAGAATCTTAAAATTCACATGGGGCAACAAAAGATTCCAAATAGCTAAAGCAATCCTGAGAAAAAAGAACAAAGCTGGAGGCATCACAATCCCTGACCTCAAAATATACTACAAAGCTACAGCAGTCAAAACAGCATGGTACTGGCACAAAAACAGGTGCACAGATCAATGGAACAGAATCAAGAGCCCAGAAATAAAACCACACATCTATCCACAGCTAATCTTCAGCAAAGAAGCTAAGAACATACAATAGAGAAAGGAAAGTCTCTTCAATAAATGGTTTTGGGAAAACTGGACAGCCACATGCAAAAGAATGACAGCAGACCATTATCTTTCACCATACACAAAAATTAACTCAAAATGGATCAAAGACTTGAAGGTAAGATCTGAAACCATAAAACTCCTAGAAGAAAACATAGGCAGTACACTCTTTGACACTGGTCTTAGAAGGATCTTTTCGAGTACCATGTCTACTCAGACAAGGGAAACAAAAGAATAAACAAGTGGGACTTTATCAGACTAAAGAGCTTCTTCAGGGCAAAGGAAACCAGGATCAAAATGAAAAGACAGCACACTAACTGGGAGAAAACATTTGCAAATCATGTATCTGACAGGGGGTCAATCCAAAATGAAAACATAGCAATCCTGAATGTGTATGCACCAAACAGCAGAGCAGGAAAATATGTAAAGCAAAAGCTGATAGAACTAAAAGGCAAAATAGAGAAGTCCATAATTATAGTTGGAGACTTCAACACCCGTCTCTCAACAACTCACAGAACAACTAGACAGAAAACCAGCAAGGATATGAAAGAACTCAACGCCACCCTCCACCAACAGGATCCAGTCACTTCTACGACACTCCACCCACACACAACAACAGCAGAACACACATTCGGTTCAGGTGCCGTTGGAACGTATACCAAGTTAGACCACATCACTCCAACATGCTCCTTTCATTCTTGAGTTAATTCAAAACTGGGTTGATGTGGGCAGGTCCGTATGGAACCAGTTAGAGAGAAACGAATTGGACCAATTCTGATGCCTAAGGTCAGTCTGCCAATGACTGTGCTGCTGGGAGGAGGAGTCTTAAACTTATGCTCATTTGATGGGCTCTCTGCTTTCGGACAGATGCACAGCTGGACTGCAACCCCGAGGAGTGTGTTCCCCACACTGCAGTAGCGGTTTTTCCCAATGACCACGTGTTTGTTTTAAAGGTCAAGGTATCTAAATCGTCTGGATTAGCCGCTTTTATAATCCATCACATTGTTATTCCTCCTTTACTAACAACGATTTAGAGCAGGGCCAGCAAACCGCAGGTCAAGGCCAGCCAGCCTCCTGCTTTAGTAAATAAAGTTTTATTGGCACACAGCCACGTGCATTCCTTTACACCTGTCCATAACGGCTTTTGTGCTAAAACAGCAGAGTTGAGAAACTGAGACCCACAATGCCTAAAATAGTTGCTATCTGGCCCTTTAAGAAAATGTTTACTGACCTATTTTGGAGTAAGAATAAAAGTTAACCTTGGAATAATCTCAGAATAATTACGATTTTTATGACCATGTTCAGCTACTGCTAAATCATGTAATCTGACAGTAAGGAGGCAAGGAGGACTGCTTTGCTGACAGCTGCTTTTGAAACCACAAAAGCCTGCACACCTCTTCCCATAGCGACTCATGTGCAATCTGGAAAGACATTCTTTCTTTTTTCTGAAACAGGTAGACAGGATTGCCATTTATTTGCTGTTCAGATACACCGAGATTCCTCTGTATCAGAATGCGCGGGTCATCGGCTCTCTCTAGTCTGACCATCTACATCACTGCTGACCTCACGCAGCAGCGTAGGTCAGACCTCCCTAGCGCCCGCTGGCTGGACATCTGATAGCCGCACTTCGGGATTTGTGGTCACACTTTAGGATGGTGTAGCACCTGCGGGGCTTAAATTATTCGGCTTCCCAGCCATTCCCAATGGTTTCAAAACCACATCCCTTTGGAGAAAAGTGAAGGAGCTTCGAGAAGGAACAGAGCAAGAAATCCCTGGAACCCTCTCCCGGCAACGTTCTCGCCCCGCGGCAGGGCCCCGCAAGGCGCCCCGACCCAGTCCACCGCCGCGAGGGGGCCGCATGGGCCGGCCGGGCCCTGAGCTGCGTGCCCACTGCTCAGCACAACAAGCAAAACCCCTAACACAAGGGAGAAAGAACTCACCAGCAGAGAGGCGCAAGCAGAGCTACACGGAACAGCTAAAGCAAAGGTTGCTGAAGGCTTGAACGAGGGGACACGGGGCAGACTTCAGGCAGAGGGGACGGGAGGGGAGCAGGGGGCGGATGCGAGGTCAGATCGCGGGGAGCCCCGACCGCGGCAGCGCAGCACGGGTGCCGCGCGGGGCAGCGAGCAGCACAGATGTGGCAAAAAGGGCCAAGGTCAGTGGGAACGGAGGGAGGAGCAGTGAGAGGACTCGGTAGGGGGCGGACGCGAGAACCCTGCAGCTGGCTGGGCTGGGTCTGACATGCTGGCTGTCTCCAGAGGGAACGTCGTGAACAACTTGGAACAAAGCTCAAGCGAAGTCAGCACAGAAGAGAAAGCGTTCGAAGAAGTCCGCATGGTGCTGAGGCTGAGCCCGTGAAGTCAGGTGAGATGGTGAAGGGAAGCAGGCCTCCTCCTGGACCTGTGCACCTTGCCCGCGGAATAGCAGCAGAAGGCAGAAACCAACCGCACTCTCCAGAAAACTGCACTATGCCGAAGTCTAGACTGTTGTAGAAGAAAATTAAACGGGATGGGGGTGAAAGTAGAAAATATTAGCAGTATCTTAACAAATACACAGAAAACATATATTCTAGAGTATCTATGCAAGGCAGTTCCTTCAATATTAGTGTTCTTTCTTAGGATGGAGGGTCAAACATGAGATTGATGGATCAAAGGATATATGTTTTCTACATTTTCAAAATATTGCCAGATTAATTTCCAAAAACAGTACAGCAGCTCATATGCCCCTCTGCCAGCTGTTCTGCCCCTTAACCCACTGGGTGAAAAACAGTATCTTATTGCTGCTTGGTTTCACTCTCTATTCAGATGCTCATCATCCATTTTTAAATTCTTTTTCTGTGAATGGCCTACATACATCTGTTGCTATTTCTCTAATGGATTGTTTTTTTCTTATCAATTTTTATATGTTTAATTTAAAAAATTTAATCATTTGACTATCATATTTGTTGCAAATATCACCTCCATCATTTTTTTTTAAAGATTTGCACCTGAGCTAACATCTGTTGCCAATCTTCTTCTTTTTTTTTCTTCTTTTCCGCAAAGCCCCCCAGTACGTAGTTGTATCTTCTAGTTGTGAGTGTGTCTGGTTGTGCTATGTGGGACGCCGCCTCAGCGTGGCCTGATGAGCAGTGCCATGTCCGCACCCAGGATCCGAACCAGCGCAACCCTCGGCCGCCAAAGTGGAGCGCGCGAACTTAACCACTTGGCCACGGGCCCAGCACCCTGTCATTTTTTCACTTATGGAATCTTACAAAAGAAATTGTGAGATTTTTATTTAGTCAAATAACCTAGCTTTTTCTTTATTCTTTCTGGATTCCATCTTGGTAAGGAAGCTCTTCCCCTATTGCAAGACTATACATTGTCCTCTATGTTCTTGCAATAACTTATTTTTACATGAAAATTTGTAATACATCTGATTCTGATTTTGAGAAAGTTTTACCATCATCAATCAATAAAAACAGCATTTGTAATGTCCCTGTAGTAAAACACTGCACAACCAATAAAAATCACGTCTTAAGATACACATTTTCCTTTGACCAGGCTTCTACTCCTAAACATGTATCCAAGAGAGATGAAAGCATGTGCCTTCAATGGGACTTGCACACAAATGATCAAAGCGTCTTTATTCATACAGCCAAAAACTGGAAACGGTCCAGAAGTCCACCACCAGGTGAATGGATAAACAGACCGGTATCCTCCCACAACTAACAAGAAAGAAGGAACCACTGATACATGGTGAATGGGGGGAGAGAGAGATAAAGTAGCCAGACATGAAAAGAGTGCATATTGCAGACTCCATTTATATGAAAATCGATTATGGTGGAGGCAGTCCCTGGTGCTAGAACAGGCCAGAGACTGAGTCACACGGCAGGGGAGGCCGGGGGCGATGCCGGAGTTCTGCATCTTGATTGGGGTGATGCTTAGGCAGGTGCCCAAATTTATCAAAATTCACCAAACTATACCCTTAAAATGTGTGAATTTTATTGTATGCAAATTATACCTCAAAAAGTTGATTTTTAAAAATCACGTCTTAACAGAGTAAATAGTAATATGGAAAACATTCTGCAGAATATTTCCCCAGCTTTTCTTTCATATATTTTACGTAGACACAAACACCAAATATTATTCACTGTTTAAGTGTAAGACTGAGGATGTTTTTTCCTGTGTGCTCTTCTGGTGTTTTCTAGATTTTATTAAATCAACATGAATTACTTTTGTAAGCAGAAAAAAACTTGTTAAGTATCTGTGGCTTGCCTCTGTTTTCTGGGCACTGCGTGGGGAGCGTTGGGGACGTGCTTTACAAATACAGCAGTGACATGGCCAAGCGGCCCACTACCAGCCACGCACACACGTACACTCCCAGCCCCAACCCTGAAAGAACACATTCAGAGTCTACTTGAGTGCATTTTCCTGCAGCCTGGGGGTATAACCCAGCTATAATTTCAGCCTGTTTCAAGTTCAACTAGTTGGACCAACTTTGAGAAACCTCTGTCAGGGTTTCCTGTTTTCAGTCTGCCTCACTTCCGACCAGGCTGGCGGCCCCAGGAGCAGTTGCTTGCTCATAGCTTCCTTAGGTGCAGACCCTATGGGTCCAGAAAACTGCCCTTCCAAATTCCTACTCCCTCCTTTGCTCTCGAACACAGAGCCATGTGCCCAGCACGGGGACCCAAAGAAGAAAAAGCATGTGGCTGGGTTAAAAGCCAGCTTCCTTTTCTACATCATGCGCCTCCAAGAGCGATCGAGTCATGGCTGCCAGTCTTCACGTCCGAAAATAGGAGTGATGGTACGGAGAAACTGAGAGGATCAGATGAAATAACCTAAGTGACCATACTTAGGCCCGTGCACACAGTGGCCCCAGCGCAGCTCCCTTCTCTCTCCTTTTTAAGGTATTCTCAACTCACTCCTTACTCGTCTGTCTCCCAGAGCTCCATGGCAGGTCCTGCTAGAGCTGTTTTTGCAAATCCTCCACCCTCCTTCGCTCCCCCACCAGCCACAGTCCATCCAGGCCTGTCCAGACACACCTGGGCACTACCACTTCGTGAACTGGACTAAACGCCCCGTGGACTGCTCCATGCCTCCCCGCTGACCCTGCTGACCTCGAGCACGAAATCCTCAACTGTGGGCCTGATGCCTTCCGGGGCAGCAGAGACAGGAAGAAAACCCAAGAGCTGGTGCAGCTGTGTCTCTGCGCTGCTAATGCAGTGTTTTCACATCGTGTTGGAGAGCACAGAGTGTGATGAGAACAGGCTTCTCCCTGGAGGAAGCCCCCCGGCCTGGGCTCCCACAGTCCCGGCCTCTCCAGGGAGGGGACCAAGCTCTTGGCAGGGGAGTCAGCAAGCTCTGGATGAACCTGTACAAAAGCGCCTCCCTGATTTGTCGGAGTGAAGCAACAACCATTCTGGGAAAGAGGATGGCACGGGTGGGAGTGAGCAGCCAGCAAAAACAAGCAGAACGAGGGTGGACACTGCCTCCAAACGAACCCAGAATCTGCTGACCAGAAACCAGAATGGCAGCTAGGCGAAGATGCCAACGCTGAAAGCAGGCAACGAGTGACCTCCCACCAGGACCTCCCACTTGGGTGGGGTCTGTCCATCGTCCATGTGGCCTCTCCGGCCTGAGGGAGGCCACACTGCCCACTGCTTATAAGCACAGTGCCTGGAGTTGGAGCCACCAAGCTCCCAGTTTGACCACTAGCTGGGCCAGTTACTTAAACTCTCTACATCTCAGTCCCTTCATTCATAAAATACGGGAATCGCTGGCCCGCAGGGATCCATCATGTTTGAATGTGACACAGAACAGCAGATAGCGGCTCGGTGGTGGCTCACACAGAAGAGCCCCAGGAAGCAGGAGTGTCGTCATCCTTAAGCCGAGAGATTTACAGGAAAGCCCAAAAGCCCTTGGGGCCAGGCCAGCTTGTCTGTTCACCTTAGCATTAGAGAGCAAGAACTATACATGGGGGCGGCATGACATTTCTCCCAAAGGGGATGTCAGAAAGATTATACGTAAGCCCTCGGACACCCAAGACAGATAAGCTCTCTGCAGACGCTGCTTCTGGTGATGCCAAGTGTGGGCCCCTGGCCACCCTTAACCTTGGCCGGACAATGTTCCAGCTCTGCCCCTCCCCCCACCTGCAGAGCCTCGAAACCTCAGGGTTGGAAAGTGCCTGCAGCACCCACCATAGCATCCCCGACTGTCCCCAGGCATCTAAAGGGCAACCCAAACTCTGCTCACATGAGAATCCTGATCTCCACCACACCCACCTCCAACAACAGGAAATAAATCCCTGCTCCTCCCACAGCGACTTCAGTCGACCACCCATCTGGACCACATTCCCCTGGCTCGCCTTATCCAGTTCACGCAGCCCCAGCCCCATTCGCCATCGCTCCTGCCTGGACGAGGCCAACAGCCTCCTAACTGCAGTTCCTGGTCCCTCCTGTCGTCTCCTCCCCACAGAGGCCACACGGATCCTTTAAGGATGTTAAGCTGGATGAAACCCTCCAGGGGCTCCCGTTGCACTCACAGTAAAAAGTCAAGCCCCCTTCTCAGCCCCTGTGACCCAAACAGCCCCATGTCCCCTCCCCCACCTCCCTCCTCCTGCCACACCCACAACTGCCTCCTGGCCAGTCTTGGGGCCTTTGCACTACACTAGCTGTCTTCCTGCCTGGATCATCTCTGCCCTTGGTGCACAAGTCTGTCCAGGTGTCTGGCCAGATGCTACCATGTGAGTGAGGGCTGCTGGGACCACCTGTACCAGAGCCACCTGCCAGCACCCTGCGGGGCTCTCCTCAGTCATCCCTGCCCCCATGTGTTCCCCTGTGTCTCTCTCTTTAATGGAAAATGCCCCATTGTGGCAGGGACTTTGTCATATGCACTGAGCCAGAGCTAGGACACGCCCGGGCCCTCCCCAAGAAGCCCTCAATAAAAACTTGTGGAAGACAAATGAATGAAGGAGAAGATGCCCACACTGGCCAGCCCTGGGTGTCCCCGGCTGTGGCTGCCACCCCTTCTCACTGTCCAAACACGGGCCTTCTGTAATCCTCCTCCTTCCCAGGATCAGATGACATCTCCTTGATACCCCTCTGCCCATCCTTCTGCCCCCAGACAGCCCTGCCAGGGAGTCCCTTCGCCTTGGGGAGGGAGAGTGCCCTCGTCCATCCCATCCACCGCTCTGTGCCCCCAGGGCCAGGGCTGGGTGTGTCCCTTCCATTTTTATCTAAATTACACTTCTCCACATGGGGAGGGCCTCTGGAGACCATGCGTCCAGCCCGTTGCACCAAAATCACCCCCCGCCCCCCAGGGAGCACATCTCGGACAGAAGGGCAGGAGCCCCTTCTGTCACTCTACAACAGGAATTCCATACCCTGCAAGGGCGCCTTCTCGGTTTTGGATCCCCGCTAAAGAAAAGCATCTGTCCTTGGGTGAAACTGAAACCGAATTCACGGCGTCGGCACCCGCCCTCCGCATCGCTCCATAATCACTCTCGTCCAGATGGTGCCCTTGAGATAGCCGCGGGCAGGCCTGGGGAATGGGACATCTCCCGGCCCGCGACCCTACTGGCAGTCACGACCCCACGCCTCGCCCTCCAGGGTCGCATCCCCACAGGAGACCGCCGGCGCCCAGACTCCTGCGCTCCCTGCCGGCACCTTCCCGGCTCGCTCTTTGTCATGCCCGTCCCCGGAGTGTATACACCCGGGCGCCCAGGACGTTTCCCCGCCAGCTGCCGCCGAGACCCCGGCCCCACGGCCGGGCCTGCGTTCCACCTCCCAGCCTCCCGTCCCCGGGGCCTCCCGGGCCCCCTCCTCCGCCTGCCCCGACCTCTTCCTCCCGGGTCCCCCTCCCTGCCCGGCGCGCCCCGGTCCCCCTGGCCGAGCCGCGGGCCGGCGGACACTCACCCGCGCCGGGGACGCCGGCCCCGGGCCCCCGGCTCCGCCACCAGCTCAGCAGCGCGCGCGCGGGGTCCAGGCTCACGGCGCAGAGCCGCTGCTTCACCCACAGCACCGAGCTCAGCGGCTCCGCCGCCCCCATCGCGCCAGCGCTCGCCGGCGCCGCGGTCGGCGGGGCGGGGGGCGCCGGGGCGCCGGGGGACGCCGAGGGGCGCGGGACCGTTAGCGGCCCCTGGAGCCCGGCGGGGCGCGGCGGCGGCGGAGCGCGGGGCGGGCGGGCTGGCGGCGCTGCGTCACCCCGTACGCAGAGCGGCCGCGGGGACCGAGGAGGGGCCGGAGGGGGCCGGGGAGGGACTGGGCCGGGGAGAGGAGGGTCCGGGCGGGGGCGACGAGGAGGGGGCCGGGTGGCGGGAATGCGGGGGAGAGAAGAGCGTCAGGGGGGTGAGGACTGCGGGCGAAGAGAGGGCAGGGGGTGAGGTGGCGGGACGAGAGGGGGCGGGGAAGGGGCCGGGTGCTGGGGGAGGGGGCTGGGCGGGGGTCTGGCCGTGCCCTCCGCGGGCTCAGGCCCAAGAGGAGGCGGCTTCCCTTTCCAGCTGGTCTTAGGGTCCGGGCCCCAGGCGCCTCCCTCGGGCGTGGAGCTCGGTAGCGCCTCCCTGGCGGGTCGTAATGACAGGCGAGTCGGGGTGGCCCAGGCTTCTAGTGGCCCAGAAAGGCTTTCTGGGCGGTCCTGTGGGGGCGGCGGGAGGCCTTGGGCCTCAGGCAGGCCTGGCCCTGGGGTGGGCGCCAAGGAATCCTCGCCAATCCGGATGCGGCAGCAACCGGCGGTGTGACTTTGGCCATCACGTCGCCTCTTGGATGCCCTGCCCTCCTCTCGGAAATAAGCTTGAGAGCCTTATGGCCGAGGCACGCACCCACGGGAGAAGTGGGCCCTATTGGACTCGGCGTGGAAATGGCTACGGCCTCGCTCCACTTAGAGGCCCATCCTCAGACCACGCAGGGAGGCAGGTGCTGCAGCATCCCCACATTCCCGACGGGGACAGTTTTAGTCACTGGGGTTCCGCAGTAAGGGCTGGAGCCAGCATTTGAACTATAAAGTCTGGGTCAAGGGTCCCCCTGTGGCTGCACAGCCGGGCTGAGGATAGAGTCCCCCTGGGGAGGCATGTCTGGTCACAGGGAGCAGAGGCATAGCTTAGAGGCCCACTGGAGTATGTGTGGGCGGCCTGTGCTGGGCCTGCAGAGAGCAGCTAGGGGTCCCACAGCCCCTGTAGCCACTGCCCTTGGTGCTCATGGCTGGCCTGCTAGGGAAGGTGCTGCAGTGTGAGCTGCCCAGGGAAAGCACCGAGGGGAGGGGGCCTGCAGGCTGGCAGGAGGGGAGGGCTTCCTCCTAGGGTCCTGGGAGAAAGCTGGGGGTGGGGGCAGACGGCTGAGCCCTCCCCTCCTGAGCAGGCCCAAGGAGAGGGAGCAGCCCTTCTGAGCATTTTTCGGACAGGCATCACCCCAGGGACCCCAGATTCTCTTCCTCATCCCCCTGCCCTGCTCAAACCTTCCCTCTCCACAGGGGGGCCTTCCCTGACCACCCAGCTAAATGGACCACCCCATCCCACCCCGACCCCAGCGGGACTCCAGCCCTGCTCCCTGAGCATGTGGGGCCCCTCAGCTCTGTGAAGATGTGGACCTATCTATCCCTGTAACCCCAGGGCTGAAAACAGTCGGAGCACATAGTAGGCACTCTGATATTTGTTACAGGAGTACATTTGCCCCAGACTCATCCATGAAGAAGCTGCGGCTCAGAGAATTTGAGTAACTCGCCCAAAGGCACAGGGCTCAGAAGCAGACAGAAGGCTGACTCGGGGGGCCCAGGCCACCTGCCTCCCTGTCAGCTCTCCCTGCCCAGCCCTGCTTCTCCTTGGCTCTTCCTCAGGAGCCTCCCCTGCAGAGGGCGGAAGGGCAGGCGCGCGGACTTGCTGCCTGTGCCTGGCACTGGGTAGCCATAGGTACAGGTCTTATCCTGCCAGCTCCCTGTGATTCACTCCTCGCTGGGAGCCCAGCCCCCGTTCAGGCGGGGACTGGGGAGTTGGGAGAGTGAGGATAGGACAGAAAGCCGGGGTGTGCGCCCTAGCACTGCCCTTGGGCAAGCCCTACCTGATCTCCCGGCACAGTGGGGTGGCCTGCAGCAAGGCCTGCCCGGCCTCCTCCCTCCATTGGCTGCTGCTCTGAGGCTCAGGAAATGTGGCTATGGGGCTTCTTTGGAAACCGTGTGCCAGCAGCTTTGGGGGCTGGTGTTGCCACTGCTGCAGTGAAGAGGCATGGCTGGAAAGGGCCGGTGGGTAGGGGCTCAGAAAGGCCAGCCTCGCTGTCAGGCCGCCTCCCATGGCCTCCCAGGGCCAGGCTGCTTCTGCCCCCCCTCAGTTATTCATTTAGCCATCCTTTAAAGCCACTCGTCAGCTCATAAAATCCTGGAGCCAGAGGTGGGGCCCAGAGAGGACACAGATCCCGCCTCGCCCTCAAGGAGCTCTGGAGGGGAGGTGGCGCTATCAACTACAAAACACTGCTGAGGCCCGGAGGAGGGACGCCACCCCCCCAGCCCCGCTTCATCACTTGGTAGACTCAGGCCAGGCCCAAGGGCCCTCAGTGGCTCTTATGGGCTGAATTGTGTCCCCATCAAAGTCCCATGTTTCAGCCCTAACCTCCGGGACCTCAGAATGTGACTGTATTTGGAGACGGGGCCTTCAAAGAGGTGATGGAGGTCGAATGAGGCCATATGGGTGGGCCCTAACCCAACCTGACTGGTGTCCTTATAAGAGGAAATTTGGACACGCAGAGAGAGCAGAGGCACTCACACGTGTGAAGAGGACAGTGGTCCACCAGCTAGGGAAAGACGCCTCAGAGGACGCCAGCTCTGCTGGCACCTTGCCCTGGGCCTCCAGCTTCTGTGGACTGGAATTGTGAGGAAGTACACTTCTGTGCTTTAAGCCCGCCTGGTCTGTGGTGTTCTGCAGCCTTGGCAAAGTAATACAGTGGCCTTCCACCCTGGGGGCCTGTAGTTCTGGGCTCGGGTGGGGAGGGGCGCGGCCAGTGCTTATGAGCCGGGGGAGGTAGTGAAACAAAGGCAAGGTGTTCAACAGGTGTGCTTCCTGCAGTCGAGCTGGATAGGAAGAGAGTTGGGCAGGGAGTCACGGCCTGTGTGGAAGCTTCCGGCCCATGACTCTGACCACAGCGCTGGGGGCATGGCAGGAAAGAGACAGCTTTGCCCCAGAGCAGCTGCCAGGCCCCTGCTGCATGCCAGGCCCCTGCTGCGTGCCGGGTCCTGGTGGGGCCGTCAGGAGCTGGCTATGAAGGCAGCCAGCCGAACAGCCAACGCAAACCTTCCAAAGGCCAGGGCTCCCCAGCCCGCTGCAGAGTGCGCTCCTGGCCACCTGGCTCACCCCCGCCCTGGCAGGCACACTTTTCCCGTGCTGGGCCTGACCAGATGTCCTTCTTACATGTCTGCCTGGGAAACCCAGACCTGGCTTCTCCTTCACCCCACATCTCTTCTCTTCATGCCGCTGAATTCCTGGGCAGCTTGCTTCATGGGCTTCTACCCAGGCTGCCCCCTGCTTTGCCCCCTCCCACCTGCGGGGCTGCAGAATGACACTGGCGTGTGCACAGCTGACTCTAGCCCTCTGCACGGGCCAGATATGTCCAGGCTGCCAGCTAAGCCAGAGAGCCGGGGCTCAGTCCAGCAGGCCCTGCCCTGCCACCTGCTCCTGTCCCATGTCCATTCTGCAGGCTTGGGCTGTGGCCCGAGTCTGGCCAGCTTATCTAGGCTGGACATCATGCCCAGCAGTGGCCAACACCCACTACCGTGCATTGTGCCTACCCAGGTCCTCACATGTGGGCTGCCCGGACTCTGAAGTCCCATTTTGGCCCACAGCGTTGCCACCCAGAATCCATGAGTGTCCCACCCAATGGGTCATCCATGTCCAGAGGCCCGCTGCTCCCTCCTGGCCACCAACAGGGACCCGGCACCACAGCCTCTGTGGCAGCACCTTCTAGCACTATCCCTTCCATGCCTCTGACCTAGTTTCCCTCTGTGCCAGGAGCCCCTGGCCTTGTTTACTGTGACAGCCACCTGCTTATCTTCCCAGGCCTCCTGCCCGTGAAGCCGGCTGCAATACTGATTTCACATCAAAATACTTCTGAGTGGGGTTGGGAGGACACCTGCGCCAGCAGCTGCTGGCTGCCGGGAATGGGGAATGCCCTCTGGCCTCCGCCCTCTGCCCTCCCCCTGGAGGAGGGGCCTTCCAACCGCCTGCCTGGCGGTCAAGGCCGACTGCCTGAAAGAAATGCCCTGGGGCCAAAGTGACCCCAACATTTGGAGAGTAAGCTGATAATTTACAAAATGCTCATCCCCACATTGGCACATGACCCAGACAGTAACTGCTGGAAATGGGAGTTACTTACCCCATTGTACAGATGGAAAGACTGAGACCCACAAAACTAACCTGACCCGCTCAAGCTACACACAAAGGTATTAGGTGGCTGGGAGCTCCAACGTCACACTAGTGTGGGAGAGTCTGAAATGTCAGAACAGAAGACTGGCACAAGCTGTAGCCTGCGCCCTCAGTGGGCACAGCCCCCTGGGCGCTCAGCGAGGCCGGTCTGTCCTGCCCTCGAGGGCACGCAGGACTGTCCTGCCCGACCTGCTCTTGCAGGAAGTTAGTGCTGCCCCCACGCAGACTCAACTCCCGGAGGCCAGAGGCCGGAGGCCAGAGCTGCCCGCCTGGGAAAACCCAAGCCTGGGCTGGGGTGGAGGGTGGCCCTCAGGGGGCAGAGGCCAGAGGGTGGATCTGAGGTGGAAGGGCAGGTGAGGTGGGACTAGCTAAAAATAATACCACAGGTGGCCAGGATCAGGGCTGCTCACATACCTGGGAGCCGTGGGGAGCACCACACGCAGGAGACAGCCCCAAAGGCCAGAATCGGGTTTGGTCTGGACCCTGTGGGCTCCCCAGGCCTGCCGGCATGACTGCCTCCGTTGGGCACAACAGTGTGCCTGTCACTGAGCTTGGAACTAGCTTGTTTAACCCTAAAGTGATACTACCCTGCAAGGTGAGGACACAGTCCCAGTGAGGTTGGGGACCTGAGTCAGGATTATCCAGTGGCAAGGGGTGGAACTGGTGGTGGGACTCTGAAGGCTGCCCTCGCACCAGCAGGCCATCCAGGCGGCTGCATGCTAGGTTTCCTCTCCCACTGGGGAGCCCGCCAGTAGGCCCGGAGGGCAGACCCAACTGCTGTTCCTTGGGGATGCTGTTGGCTAAGGGTCCTGGGGAAAAGGCTCAGTCCTCTTGGGTGAGCTCTGGGGCAGCTCAGGATGGAAGGGTAGTGCTGCCCCATCTCTGTAGCTGGAGGAAAGCTGGACCACTGGGTGAGTCCTAGAGTGCAGAGCTGCTGGGGCGGGGGGCAGGGTGGGAGCAGGGGGCGGCTAAGGCTCTGGCTCAGAGGACTGTGGGAGGGCATGTACCAAGGTCCTTCCTCGTGTGAGCCTGTCTCCCCCAAGGTCTGTGATAAAGTGTCCACTTCTGGTTGATGCAATGTGGCCTTGACTCCTTTTAGAGGGTGGGTGCTGCTACAACGTCCAGCCTCGATGGCCTGGGGGAGGCGTACCCCCACCTGGGTGACATCTGTGACCCAGCATGGAGCCTGGCGAGTGGCCTTTGCACACCCCGGTTGGGCAGAGAGGGATGTTAGGGTGGGGAAAACCTGACCTTGTGCCCAGGGTTACTGAGGACATAGCGGAGGAGATGATTGCACAGGAGAGCTGTGAACTATGATTTTCAGACCGATAAGGGGAGGCTAGATGGCTTCCTCGGCATCTTTGTTTGCCTTTCTATATCTGAGGTCTATAAAAAGCTAGAGAGGAAATAGCAAAGGCCCAGAAGCCGGGAGGTCTGATTCAGCCAGAGGTAGGGGAGGGGGTCCCCGGCAGGGAGGCAGGGGGTCTAGGGATGGAGGGCCAGGGGTGGGGCTTCATTTGGAGCCGGTGCCCCTTGAGGAGAAAGAGAAAACCTGCCTCAGACAAACCCACGGAAATCAAATCACACCCTCTGGAGGAAAGATGATCTTGAGGAAGAACACACAGTCCGTGTTCAATCCAGGAGTCCTGCAGCACAAGCAAAGGATATAGTGCCGAGTCCAAAGACAGGAGCAAAAACCAGGAAAGAAAGAAGAAAATCAAGAACCCCTTTAAACCGGTTCTCGGACACCCTGACTTCCCAGGGCCGTTGGAGCCTTGTTTACACGGAGGGGGGAGCTGACCCCCCCGCCCCGGGTCATTTGCTGGCTAGACTGCCATTCCCCGGGCGAAGGTGACAAGGGATTTGGCAGACAATCCAGGTTTAGGGAAATACACAAGTCTTGCATCTTATCTCCAAAACTCCTTACAGGAAACTGCTGTGATCTGGGAGCTGAGGTTTAAAATTGCATCTAGGCTGTTAGAAAGATAATTAAACACACCCAGGAAGGAAAGTGTGTTCCAACAAAACTCAGCAGCCAAAGGGATCTTTTTAAAATGGAAATCCAGGGGCTGGCCCTGTGGCCTAGTGGTTAAGTTCGCGCGCTGCGCAGCAGGCGGCCCAGTGTTTCATTGGTTCGAATCCTGGGCACGGACATGGCACTGCTCATCAAACCACGCTGAGGCAGCGTCCCACATGCCACAACTAGAAGGACCCACAACGAAGAATATACAACTATGTACTGAGGGGCTTTGGGGAGAAAAAGGAAAAAATAAAAGAAAATCTTTAAAAAATGAAATAAAAAAAATAAAATGGAAATCCAGATTACAGCCCATCCCTCCCCTCTGCTCCCAGGGCTCTCCTTGGTCTGCCTCCCTCTTCTCCGCTCCCTGCTCACAGCTCTCCCACCAAACAGTCTGCTTGATATTTCTTGAACAAACAAGCAGGATCCTACCTACCTCAGGGCCTTTGAACTTGCCAGTGCCACTCCTCAGAACATTCTCACTATCCTCAACCCTCAGCTGGTTTCATGGCCTCAGATCTCCCTTCACTCCAGTCTCTGCTTAAATGTCAAATGAGAGGAACTTGCCCATGTGCCCCCTCCCCTAATCACACTATTTTTTGTAAAGCATTTATCACCATCTGATGCTGTCCTAGATGTTTCTGTGCTTGTTCACTGAAGGCACCTCGTCCACGCCAGAATGTGGGCTCCACCAGGGCAGGGTTTGTGCTGGATTCCCAGTGTTTACGTGGATATAATATATAAATATACTCATGATAACTCTGGATTGGTTTACTAAGGTAAGACAAAGAGTCTTGGGTGGATTAACACAGATCTCAAATGTATATTGCTGACCAGACTGCTCTGAGAACAAAAGTGTGCAAAGGGGGCTGGCCCGGTGGCGCAGCGGTAAAGTGCACACATTCTGCTTCGGCGGCCTGGGGTTTGCCAGTTCGGATCCCGGGTGTGGACATGGCACCGCTTGGCAAGCCATGCTGTGGTAGGCATCCCACATATAAAGTAGAGAAAGATGGGCACGGATGTTAGCTCAGGGCCAGTCTTCCTCAGCAAAAAGAGGAGGATTGGCAGTAGTTAGCTGAGGGCTAATCTTCCTCCAAAAAAAAGTTGTGCAAAGGGTAAAGCAGGGGATATCAATGCCCTTCCTCCCCTTGAGGCCGCTGGTGACCTGCTCTCTGGTCTAAGATCTTGCTGGAAGGACGACATCTCAGTGACATCTTCCTAGACCCTCCTGATTATTCCCTTCTCCACTGTCGTCATCCCTCAAGAGTACTTCTGATGACATCTTCGTCACTGCGTATTGTCTGCCCCTTTGCCTTTCCCAATAGACTGCGTCTTAGCCTGACTCCTCCTCCCCTGGGGACATTCCAGAAGCGAAAGTGGAGCCTGAGACCAAGGCTTGCCAGGAGGCAGCTTCTTTTGGGGTGACCCTAGGGAACACAGCAGGGGCCTGGGGAGAGTGAAAGTCATGGAGCTGGCCAGTCCTCTCTGTGACTGGTGCTCCATCCTGAGGGATTCCAGGAGTCCTGAGGATTGAGCCTCAGGACTGTCCACCCTGCTTTCATCCTCAGGCTCCCTTCCCTGCCCCCCAGGGTGTTAACTCCATCGCACTTCCTGGGTTTTTGTTTGCAAGGGTCTGGTGTTTTTTCCCTGGGCTGAGTCATGCCTGGTGTCAGAGAAGCCTGGAGCAGAAAGACAGCCCCCAGCGCTGCTGAGCCTGGTGTGGGAGGTGAGACCCCCTGCAGCTGCTGGAGTAAAGGTGGGCAGTGGGGCTGTGAAGAGGCGTGAGGGGCGACAGATACAGACTGGGAGGTCTCTGAGGCCAGAGGCCTTGTCCACTTTTGTGTCCCTGGTACCAATTCAGAGCCTGGCATAGTGTAGCTATTCAATACATATTTGCTGAATGAGTGAATGAAATGCAAGCATAGGAGAGTCAATGGAGCAATTTTAATTTGAGACAAAGTTTGAAGTTTAAATCATGGGTTGTATATAGAAACACTGACTGGGATAGACATTAGGACACAGTGGGGACTGAGGCAGACCAGACAGCACCCACTTGTCAAAAGGTGACAGGGCCCCTCCGCTGTCGTCAGATTTTTGGAACTTTCAAGAGAAGCCAGAAACCCTTACTTTTTTTGGGGGGGGGGAAACCTTGTGATTTTTAAATATTGGCAACTAATTCCAATCCAAGATATGTAACATTTGGTGGGAAAACAAAGCCTGGATGCAGGCCAGAGGCATCAGAGACCGGCCCATTTGTGACGTCTGGCTTGAAACCACAGGAGTTAAGCTAGACTTAAAAGGTCATTATTCAGTGATAGAGATTGATGAATACATAACAGTGGTATGTATGTATATCTGCCCCAAACAACACAGAAACAAAATCACAAAGGAAGAGTTTCCAGAAAAGCAAGGAGAAAATAATGAACACAAATGCAAATAGATTCAGCAGAGACAGGAGCTGAAAATGGAGCCTTAGCGCCAGGTACAGAGGCCCAGGCTCAAAGCCCAGGGGGGCGAGCTCACTCTGGAAGCAGGAGCAAGCAGTCACTACATGGGAGCTGGAGGCCCAGGTTGGGTAGGGGTGGGGGAGTGTCTGGGTTAAGCTGGGAAACAGGGTAACAGGAGCCAGAGAGAGTTTCTTGTAGTGGCGACTTGGCCAGGCCGCATAACTAAGTCACATCCTGCAGCCTAGCTTAGCTTTCATAATGACAGCTTTACTGAGAGATAATTCACATATCATACAATTCACTCATTTAAAGCACACAGTTCATTGGTTATTAGTATATTTGCTAATCAGTTTTAGAACATCTTCATCACCCATAAAGAAACCTCATACCCTTTAGCAGTCGCTCCTTACCCCTCCCTCCCTTCAGCCCTAGGCAACTACTAATCTACTTTCTGTTTCTACGAATTTGCCTATTCTAGATATTTCATATAAATGGAATCATATAATATGTGACCTTTTGTGATTGTCTTCTTTCACCTTGCATAGTGTTTCCAAGATTCATCCATGTTGTAGCATGCATCAGTACTGCATTCTTTTTCATGGCTGAATAATATTCCATTGTGTGGCTAGACCATATTTTACTTATTAATTCATCAGTTGATGGACATTTGGGTTGCTTCCACTCTTTGGCTGTTATGAATAATGCTGCTATGAACATTCGTGGACAAGTTTCTATGTGCACATGTTGTCAATTCTCTTGGGTATATACCTGGGCATGGAATTGCTGGGTCATATGGTAATGCTTAATTGTTTGAGAAACCACCAGACTGTTTTCCACAGTGGCCGCATCATTTTACATCCTCGCCTGCAGGGCTAAAGGATTCCCATTTCTGCACATCCTCGTCAACATGTGTTATCACCTATCTTTCTGATTATGGCCATCCTAGTGAGTGTCAAGGGATATCTCGTTGTGGGTCAGCTTAGCTTTTTCAGTAATAAAGCTGACAGTTTGATCTGTGTTTGACTTGTGTGTCTCATCTCTCACTTGGTTCTGAACATGGAAAGGGAGTTATTTACTAGCCTCCAAATCCCAGCTATGGCCTCTGTGTCCCCTCTGGGTAGAACTAACCCCACTCTCCTTGGGACCCACTGTCCCCAGCGTAGACTTCTATGTCAGCACCTGAAAAGTTAGGTCCATTCATTTCTTTTCCCTCCCCTCATGAATGAACCCCTCAAGGGCAGACACTCCACCCAACTGCACATCCAGTGGGGCCCGGCGGATAAATCTCTGGGCTTTCAAGTGCCATGATAGATTGGTGATGTCTGCCACTGGAAGGGGAGGGAGCACAGCACACAAGCAGGAGGCTGTGTTGGGGCACATCCCCAGAAAACTCCATGGCCAGTCTCTGATGCTGGACTCTGTAGAAAGGCTCCCACAAGACCACAATAATCATGGCAGGATTGAGACAGCCACCACATAAAGTACCATGGGCAAGGAGTTATCAAACCTATATTGACATTTCTCCAAAGAAGATTTACAAATGGTCAATGAGCACATGAAAAGATGCTCAATGTCATTAGTCATTAGCGAGATGTAAATCAAAACCACAATGAGATACCACTTCATGCCCACTAGGATGCCATGATAAAAAAGTGGAAAGTAACGTGGTGGTGTTGATATGGGTCACGTGGATGGGCGTACCTGACGGGGGGCATCTGCAGACAGCTGTGTGCATGGGTCTGGAGGTCATATCCAGACTCCTCAGTGAACAGATGGGTGTGGATCTGCTCAGAGCAAGAGAAAAGGGGACCTGGACAGGGGCCCCGTGTCCTTGTTACTGGGGACAGTCCTAGTCTATCCCTACCATGCCTGCCCCATTGCAGCAGGTGTCCCTACCACTCTCAGAAGCACCTCTGCTGGGTGAAGAGTTATAGGGTCACCCACGAGCATTTAAGGGCAGGGAGGCTGAAGAGGAGCCCACGAAGGAAACCTAGACGACCCAACGAGGATGCGGGAGGAGAGCAGGGCTGAAGAGCCCAAGTGAGGGGCAGCTGCATGGAGCCCAGCTCCACCTCTGCTGGCTCTGAGACTTTGCCCTCGCGAGTCTGAGCCTCAGTTTTCGCACATATCAAACCAGAGTAATGAAGGTACAGCAAAGTGGCCGAGAGCAGCGGGTTCAAATCTGGGCTCCGCCTGGGAGTTGCTGTGAGCCTTGGACCGAGGTTTCTGAACCTTGGCACTAAGGACCTTAGGGGCCTATTGTTCTTCGTGGTGGGGGCTGTGCTGTGCACTGGAGGATGTCCAGTAGTGTCTCTGGTCTGTACTCATTGGAGGCCAGCAGCAGCCCCCGGTTGGGACAACCAAAAATGTTTCCAGACGTTGCCAAATGTCCCCTGGGGGAGGGGGGCAAAATCGCCCCCACTGAGAACCACTGCCCTAGACAGATCCTTTACTTTGGCTTCTTCCTCTGTAATTCAGACACTGAAACCCACGTCCCGGGCGGGGGTCGTGAAGGTTGGATGACATCATTGATCAGAGCATGTGGCGTGTTGAGTGTCGTAAGGGCTCAACAAGTGTTAGCTCGTGAAGTCCAAGGGAGCACGAAGTATCCACCTGCGTGGGGAACAGCAGGTGCTCGCTCAGGGGGAGTTTGGGTCATGTTTTTCTGAGGCTGGCTTTGGGGAGGCGATGAGCCCGAGGCAGCTCTGGGAGAAACTCTCAGAAGCCACTTGTGGAGTACTCCTGCTGCTGTTGCCTACATCCTGAGCAGCAGTCACAGATACTCGGCAAGTCCCAGCCTGGGGGCTCAGGGATCCCAGCCTCGCTATGCAGCCAGAGTGGAGCGCCCAGCCTGGGTGTGCTGAGCGGCTGGCCCCGGTGGAGTTTCTGAGGAGTGGGCTTCCATGACTGCGAGGGTCCCCAGCCTTTCTCGCCTTCAGAGCGGCCGACAACCCGCCCAGCCAGGAGCTCGCCCCACAGGGCAGGCACACCAGGATGGTCCCAGCTGTCCTGGGTGACCAACTCCTCCCCCCTGCCTGGGACTTCCTGGTTTGGGCACTTAAAGTCCCTCATCCTGGCAAATCTGTCCATTTCAGACAGGCGGTCCCCCTAGGCTGTCCTGATCCAGGTTTCGCAGCCTTCCCCAGCCATGTTGCTGGGCAGCCAGGCCCTCCAGGCTGGGCTCGCCTCAGGGCGGCACTGGGTGGTGACCTCATTTAGGCCTGGAGCAGAAATAGAACAGACAGCGCCAATTAGCAGCTGCTTGTGAGCCAGGGGCCAGGAAATTGGCCACTGCCTCCCTGTAGACGGTCACGGGTCATGGAAAATTCCACCGCAATGTTCCTCCACTGGTGGGCGGGGTCATGAGGATGCCCCCACCCCTGGGGACATATCCAGCTTTACCTCTTGCTTGTCCACAGGCCCAGGGTGAGAACATGTGGGGCAGGGGAGGCACAGACCCCAGAGACCCTGATTCAGCGGGTTGGGGGCTGGGTGGGGGTGAAAACCAGCACTCCCTAGGTGGTCTGGACACAGGTGGTCCTCACACTGCCCAGCAAGACACAGTGGGGTCCTGCCTCACTCTCTGTCTCATCTAGGGTTGAGGGTCCAGCCCTGAACCTGCTCTGCACCTTGGCCTGGGGGCCACCTGATCACTGCTGGGCCCTAGAGGCCGGCTGACGGGTAGACACTGGGGACTGGGCTGGGCACAGAGCCTTGACCCTGTCCCTGCTGCTGTGAGCCAGTCTCTGCTTCTGTGTCCACTCAGAACTCTGCCCTCTTGGACACATGGGCAGCTGGGTGCTGAGGGACATCTTCTGGTCCTGGCTGCTCCACTGGCCAGCCAGGTGACCTTGGGCCATTCCCATTGCCTTTTGGGCCCCGCTTCCCTTGAGAGTAAATATGGAGGTTGCAGGAGGCTGCCAGGGCCTCGACTGTGCTTTTCCACCGTAATGGCCCCTGACACTCAGGGGAAGCTGGAGTCTCCGTGGTCAGGGCCCAGGCAAGCGGGTGTCCCTGTGCTCGAGAGGTCAGGAAGTGCAGTGGGCTTTCCCGGGACCGCCCTTCTGATCTTCTGCCCTTGCAGGTCCTGCAAGGCCCAAGAACCAAGGGTAAGAGAAAAGCCTGAGAGAGGCCAGCCCTTCATTCGTACCCCCGTCCTCCTTCTGAGGTGGCTGCCCTCTCAAACTGCACCTCTCCCTCTGTCCCCTGTCCTTCCTCCCTCTGGGGGCTGCTTCCTGTTGAGAGTGAAGGAGGCATGGGAACACACCACCTGGGGCGTCAGGGGAGCTGGGGCTAAATCCAGCTTGGCCTTAAATATATTGCTGGTTTCTAGGCCTCAGCTTGCCCATCTGCAAAGTGCAGGTGCAGAAGAGACGGATCTCAGGCGGCCACCGGCCGTGGCTCTCTGCAGCTCCCGGCCGTCTGCATGCTGTTGTCTCTGTGCACTTTGTGGCTTCCCTGGGAGCAGCAAGGGGGAAGGGCTCAGTCTCCAGGTACACAGAGCTTGCTTTGTCTCCTGCTGAAACTCCCGCAGAAAAGAATTCACCCTCGTTATCCTCCTCTCCCAGTGAGGAAACAGGCTGATGCTAGCATGCCCATGAGTCACAGTGTGGACTCAGACCCGTAGGAAGACATTTAAAGGATGCTTCTTTGCAGGCTGCCACCTCTGCACCGGGGGCAAACGGCCTCCAAGTCAGGGCTGGCAGTCCCCCCATAGCTGGGGCAGGAATTCCGGGTGAGCTGCAGGCCTGGTTGTAGCCAGAGAGGACCGCTGGTCTGTGCTGTGTGTTCTATTGAGAAGAGGGAGGGGCTCCAGTGGAGAGTAGACTGATTTCTCAAGTATTCATGGAGCATCTCTGTGTGCTGGGGGTCCCAACCCGAGGCAGGCCCAGGTTCCTCTTGGGGGAGGAGAAATTAGCAGAGTTGAGTGCAGAGTAACCCTGGCCTCCAAACTAATTAAAATGACAGCCCCTGACATTAGTGCAGGCTGGCATCTCATCAAAGCAATTTCCTGTGTATTGCCTCATTCGATCTTTAGAAGAACCCTGTGAGATACACGGGATGGTGGTTATCACCCCATTTCCAGGTGGGGAAGGTGAGGCCCAGAGAGGGGCTGGGCTCTGCGCAGGTCACACAGAGTTGGGGCCACCTGACCCTGGCCAGCTCTCTGGCTGCACCTGGTGTTGTTCCCAGGTTTACAGTGGGCGATACAATGCCCATGATTCAGGGAGATGCATGGGAGATGAGGGGAGAGGAGCCGAGGGAATTCTGGGTGCCTCTGGGCATCCAGCAAGTGAGGTGCTAGGGCCCTGGGGGCAGGGCTCCAGGAGACCGGCACTGCCTCCCTGGGTGGCGAGCTCATGGGAGGCTCAGACATCGTCCTGTGCTGGGGAAACAGAGCCCAGTTCCTCTTTCCGATTTCCCTGAACCCTTCAGTCTCCAACAGTCCCCAACAGTCCCCAAGCCCCATGTCCATGCTCCCTGGCTGGCTTGTGGGTGTGATGACTCAGGCTCATTTCAGCTCCCGAAGCCACAGGACGCCTGGCCAGTTGGTGGGATGCTGGGTGTGGTCAAAGCAGGCAGCCATGGAGAGGAGTTTCGGGGGTCAGTGGCTGACAGGAGTGACCGAGGAAAGGAGGAATGCAGGTCAGGGAGGGCGCGGCACGCACTCGGCCAGGTCAACAGGTGCTCAGTGCCCCTGGCCTTGGCCTGGAGCCCGAGAGCCACGGATGCTGGGACATGGGGCCACAGCTGGGCCACAGCCAGGTCTGACAGCACCTGGAGTGAACTGGGCTGGGAGCCCACGAGGGTAGCCCTCCGTCGGGTGTCAGCAGCTCACTGAGGGTTGAAATGAGAGAAAGCCCCCTTCAGTCTCCCTCCCTCCTTCCTCTTTTCCTCTCCCCACCTCTCCCCTTCTCCCCTCCTGCTCCCTTGATCTTTAGAAGAACCCTGTGAGGCAGGCAGGATGGGATTATGACCCCATCTTACAGACAGGGAAGGCGAGGCCCAGAGATGGGCTGGAACCTGCTCAGGCCACTTCACCCCTCCCTTCCTTCCATATCCTACCAAGGCACATCCTGCACGGGGAATAATACGTTTGGGCCCTGGACCTTCCCAAGTGGAGACACTTCCAGACAGGCCGCTGGTATTTATAAACCACGTGGCCCAGTTGGGAGCAAGAGGTCCCCTGATAGTAAATCCCACCACTGCCAGTCGCCCTCTGGGCAGCAGAGCTTGGGCAAAGTCCAGGAAGGGGTGAAAGGGTTCCAGGCCTCTCGCGCGGGGACAGGGTGGCCCTAGCTCTCCATGTCTCCATTTCCTTCTGGTCACTTCTATCCAGTTCACTTGACAAGCATGTTCTGAATGCCCAGCCTGCTTCTACTGACGAAGTGGCCTACAGGTGGGGTAGGAGGTTGTCACCTACAGGAAACCCTCACAGCTAGAGTGGTGGGGACAAGAGTGAGGAGCTGGTGGGCAGACGCAGCCTGCTGGAGGAATTTGAATACAAGCCAAGAGCGACACAGAGGAGTTGTCAAAGACAGCATTGGGAGCCCAGTGGGTGCTGGCAGCTCCGTGTTTGGAAGGGTGCCTGGTATCATGGACCCCTGCCGGAGATCCCCTCTCTGCCTCCTTGGCTGGCCTGGGCTTCTGCCCCTGCTGGCCAGGACTTGTTGATGTTCAGGGCTGGGGGTGTCTAGTCGTGGGCTCCCCACTGCATTCATGCCAGGGGCACAGAGCAAGCTGCTGGACCTAGAAAGACCTGGAGGGCTTCCGTGCAGGCATCCTGAGGCCCGGCTCCCACAGGGCTCCTGGAACTCTCTCCAGGCATCTCATTTCAAACATGGATGCGTTCCTACTGACCAGGCACCACTCCAAGCTGCCTTACGTGTTTATTAAGTCTGGACGAGGCTTATTTCTGGCATGCGGGCAGCCCTGCTTCACCCTGCGCCATCTAGAGATGACTAGCCGATGCTGCAGTGAGGGAAGTAGCTTCCGGGCGGAGCCTCCTGGTATCTGGGAAGGATCCAGAGTCGTGGAAATCCATGTGGGCTGGGGGCGAGGAGACCTGGGGACCACGTGTGCAGGGAGAAGGACGCGGGAAGCAAGGAGAGAGCAGGGAAGGACTGAGTCCGCTCTCGCAGGTGGCCAGGGGAGTGCCCGCACAGAGGCTGTCCCAGTGCTCTTCTCTACTGTAGGCCCAGCCTGCACCCTGCCCAGCCCTGCCCTGGGTCACCCAGTGATGGAGGGGCTGAGGCATGGTGGAAGTCCCTTGGCTGGTGCCACAGGGTCACCTCACAGTGGCTGTGCCCTGGGTCCTGGTCCCTTGGGCAGGGGCTGCCTTCAGATACATTCCTAGGAGCCTAACTCCCCCAGAAAGGCTTGTCCCTGCTCCCCTGCCATGTCCCAGGGAGACCTGGTTGGGCTGCCACTGTCCTCCTTTGGCAGAACCAGTCACACGTGCAGGTCATCCAGGAAGAGGGAGGATGACAAGGAGTGGCCAGTGCAGACCCCAGGGTGCATCCACCTGCCTTGGGCCTTGTTGCTATAGTCACGGAGTGGGGCAGACAAAGACCAGATTCCGGGCTTTAATTTTTGTTCAGTTCACTGAGCAACTGGGCTGTAAAGAGCAAGTAATGCTGATGGGAGTCTTGTTGTGTGCTGAGCACTGAAGAGAGTGTGTTCTGTGCCTGTCTGGGTGCTTCTCCTCTCAGCTCTGGCAGTCACAGTTCCTGGGCTTCCGGCTGCCTTTCCTCCCCGTGTACCTGATGGGATCAAAGCTTCTGGAGTGTAACGTTCACCCCAGCCCACCCTCGGAACCAGGAGGAAGCATCTATCAGCCCCTCTGCGTCTTCCAGCTTCTGCCCTCCTCAAGGTTGAGATGGAGGAGCACAACGCAGGACGCCAGCCTTCACAAATAGTACCTTGGGCATTGAGGAAAACTTTGTAACCGTGAATACAATCCAGCAAACCTGTTCTGAGCAGCCACATGGGGCGAGACTGGGCGCAGACCGGGTTTTGGGAATGGCCTGCCAGACTGTACCTTTTCAGAGACAGTGAGTAGCTCTAGGTCTAATGTGTGGACATGGCCATTTGCTGGAACAACCTGCATGAGCAGAGCCGGACAGCAGGCCAGGCGAGAGGGCAGAGGCGGCATTCTGCAGTTTAGCAGAAATAGGGGACAATACTTACGCCTGGAGATAAAACACTGAGTAGAAATAAAGAGTACTTCACACCAGGGTCTTCTTTATTTTCCATGCCTATCAGTAAAAGAAATCTTGGACATGAATCCTAATATGTGGATACTTATTTACAAATCACACCACGTACCTCTATCAATACTCACATGCTAAATTTTGGCAAAATCTAATTTCTTCCCTTGTCTAGCTAAAAGACAGACGTAAAGGGAAATTGGACTCTCTTTTTCCCCATACCCAACGAACCACCTGTGGCCACTGGTTCAGAGAGCAGTTCTCACATGTCCTGTCTCACAGCGGAGCCCCTCTGAGGATGTCCAGCATTGATCTCAGGCTCTCCTCCTGCCCAGAATGTCACTGTCCCCAGGCCACTGCCTTGAGAGCGGTGGACTCCGTGCAGTGGAGGGGGGACAGCTGGGCTCAGGAACAACTGGATCCAGGGTCTTGAAAGCCATCGTTGCTATTTTTCTGTTTTTCCACCTGCTGCCCACGGTCTCATCCTGAAGCCATCCTGGGGGAGAAAATCATCAACCCCGATGAGGCCAGACACCTTCTGCCGCTTGGGATGACTGTGGTCACGGGGCAGAGTCTTGAGAGAACATGGCAACCCATAAGTTACTTGTGGGTGGGGATGAGGGGACCCAAGGAGGAGGGGTACAGCTGCTGGGCAGGCAGTCTCAGGGGGCCGTCCGCTGTCAGAGGGCCCTCTCTAAGTCACCTGGCTGCTCATGTCACCCTCATCACTCAAGTCCACCGGTAACTCCTGCTCTGATTTATGAGGCAAGGCCCTCCATGATCCACCATCTCAGTCTTCTTACTTCTCTTTACATTAAACAAATTTAACCTTTTTTAATAAGAAAAAAAAATGACAAACTATCAGAACTAAAAAGAGATTATCTCATGGGGGTGAGGGCTGGGTATGAGCAAAAATATGCAAATCCCACTTACATAAGACACACAGGAAGAAAGCTAGCAAGGAATGGGAAAGACTCGTGGGAAGAAACTATGAAACTTCATTGAAGTTCGTAAGAGGTGTGGCTGGAATCAGCGAGGAGGGAATTTATTGGAGTAAAGTTGGTCAGCTAATTCAGTGGAAGGTGAGCTTAGAGAGAGATGTCTGAGTCTCTTAACATAGGAAATCTCCCCAACAAATAACCTGCTGCCCTCCCTCCACCCAGAGGCAACTACTGTCAGCTTTGTGGCGCCTTCCGGTGGTGGACTTCAATACGGTCACCCATCTCACCCACACCCCATGTTGCAGAGGTCATGGAGTCTGGGAGGGGCTGACCCCGTGCCCTGCTCCGGGGGTGGGCCCAAACTGGCCTCAGCCAAGCAGAGCAAGGCTCCCCTCCTTCACAAAGTGCTCTAGGGAGAGCGAGCCATCTAGGTCTAAAGCAGGCAGTGCGGGGCACTTCCTGGCCACTGCGACTGGTTCAGGGACGGCCCCATCAGAGTGAAGCTCTGGGAAGCAAAACTCTAACTCACCTGGGTGTGAATAAGGAAGACTGCGGCCCTGGAGGCTGCTGGCGGCCATGCTGTGACTAGGAGGGAAACCAAGTCTCCATGCAAAAGGGGAGAGAATCAAGAACCACGTGGAGAAATAGATCTCCAGCCTGGACTGAACGATGTCAAAGGCCCCTCTCGGGGCCGGCCCCATGGCCGAGTGGTTAAGTTCACATCTTTTGCTTCAGCGGCCCAAGGTTTCACGGGTTCGGATCCCAGGCATGGCCATGGCACCACTCATCAAGCCATGCTGAGGTGGCGGCCCACATAGCTCAACTACAGCTAGAATATAAAACTAGGTACTGGGGGGCTTTAGGGAGAACAAAAAAAAAAAGCCTTTCTCATACTTGGACTTTTCAGGCACTGAGCCAATAAATCTCCTTTATTGTTTAAATCAGTTGAATTATATGATTTCTTCATCTGGGAACATCTTAACTGATGCCATGGCCTTCTAGAATTTTTCTTCTAGTTCTATATTGTTAAAATTAAATACAGAACGGAGACTTGAGAATTCCTTGAGCAGACTAAACCATTTAAGCCATGTAAGAAAAACTAAATCTAGTTTATTTCATGAACATAAGTGAAAACTCAGGTTATTTCTTGTAAATGCCTCTGACAATCAGAAAAGAAACTTAAGTCATCTTCCTAACAATGGTATGAGATAATCACTTCCAACCAATTCCCCGCCATGTGGAGACCTTCATTGTTCAGTAACAATTATTGTAAAGGTTAAGGACTTCCTCGTTCCCACTGTATAAGCCGTCCTGTGACTTCACGCCCCTGAGCTTCACATCCGTCTTTGAGTTTGGAAGCTCCCAGTACAGGAACTATTCTTTTCTTTCTTTTTGTTTTGAGGAAGATTAGCCCTGAGCTAACTACTGCCAATCCTCCTCTTTTTGCCGAGGAAGACTGGCCCTGAGCTAACATCCATGCCCATCTTCCTCTACTTTATATGTGGGACACCTACCAAAGCACGGCTTTTGCCAAGTGGTGCCATGTCCGTACACGGGATCCAAACCAGCGAACCCTGGGCCGCTGAGCAGCGGAACGTGAGAACTTAACTGCTGCGCCACCGGGCTGGCCCCAGGAACTGTTCTTATATGCCCAATAAACTCTTACTAAATACTATTTACTGATTTGGTGGCTTTAATTTTGCTATTTCTGGATTGTTGACAATATGTAAACTTTTTCCAACAAAAGCTGTCACCTGTCTTTTCCACTAAACAACGTCCTGTGATCAACTTCTTTGTTAGAAAACAATGAAGATCGATGTTATTTTCAAGGGTTGTGTTGTGTTACATTGCTTCTCCCAAAGTTCATTTAACCCATTTCCTTTATAGTTGGACATTTAGCCTGTTTCCAACCCTTACCCTTCTCAGTGATGTCAGAGAGAGCACCCGTGGATGCGCATCTTTGTTCATTTGCCCAGTATTTCCTCAGGGTAATTCCTGGGAGAGAAACTGGAGGCTGGAGTGTAGGCCTGTGCACAGGGCTTGTGATCCACCCCATCAACCACACTTCACAAACACGACGCCAGTTCACATTCTCCTGTCACTGTGTCTGTTTCCTGGCACCGTCACCAACATCATCCTTTCTCATCTTTGCTGTTCTATGGATAAGTAGTATTTCATTTACTTTCTATTCCAAAAAATTGCTAGCAAAGTCCCATTTTTATTTGCTCATTTACCAGTTGTATTTCTTCTTTGAATGTCTTTTGATCTATTTAATCAAACATTTCATATATATACTTAGTTTAAAAAATCAGACTGTTTCCTGTTGGGTCTTTTACTGCCTTATTTACAAGATCTCCATATACTAATCTTGTGTGAGGCAGGGTACATATTATTTTGTCGAATTAAAAAAAAATGGACAAACATGCTAACATTTTAGGTCGTCAAACCTATGAGTTTTTCTTGGCGTGGCTGCTGCCCTTGGCGATGTAGTGGACATCGGGGTTCCTCCCCAGTGTCCATGCCATCCCTCCTTTGCTGGGTAGCAACCACAGAATTGGAAGAATCGAATTCCATGCCCAGCACAAAGGGGCATGCTCAGTGCCCATGTGGTGTGGCATTTCCTGGCCACAGTGGTTGGTTCGGAGGCAGGCACATGATCCAAGTGGGCCAACAGAGGCATCCAGTCACCTCGGGTCATTGTCTAGCAGTTGTCTGCCTGTATCCAAACTCGCAGTCACCCCTGGACTTGTTCAGCTACACAAACCAAGACCAACATCCTAACTTGTGCAGAATTTAGTACCAGGAAATGGGATGTTGTTAGGGGCAGACTCTAAACTCTAGAAATAGCTGGATTGAGTGAGGGAAGGGGGCAGGGAGGACCCCGGTTTCTCATAGGGGGAAATTGGGAACCTTTGCTATATCACGAATTATTGTGGTTGGCTGAATAATGGCCCCCAAAGATCTCCACGTTCTACTTACTCCCTGGAAACTGGGATTGTTACCTTATATGGCAAATGGGAGCTTACAGGTGTGACTGAGTTAAGGGCCCTGAGATAGGAAGATTATCCTGGATTACCTGGTCCTTGTAGGAAGGATCCGGGAGGAGTTAGGGTGAGAGGAGAAGATGATGTGATGACAGAGGCAGAGGTTGGAGTGATGCACTTTCAAGATGGAGGAAGGGGCTGCAAGCCAAAGAATGTGGGTGGCCGCTAGAAGTTGGAAAGGCAAGGAAGCAGATTCTCCCCTGAAGCTTCTGGAAGGATCACATCCCTGCCCACACCTTGACTTTAGTCCAGTGAAGCTGACTTTGAACTTTTAGCCTTTAGAACTGTCAGAGAAAAACTTGTGTTGTTTCTGACCACTGAGTTTGGGGTAATTTGTTACAGTAGCACTGGGAGACTGATACAAATGTAACTGCCACCTCTTTCCTGACGGGTGCTGCTAGGTGCCTGCCTGTTGAGACTGCAGCCCCAGGAAAGACAAAGGGAGCCTCCAGAGTGTGCAGCTGTGGCAGCTCACTCAGCAAGGTCCTGTGAGGGACACTGAGACACCATAAGCCTGAAATTGGCCCACATGAATACAGAGACGTCAGAAAAATACAGCTTGGCTCAGAGAGAGCCTTTTCTGCCCCTCCAAGATGGCTGAAAATCCAAGTCTGGTACTTGGCAGAGGCAAAGAGAACAGAGCCTTCCCCCAAGCTAAGGCTATGAAAGCTCAGCAGGTAGGCCGGTGATGTAGCAGGAAAGAAGCCTGGAGTGGGAGCCAGGCGGATTCCCAGCCCAGCCCCTGTCCCAGGCTTGTCTCAGGCACCTCCCAGACGCATGACTCCCAACAAAGGGGACATGCCCTCTTTCTGTGGCACAGCTGGGATGCAGTCTGCAGCAGGAAGCACATAACTGGTATCGCACCCCGAGGCTATTGTTTGCGATGTTCTCCCAGGAGAGGCCATCAGACTAAGGACTAAGGACAGACGGGGATGATCAGGCAGAATACCGTGCCCTACTCCAGGAGACAGACATTTCTAGTTTAAATTCTACCCACCAGGTAAGGTTTTTGACTCTGGCTCCTAGGCCCCAGACTTGAGCAGAGACAAACTGACTGTAGCTTACTAAGATTTCAGAGTAGCTGTATTGCTAAAGAAATCCCAGAACTGGGTGACAACAGCTTAGCCCCCAGGATAACTCCCAGACCTCCAGCCTCATGCATCAGAATTGAGCTGCTATAGTCCTGCAGCTTCCAGAAAGGACATCCTCCCCAGTCCCATCTCAGAAGTGGCAGTGGAGGACAGGGACAAAGGACATCCTCCATGGACCAGAGTGGTGTGTGCTGACGAAGGGACCAGGAGGGCATCTTCCCGCTCTCCTCTGGTCCAGCAGAACACAGCATATGCTATGGGTCATTCTGTACTGGGATCTGTTTCCTTTCCCTCTTTAAAGCAGGAGTTTTTAATGCTAAGTGGATAACTCATTTGAGGTCATCTGACCATGAGAGGCTACATCTGACCCCAAGAGAGAGAGTACCACATCACCCAGATGCACTGGCTTCAGTCTGAATGAGACCTTGGCTGGCTCCCTGTGGGAGGGGGTGGGGCATTCCACGCAGGAGGGCCATCTGAGAAGGTGAAAGGCGGAGGGGAGGGAGGGGGGACAACACACGGTGGGTGCATAAGCCTAAGCACTGGGGGTGACTGAAGGGGTGACCTGCAGTGCACGGGGGCTGGGCACTTGCTCAGCACGCATGTCCCTCTTCCTTCCTCCTGTCAGTGTTGTCATTTTTGTTCCTGTTTCCTGTCCACAGAGGCAGCTGGGGCCTTTTCCACCCTGATGTTTGGTTTGGCTGGAAAGTGAGATTAGTGAGCGGAAAGAGGGGAGAGAAGGCAGACAGGCTCACACACAAAGGTCCTTTTGCAGCAAGCTGAGGAGCTTGAGCTCTCCGCAGAGGGCGATGGGGATTCCTGGAGGGTTTGGGCAGGAGGAGGAGAATGCCGCATTAAGATGAGGCCTGTGCACTACGCAGAGGTGTGGGGAGAGGTGGAACGGGAGCTGGGAGGCGGGCAGGGAGGCTCCACTTTCTGAGTTCCAGGTGACACTTAGGACCCCCTTGCCCCAGGCATCCCTCTCAGAAACTGCTGTTGTCCACCAACATCTATCCCTCCATTCTTCTTTAACAGTACTCAGGGAAGTACGGATGCCCAGCCAAAGGCTATACTTCCCAGCATCCTTCACATGTGGTCATGTGGGATGTGAGTGGAAGTGATAGGAGCCAGTGAATCACTGACATGTGTTGTTTGTGTCGGTTTCAGAGTTCGATCCATCCACAGGAGAGCCTTGCCTTGGCCTGAGGGAGCCACTTTACAGTAAAGGAAGTGGAGGAAGTGAGCCCATGCCCCTGGAGCTGCTGGTCCTGTAACATATACCACACCACCCAGGAGCTGCCAGCCCAACAGAATGAAACTGCTTCAGCTCAGAGTTGACAACCTCTGATGGAAGGGTGCCATCCCTCAGGATGCAGTGTATAGCTTGCATGGTGCTGTGTCTACTCTGAGTAAAGACAGGGTGTGGGAAGCAAGGGGTGGGAACAGGAGTGGCCCTGCTCGTCATCACTCTCAGGGGAGTTTGTTTCCTGTCTTCACAGTTCTGGCCTCTTCCAGAGGTCAGCATCCCAGAGGGGGAACACTTCCAGGAAGAGGCTCACTAAACTTTCAGCTATGCTGCTTCCTGAAGGCTCCTTGTGCCAAGAGACAAACAGGCAAGGAAAGGAGCCTCCCCTGGGCCACCAGAGGAGGCAGGGAGGCCACCGCAGAGCCGGGGCGGGGAGAACACTTTCGGCACCTACTCGAACCACTGGTGTGTCTCTGCCCCATTTCAATGGTATGTGGACGAGGAGAGCTGCCATGGCCTGAGAAGGGCACATGACCAGGGGCTCTGAAGCTTCTAGGATGAGAGTCTGGGTCACTCGACCAGGTAACTCACCCAGAACAGCAGCATAACGGTGCGACCGGAGGGAGGGAGTCTACGACGGGAATAACGCTGCGGCTCTAAGATCACGTCAACCTTCCTCTTGTAAGCTTCCCCAGAAAAGCGACCAACCAGAATCCTGGCGCTGTTCTTCCCAGATGGGTGGACTGTGAAGCCAGTGGACCTGAGTGATGCAAAGGGGGGACTGCAGTAGCTGCTGCAGCATGCTGCCCAGATTCCCCCGTGGGGACCAAGGCTCTCATTTCCCTCAGGTGCAGGGAGTGCTGGCTGCTGATGGCTCAGAGACCTGTCCCTCCTTGGGAACTGCCCTCGGCTGAAGGGCACTTCCTCTCCCAAAATTATGTGCCCCTCGTAGGGGTCAGCCCACATTCACCTGTGGTCTATGCAGCAGTATAGGGGCTCCACCTGTTTGTCTCAATTCAAGACGTGGGAGGGCCAAGCCTTGGGTTAGCCTGACGCTCCATCGCAGCCTATCACAGTTCAGCCTCTCTTCCCCAATAAGCCATCTGCACGCAAGTATCTGTCTCACCCTCCGTATCCCGGGGAACCCAACCTGCATCACAAATCTAGCCATGCTAAGTACTCACCTGTCACCCAGCACTCGGTTTTTCTCTTGTCTCCTTGCTGCAGCAATGATGTTCCTTCTACCTGGACAGACTCCGTGCATTTGTCCTGTCACACCTACTCAGCCTTCAACAACACTCACAAATCTTATCAGTTGTCCTGACTCCTCCAAGCCTCTCAGTGAACACTCTTCACTCATTGTCGCATCATTTCTGTTTGCCTTTTCCAACAAGAGTTTGAAGTAGCTCACTGTATAACAGAGTTAAGAG
Source organism: Equus asinus (assembly GCF_041296235.1). Classification (NCBI taxonomy): domain Eukaryota; kingdom Metazoa; phylum Chordata; class Mammalia; order Perissodactyla; family Equidae; genus Equus; species Equus asinus. The sequence continues at coordinate 15,674,915 of NC_091793.1, read as the reverse complement.
CTGCAAAATTATACTTTTATGTATTACAAATCCTTTTATACACATACAGAGTCACAAAAAATATAACAAACACATGAATACACTCCATCTGCCTTAATAAATAAAGCAGAACACAACTGAAGCCCTGTGAATTCCTGACTGATCAAAGTCCCCACCTACAACACCCAGTGGCAAACTGCTCTCCTGAATTCAGCTGTTAGCGTTCTTTCACTTAAAGAAAGGAACTAAATGGTGTCATATCATGTGCATTCATATTCAACTTTATTTTACTCAACAGAGTGAAATTCATTTACGTTGATATGTGTAACTAATTTATTCGTTACCCTACAGCATTCTATTGGATAATTATGTGTAATTTACCACTTCTCTGGTAGATGACATTTAATCACTTCCTCCTCTGACTAGGATCAATGTTGCAAAGAACATTCCTGTCTTTGCACACAGGCAAGTTGCTCTAGGGTGGAACTGTTGGGTTGTTGGGTGTATGCATCTTTAACTACTAGAAACTGCTAAATGGCAGTCCAAAGTTATTGAATCAGTTTACACTCCCATCAGCAGTGAATCAGAGTTCTGCACTGCTCACAAATCCACATCCTTGCCAATTTTGGCACTGACAAATTTTTTTGCTCATCTGTTAAATGTGAAATGGTACGTCCTTGGTTTTAATTTCTATCAGCTTAAATCTTAGTGAAGGCACACCTCAACGTTTGCAGCTCAGTAATTATTTGTTGCACAAATGAATAAAAAAGGCTCCACTCGTGTTCATGCATCTCTCCTGTTTCATTCCTGGGCAGGTCCCATTCTGACTCTATGTCCGCAGTATGTTGGCTTTCACACCCGGCTTTCTACTAGACACTCCTTCCACATCCCATCTCTACCAACCCCCTGGCCAAAATCCATTTCTGGAGACTGTCTCCATCTTGGCTTTCTTTTTTTTTTTTTTAAAGATTTAATTTTTTTCCTTTTTCTCCGCAAAGCCCCCCGGTACATAGTTGTATATTCTTCGTTGTGGGTCCACCTAGTTGTGGCATGTGGGATGCCGCCTCAGCGTGGCTTGATGAGCAGTGCCATGTCCGCGCCCAGGATTCGAACCAACGAAACACTGGGCCGCCTGCAGCGGAGCGCGCGAACTTAACCACTCGGCCACGGGGCCAGCCCCCTCCATCTTGGCTTTCTTTTTGGATTAAGTTGCCTATGACACTGACCTATTGCTAACCACCGGTTTGTGACTTCGCCCTGGTCTGTCTCCCTGTCTGACCCCATGTCCTCACCTAGAGACTAATATGTCTTCTAACTTAGTGGTTGGCTGAGGCTTCATACGTGTGACCTCAAACCCAGTATGTCCTAAACCAATCATAAACCTAGGCTGCAAACAGGCTCACTCTTTGATTTCATGCTTCTCTCAGTGGTACTAGTAATCCTTTGCTTGGCCAGTCTTGAAGCCTTCAAATCAATCTTAGTCTCAGTCTCACTCTGTCCCCTAAGAGACGGTAGATAGTACATTATAGGGAGCAACCAAACCTACGATGTTATAATCACAGCCAACCAGGCACTAACTGTTGTCAATTTTTCCTTTGTAAATTCTTTCTATTTCCATCATCTTAGTCCTGCTGTCACCTCAGTCACTGATGCTTGCAATAAGCCAGACTGAGCTGGGGAGAACCCCCAAAGTCCCCATTGCCGGCTGTAGGGAATCCCTGAGGCTGTTAGGAACGCATCTCTGAGGAGGATCTCTGGGGATGCCTTGGGGCTGTATATCGGAAGAGATCCCTGGGACCTAGGAGAGGATCCCAGGAGACCTCCTGAGGATATGTGAGGAAGGGGTCCCTAAGGATCCACTAAGGCTTTATCCAGAGACCTCTGGAGATTCCCTAAGGTCATGTAAGGACAGGATTCCAGGAGAGTTCATAAGGCTATGCAGCAAAGGAGCCCTGAAGATCTACTGAGGTTGTGCCAGTCACCAGGGATCACCAAATATCCTTTGAGATTGCAGGGGGGATTTCCTGTGACAATAGCAGATCCCTGGAGAGTTGCTATGTTTGTCACCCATTTAACAAATTATAGAGAGCTTACTTTGTCAGGTGTGGAGGCAGAAGACATGGATCCCAACTGCAGTATCTTACAATCCATGTGTGAAGACAGATATAATCAAAATGCAGTCGGGTAGATGTTGCAGGGTGGGTACAAGGAGCTGTGGAAAGCTCTGCTGTTATAAGGGAGGATCTGAAACCCAATGTCATGAGAGCTGAGAGCCACTTACTCTGCTCAGCGAGAACGGGGTAGTCTTTACTGAGGGATGGCTGACATTCAATGGAGATGATGCATACAAAGTACCTAGTGCAATACGTTGCATATAGCAAGTACTAAGTCAATTTACTTATCACCAGTAAGTGAGGAGGCATGGAAAAACTTTGGTCAAAGAATATAATCAAACTTTTGTTTCCAAAGAGAATTTGCAGAGGTGTGTCAAGGAGCTCCCAAAGTTATAATGGAGATTCAGTCTGAAATGCCAGTCCCTGACGTCAGTCTTCGGTAAACGGACAACAGAGTTATAAAGCAAACCACATATGTAATTCTACATATTCCGGTAGCCACGTTAAAAAAAATTTAAAAGGAGTGTGAAAATAACTTTAGCAATATATTTTATTGAACCCAATATATCCAAAATATTCCACCATGTAGTCAATATTAAAAAGCATTAACATCTTCATTCCTTATTTCGTACTAAACCTTTCAATTTCTGAGTGTATTTTACACGCACAGGACATGACACGCACGTCCCAAGCGACGGCCGCCTGTGGTCAGCGCTCAAGCCAAGGCAATCCCCACACCTCCGGTGCCATCTCCTGTGCAGCTGACCCTGGCCTCACCCCGCCGTCTTTGCCCTCTCACACGCCCCGTGTCCCTTGAGTCACGGCGCTCACCTTACTGCAGGGTATGTCATCCACCGGTATTCACCGGTCCCTACCACGTGCCGCGACACAGTCTCGACCGCCGCCCGGGCGGGGTGCTTTCCGGTGTCCGCGTTGCCCTGTCCTCCGGTCAGGACCCCTGCCGGGCCGCTTCGCCCAGCGACAGAAACCGGAGCTGGACACGCGGTCTGCAGCCATCGCCCAGCCCCGAGCACTCAAAAGCGTACGGAGCACAACACCCAACCGTCGAACGTCTTTCGCCGCACCACCCCAGCGTCGCTCCTTAATGCCGTCCGGCGCCTGCACTGTGCGTCACGCGCGCCTGGCACGGAGGAGGGACTTCCGGGCGTGCGGAGGCATAACTTCCGGAGGGAGGCGGAAGAGCTTCTAGGCTCTACGCGCCGAAGTCCCGGGACCTCTGAGGGGCAACCTGGGGTACAGGAAAGGGCCGCCGGGGCGAGCCGGCTGCACTTGGGGTGTCGGAGCCGTGGGTCTGAGGGATGAGGAGGCGTCATGGCCAGCGACGGGGCCAGGAAGCAGTTCTGGAAGCGCAGCAACAGCAAGGTCCCGGGCAGGTGGGTGTGACTGGTCGGGGTCAGAGGTCAGAGGTCAAGCGGGCACTTCGGTGCCCAGGGCTGCG